>NC_133378.1:20384651-20658243 GCF_049309525.1 Garra rufa | reverse complement strand
ACAAAACTTTGTCTTTCAGTAAAAGACGAGTTATGGCCCTTCGTTCTTCAACTCTTCTATTTGCTCTCTTTATTCTTTAGTCCTTTTTTCTTTTTTAACATTTTCTTGTTATATAGTGTACACGTAGCGCCATCTGACGGATATACTTAGATCCACTATTACTATTTCTAATGATTATAGATCTTTTTTGAACAGTTAGATTTTAAATGTTTTTAAAGAAGTCTCTTCTGCTCACCAAGCCTGCATTTATTTGATTCTCACTTCTCAGTACAGCAAAAACAGTTAAAATGTCAAAAAAAAAAAAGTACTATTACTTTAAACTATATATTTTAAAATGCTAAATTTTTAGCATCATTACTCCAGTCACATGAGTCCTTCAGAAATCATTTTAATATTCTGATTTGCTGCTCAAAAACCTTTTTTTATTATTATGTTGAAAACTGCTGAGTAGAATTTTTTTGTTGAATAGAAAGTTCGGAAGAACAGAATTTATTTGAAATAGAAATTGTTTGTAACATTATACATTTCTTTATCATCACTTTCGATCAATTTAAAGCATCCTTGCTATTTCTTTTTTTCAAAATAAATAACTGAAATAAATATAAATAAATAAATTAAAAAGTAGTGTATAATGTTCAGATAAATGCTGATCTTTGGATCTTTCTATTCATCAAAAAATCCTGAAAAAAATATTAAATATTAAATATCATTAATAAAAATAATAATAAAAAATCCGTATTATTAAACAATTACACTGTAAACAACAAAACACTGAATTGAAACAATACAGTAAAGAGTTAAAATATGAGAGCTATAATTTTAGACCAAGCGTAACTGACCAATTAGAGACAACGCCAGGGTCTCTAAGCCCCGCCCACTACAGTTGAGTTATTACATTATAGATGTTTACCACCAGACCGTCCCACAGCGCCACTAGGCGATCCAATGGTGCTCTGCACATTCGTTTCAGATGAGAATGAGCCTCCATCACTGGCAGCTGATTTCCAGCATCGCATTCGTCTCATGATCGCTGTTTAGAACCGAACCCACCCGAATCCTGAACAAAACACCCAGTGCGACATGGCCCGAGACAAAAAGGACAGAGACAGCTGGGGTAAGTCCATTTTTTAATACAATAATCCAACCAGCCTTGGAGACGCGTTATTGTGCGTTTCTGTAAATTATAAGGAGGATGCTGTTACATAGACACTCCGTCTGTATGTTAAGGAACAAACACAAATAAACACAAACAAAAACAATGCTCTTTCCCTGTCCAAATCAGCTGATTTGCTCCGGACCACAGCCCTGTTCCGCCCTGTATCTGTGCGGGGTTGTGATGACAGCTATTTTACTGCTCTAATATCTATATTTAAAAGCAACGTGATATTTTTAGCATTTTTAATGTCTGTGAAAACAAAGTCGTGCTGGATTAAAAAACACACCCACATATGTACACATCCTAGTCAATAATATCCTTAATTTTTTTAATAATACATCTCTGTTATTGATGTTTCAGATGAATTTATTAGATCACTCGTCAGAGCTTTTCTTCATTGCAGTGGTTAAAATGTGATCAGAAGTGATCTGTGTGTGAAGTGATGTGCATTGATGCCAGTGACCCACATAAAAGCAAGAAGAGCTCTGTACATCTGCTACAGGCCTGTATGGAGATGCTGGTTTATGTAATATACACGGTAGCCGTATGAGCTTGCTCTTCTAACCAGGCCTGACCAGGTGAATATGACATGATAGAGAGCAGGAGAGAGAGCACACTAGAGATAGAGAGCTCTGCAAGCTAATTTGAATGTAAATAATTTACAGTGTTGGGACAATATTGGTGTCGCTTCGGTGCTAACCAGTGGCAGAAGTGTAAATGCAATGCTGAGAACAGCTTCATCACATCCTTATAATTTAAATGAGGCTTACTAAGGTCCTTTTAGCCCTGGTGGAAAATGTTGGAAATGTTCTAATTTCCCTGTCAATATCCATTACTGCTCAAATGCATTTAAGAAATGCCTGATCTATTAAAGGGAAGATCCTTTACTTGTTCACATGCTCATATAATGCTTAAAAACACATTAACCATTAGGATACCAGGTGGTATGTAATGCTTGACCACCAGTTTTGTTGTTACATTAGGTCTGAGATGTACTTCAGGACCTCTTAACCAATAAAACATCTCTGTGAGCCACATCACACTGGCCTTGATGACAAAGGTCAAGATCATCACTAAAGCTCCATTTAGGATTGTCTGCTGCATTAAGCCTTGCTAAAACATGACTCCACCATTTCTCCCAGGAGAATAGTTGATTGAGAAAAAAGAGATTCAATCTTGATGCAACTAAAATGCTCTTCCATAATGTTTGTCTTATGATCACTTGCTTCTTTTGATTTAAAAACAGATGATTATCTTAAGTATAATGTGGCATTAATGCTCCATTATTCACGAAAATGCTTCAGAAGGAAACGTGATGCGTTACGTTTTTATTGAATTTGATTTTGTGTTTGAAGATCAGGGTAAATTGACCTTTTTTTTTGTCTTCTGGGAAACATGTAAGTATCTTCTGTAGCTTATGAAGGGCAGTACTAAATGAACAAATATTTTATTTAGTCAAAATTAGAAAAATGTATACATCTTCATTCTGTTCAAAAGTTTACACCCCCTGGCTCTTAATGCATCGTTTTTCCTTCTGGAGCATCAGTGAGCGTTTGAACTTTCTGTAATAGTTGTAGATAGTAATAGTAATAGAGTCCCTCAGTTGTCCTTAGTGTGAAAAGATGGATCTCAAAATCATACAGGCATTGTTGGAAAGGGTTCAAAAACACAAAAATTCTGAAAAACTAAAGAATTTGTGGAACCTGAAGGATTTTTCTGAAGAACAGCAGGCGGTTTAATTGTTTAGGACAAACAAGGGACTCATAAACAACTATCACTGAACAAAAACAGCCCACACACATTTAATTAACAACACAGTATTAAGAATTAAGTGTATGTACACTTTTGAACAGAGTCATTTTTATAAATTCAACTATTTTTTTCTGTGGTGGACTATATGTAAATGTCTTTTATGTGAAATATCTTATTCAGGTCAGTACTGAATAAAAAATAACGTGCATTTTGTATGATCCCTCTTATTTTGGTAAAATAATTAACATTTTGTATGTTAACATAAGGTGTAAACTTTTGACTTCAACTGTATATAATTCAAAATATAAAATATTATAAAAATAATGCCAAAATAACACTGCACAACACAACACAGTGTACAAGCAAACATACTTTCACTTTCTGTTATTTTAAATAACACTGCACAACACAACACAGTGTACAAGCAAACATACTTTCACTTTCTGTTATTTTGGTAATCTGATATTGACATATCAGTACAACCCATACATTATGGGCCATATAGAGCACTGCATTTCAAAGCAGCACCTTTCAGAGCATTAACAGTTCATGGCGTCACTATTGACTGCGGTTTGCTTTTGTCGGATGTTATTGCTTCTGTCTAAGTTACCAGTTACCGCTATGACGGTCATTGCAATTCCAGGACTAACAATCTGTATTTAAATGTGGTTGTATTCAGGGTCTTTTGGGGATAAGAACGTGTATGACTGGAGTTCAGAGGAGGAGGAGACAGACGGACGGGCGCGTCCGATCCAGGTGTTGGTGGTGAAGGATGACCACACGTTTGAGCTGGACGAGGCAGCGCTCAGTAAGATCCTTCTGGCTGAAGAGGTCAGAGACAGAGAGGTGGTGGCCATCTCTGTGGCAGGAGCCTTCCGTAAGGGTAAATCCTTCCTCATGGACTTCATGCTGCGTTACATGTACAGCCAGGTGAGATATAATTCATAGTTTAAAGTGGAAATCCATGTATTAATGCTCTCAGACTAGTTCCAAATCATAATCAGGTAACAAGTTTATGTAATCTGCAATATGTGTTTGCATTCAGGCCAGTGATAAGTGGCTGGGGGACCCGGATGAGCCGCTGACGGGATTCTCATGGAGAGGAGGCTCTGAGCGGGAGACCACTGGCATTCAGATTTGGAGTGAAGTCTTCCTGGTGGACAAACCAGATGGTAGTAAGGTAAGAGTCCCTCTAACCGTCCTATAAAATCTATCTAGTTAGATTGAAGATGTGTACATTTTTCTTATTTTGCCTAAATATCATTTAAATATAATTTTCATTTAGTACTGCCCTTCAGAAGCTATAGAAGATACTTACATGTTTCACAGAAGGCACTTAATGCATTGTGTTTCTTTCTGGAGCATCAGTGAGTGTTTGAACCTTCTGTAATAGTTGCATATGAGTCTCTCAGTTGTCCTCAGTGTGAAATAATGGATCTCCAAATCATAGTCATTGTTTGGAAAGGGTTCAAATACACAAAAACACAAAAATTCTGAAAGACCAAAGAATTTGTGGAACCTGAAAGATTTTTCTGAATGACAGCAGACAGTTTAACTGTTCAGGCCAAACAAGGGACTCATGAAGAACTATCACTAAACAAAAAAATACACAGCTGTGGATCATTCAGGTAACAACACAGTATTAAGAATCAAGTGTATGTAAATCATTTTTATAAATTTAACTATTATTTTCTCTTGTGGACTATTATGCAACCATCTTTTTTATGTTCTTATTCAGGTCAGTACTAAATAAAAAAAAATTGTATGATCCCTCGTATTTTAAATAATTAACATTTTTCAGATTCTGCAAGGTGTATGTAAACTTTTGACTTTATTTGTGTAATGCAGAGCCTGTAGCTCAGTCCTGGATGTGAAAATGAAACAAAGCTTCACTAAACACAAGAGGAAATTTCCTGAGGACCATTAGTGTGGACATTACTGTGGTAGAAATGCATTATGCTGTTTTTCCTGTAGGTGGCAGTGTTGCTAATGGACACACAGGGGACCTTTGACAGCCAGTCCACTCTCCGTGACTCAGCTACTGTTTTTGCCCTCAGTACCATGATCAGCTCTATGCAGGTAGATCACACACAAAAATCCCCCCAAAAAACCTGAGACCATACTTTCAGTGAAACTCAATGGGACTTTGATATCATCTTGTCTTTTTCAAGGTGTATAACATATCTCAGAACGTTCAAGAAGATGATCTTCAGCATCTGCAGGTAGAGTGACACTCATTTCAAAACCCGCAATGCTGTAAAAATGTAGTACTTATTAGACTTTATAATGACAGAGTTTAATGAGATTCAATTCTATTAAAAATGTATTAATAAAGCACTATAAAAACAGTGCGTACCAAAAAAGTGCCGTTTAATTACAAGATAATTTAAATATATAAATAAAATATTAGTTGATGCATAAAACTTGTCAAAGCTTGTAAGCCACTCTTTCTTGAATGTTAAACAGCAAAGCCACTGGTATGAAATGAATAAATATTTTGAAAGGACAGTTATTTGTGACCTTGTACCACAAAACCAGTCATAAGGGTACATTTTTTGAAAGCGGAATAAAAAAGTTTTCCATTGATGTATGTTTGTTAAGACAGGACGATGTTTGGCTGAGATACAACTATTTGAAAATCCGGAATCTGAGGGTGCAAAAAAATCTAAATATTGAGAAATGGCCTTTAAAGTTGTCCAAATGAAGTTCTTTGCAATGCATATTACTAATCAAAAATTACATTTTGATATATTTATGGTAGGAAATGTACAAAAAATCTTTATGGAACAAGATCTTTACTTAACATCCTAATGATTTTGGCATAAAAGAAAAATAGATAATTTTGATCCATACAGTGTATTGCTGGCTATTGCTACAAATATACTTGTGCTACTTATGACTAGTTTTGTGGTCCAGGGTCACATTTAGGGTGCAGTTTTTGGTTTATGCACTGTGAAACAGCACAAATGAATAACTACAAAAAATGTGATTTTGCTTTAAAAAACAACAACTGTGCTTTTGTTTTTGTTGACCTTTATAGCTTTTCACTGAATATGGCAGACTGGCCATGGAAGAAACATTCCTCAAGCCATTTCAGGTATTTGCTGTATTTCATGCTTCTGCTGTTGGCCTCTATTAATTTTAAAAATCAGTATGCTTCTCGTAGTTTCATTCTGAAACTTTTCCTTATAAAATGCTTTGTCATTACACTACTATAAATAACCATCTCTACTCATATGGTGTGTGTTATTTCACTCAGTCAATGATCTTTCTGGTGCGGGACTGGAGCTTTCCATACGAGTTTCCCTATGGACAGGAAGGAGGAATGAAATTTCTGGAGAAAAGATTAAAGGTCAGTAGGTTAATATAGGAAAATAAGGACGGGCTAACATATAAAAACACTGAATTTATGTGTTTATGCATAGATCTCAGAAAATCAACATGAGGAGCTGCAGAACGTGAGGAAACACATCCATTCCTGCTTCACCAACATCTCCTGCTTCCTCATGCCACACCCGGGACTCAAGGTGGCCACAAACCCACACTTTGACGGCAGATTGAAGGGTATGTGTACAGACGCACACTAATCTGTAGATTGTAGCAGAGCTCAAATATGTGGAAGCTATGTTGCTGTCCTTTTCCACCTTTTACTTTCCGTAAAGTGGGCGTGGCCATTTGTAAACTTTTATGGGTGTGGTTCCGGTCTCATTTGCGTCCAGCTATTTTTAGCTGTACAAAACAGCTTGTTTTGCTGCTTGATATTGCAAATTTTAATGTATTACCTTAATTATGAGCACACTGGTTTGTAGTGCAAACTGTTTTACCATTTACTGCACATTGTTATTCTTCTCGCTATTTTCCTATAATGGATAATGAACCGGAAGTCGCACCCATATACTTACTTCTATGTTAAAGAAAAAGGTGGATATTGTGAAGTACAAAAGCAGTGTTCAAAAACACCTGTTTCCAATCATGTATTTTAGAGATCGATCAAGAGTTCATCAATAATCTGCAAGTGCTTGTTCCGTGGTTACTACGCCCCAAAAACCTGGATGTGAAAGAGATAAACGCAAGCAAAATTACCTGCCGTGGACTTCTGGAGTACTTCAAGGTAATAATATCGTTAGAGGTGCATTAGCTACTACTAGGAATGAAAGGGGAATTAACCAATCAGGCATTTTTATTAAGAATGTACCGATATTAAAAATCGGTCTGCTAACATTATTTTCATAAATAGCGGCCCAGTATAATAATTTTATAATTTTAATATAATTTAAAATAGGGCTGCAATTAGGGCTGGTCCGAATACCATTTTTTGAGCTTCAAAGCTTCGGTAGTAATCAACATCGAATATTCGAAGCTTCGGTGGGAGGGGCTGAACACATTCTTCTCTCTAATAAAGGCAGGAATCTCTGTATGCCTTTCTGTTTGCATTTTTATTATGTCGAGAACAGTACATCCAAACGATTTTTGCTGTGGACCCAAGGGAGTGCAGTGTTGCATGTTGGTGTAATATGGACACACCACACGTTCAGAATTAATAAATTGTAATAGAACATTGCTAGTTGGATGCGGCGCGCCTTACGCAGGCAGAGCTTATATGCTTCATGAACGGACACCGCGCTAGTGATACAAAACACACAGGTCTGTTAAGTGCAATACTTTTAATAAGGTAGCCTAACATTTTTTAACAAACAAATCACTCCCAAATCAGAAATTAGCACAGTAATTATGGCACCGTAAAGGGTAGGCTGTTTAAAAAAGAAGAACGAAAAAAATGGCGCGGTGTTTATATATAAATAAATTATTCATATCTAAATGATTTATTAATAAATATATATACATTATAAATAACGTTTGTGTATATAAGCCTATATAAAATACATAGCCAAAGTATATTATTTTGAAACCCAAAATAAATGAGGCCCAAACATTTTTAACAAACGTGCGTGTTTATTTGAGCACTTCAGTCAGTGAACAATCAGCCTAAAAAACGCTAAAATAAATCAAATAAATAATACATTTAAATATGAATCTAGCCTAAATAAGAATGTTAAATCGGCTATTAAACAAACATTCGTTGCAAACATTACTAAAACTTCGCCCGGACCTTCTCCGACAGCTCATCAGAATTACTGGCCCGAGTCTGACTGGAACCGGTCTGTTTTCTCTTTCTCTTCCCCATTGCACAGCTGTTGTTTTTAATAGCAAAGTGATTACATTTATTTTCGTTTACTTAGGTTATAAAGTTAATTTAGAAATATATTTGGAACACTTTTTATTTGTTAAATTTAAGTTTTTGTTTTTTAAAGTAACGACCAAGTCATCACGATTTCAATTAAAACCCATAGATATAGCCTAAGCACGCTTTGCAGAACATGAAGCGCCAGCCAGCGCTATGTGAAACTTCATTTTTGCTCATAAAGGTAAGACTAATATATCATCCGAAACTATAAAAAAAATAATTTAAATAATTTAAATCGAAAACAAAACTCTTCCTTTAGCTATAGGCCTAATGCATATGCATTTAGGTATTAAAGGCGAGTCCAATGAGCAAATGGCATCAGGGTCGTCCACTTCATCTTTTTGTCAAATACTAGTTTATTAATAAATAATTCAAATATCTCCTTACTTTTTCCCGACACATTCATGGTAATTATTTTTGCTGGAGCTTTGCTGCCAGCTTACTGCGTGCATTTAAATGCAGAGGCGCGGTTGTCATTACGACAGTCACAGCCCTAGTTTTGCTTCAACCATTCAAGTGGGTCCGACTGTACTTTAGTTTATGGTGTCTCTTAAATATTACTCAATTTCTCTCTCTCTCTCTCTCTCTCTCTCTCTTTTTTTTTTTTTTTTTTGCTGTTTCTGTGTTAGTGGCGCAGCAGTCTGATCTTCTTCATTCATTTAAGTGTGAATGAGAACCGTTTCGCGGGGGATGCAAGGTGTATGAAAAAAAAACCGAATATTCGAATCTCAAAATTTAAAATCGAATGCCAACCCACCGAACGAATATTCGAATATTCGAATATTCTGGTCCAGCCCTAGCTGCAATACAATGACAAAAATCTTTTTTGTACATAATTCCTCTTTATATTGTAATAATGATTATTAATATCAATATCGAAAACATTATAAAAACTTTGTTTTGTGTCTGCGTTTTGGGAACGTTTCATTATACCGTCACAGACAAACATGTCAGTCCATGATGTTAGTCTAGTCTAGCGCAAGTTATGCAAAAACTCCCATGTATAATCACTGAAGCTACAAAATAATATTTTATTTACATCATATCTGCACTGTGCTGTTTATGAGGAGGGAATTCACAAGCTTGCGCACTTAACAGCTTCAGACTAATCTAAACATCTCAGATTGGCCAATGCATTCCTAAGATTAACAAAAATGCGTTTGATTGGTTATAAGGCTCCATGCTGCACAAAACACAGTGTAAAAGCAAGTAATTCTGCAAACTGACACTTTACCTTCATATATATATATATATATATATATATATATATATATATATATATATATATACTTTTATTTTGCATGAATGCATCAGACTTTTTCTTTATATATTATATAACACAAAATAATATTTTATTATGGTATAAATTAAATTAATTCGCTAAAGATTACAGTTATTATTTTTAGATGATGCTGTATCCAAATATCCAATATCAATAGATATGTGACCCTGGACCACAAAACCAGCTATAAGTAACTCGGGTATATTTGTAGGAATTAGCAAAAATACATTGTATGGGTCAAAATTATTGATTTTTGTTTTATGCCAAAAATCTTTAGGATATTAAGTAAAAAAACATGTTCCATAAAGATATTTTGTACATTTCCTGTCGTAAATATATAAAAACTCAATTTTTGATTAGTAATATGCATTGCTAAGAACTTTTGACAACTTTAAAGGCGATTTTCTCAATATTTTGATTTTGTTGCACCCTCAGATTTCAGATATTCAAATAGTTGTACCTCAGCTAAATATTGTCCTATCCTAACAAACCATACAACAATGGAAAGCTTTTTTATTTATAAATCTCAGTTTAAATCAATTTACCCTTAATGGCTGGTTTTGTGGTCCAGGATCACATATCAGTATATTAAAAAATAAATATAATGCCAACAACCAAAATGGTACCAATCATGCATCCCTAATCTTTATGCAGTTTACAATTGTGACAATATAATTCGATATGTGGAATTCTTTAAGTGAACTGAGCATCTGTTTATGATTTTAGGCATATATCAAGATTTACCAAGGAGAGGAGCTGCCACATCCAAAATCCATGTTACAGGTATGACCTTTTAAAGGGATAGTTCACCCATAAATAAAAAATCCTCTCATTAATTACTCGCCCTAATGTTGTTCCAAACCCGTAAGACCTTTGTTCATCTTTGGAACACAAATTAAGATTTTGATGAAATCTGAGAGCTTTCTGTCTTTGCATAGACAGCAACACAACTGAAACATTCAAGGCCCATAAAGGTAGTAAGGACATTGTTAAAATAGTCCATCTGACATCAGTGGATGAACCATAATGTCATGAAACTATGAGAATACTAAAAAAATGACTTTACTCAATAATTTCTTCTCTTTTGGGTGAACTATCCCTTTAACCCTTAGCCACAGCCTGACATCCTGTAAATACACCTGAGAGCTATTAGCATCATACAGTATGACAGTGTTAGGGTGTGTTTGTGTCCACAGGCCACAGCAGAGGCAAATAATCTGGCTGCAGTCGCAGCAGCTAAAGATCTATACAACAGGAAGATGGAGGTGGTGAGTGATATACTAACCGCTAATTTCCCGTCGTATTAGTTTGACTCCGTTTCATCAAATGGATCTTGTGCCCTAGGTGAGCGGAGGAGATCGGCCTTTCCTCGCACCGAGCGAGCTGCAGTCGCGTCACTTGGGCATCCGCGAGGAGGCTTTGGCGTTGTTTCGTAGCGTGAAGAAAATGGGTGGGGAGGAGTTTAGCCGGCGTTACCTGCTGCAGCTGGAGGCGGAGATCGACGAGCTGTTTGTGCAGTACATCAAACACAACGACTCCAAGAACATCTTTCACGCGGCACGAACACCCGCAACACTGTTCGTGGTGATCTTTGTGATGTATGTGGCCGCAGGGATCACGGGGTTCGTGGGTGTTGACATCATCGCAAGCATCTGCAACATGGTGTTGGGCTTCGCGCTCATCACTTTGTGCACCTGGGCGTACATCCGCTACTCAGGAGAATACAGAGAACTGGGCGCCGTCATTGACCAGGTGGCCGGAGCGCTGTGGGATCAGGTAAAACACAACACTTAAGAGGAAATAAATGCTTACTGTGCTTTAACAGACTTTTAAAACAAATATGCATTTAGATATTGTTTATTTATAGAAATGTTGAATTTTCAGCAGATTTTTCTCTAGATTTCTCGGTAATCAATTTAATTGCTTAAGAAATTTTTATATTATCAATATTAAAATCAGTTATGCTGCATAATAGTTTTGTTTAGGTTGTAATAATAATGAATAATAATAATTAATATTTGTGTTTAAACTGTAATCATTTTTTTCAGGATTATTTATTGAATGTAAAGTAAAATAAATAGCAAAAATATAATTGTATAAATATATTATCAATCAATTTCAATGCGTCATTGCTAAATTCTAAAATAAAAAATTCTTACTAACCCCTAATTTTTAAATGGTTGTGTATATGCATGGCATGTAATAATAATAATAATAATAATAATAATTATTATTATTATTATTATTATTATTTTATATAATAAATATTTATATAATAATATTTCTGTTTAAACCATAATAATATTTTCAGGATTCTTCAATTAATGGAAAGTAAAAATAAATAAATAAACGGTAACAACAAATTACTATATTTAAAAATATTTACTGTCACTTTTTAATCAATTTCAATGTGTCATTGCTAAATAGAAGTATTCACAATAAAAAAAAAACTTATTGACCCCAAATTTCTGAATGCATATAATAATAATACCTATCATTTTATATAATAAATATTAATATAATATTTATATAATAATATTTTTGTTTAAACCATAATATTTTTTTCAGGATTCTTCAATTAATAGAAAGTAAAAAAAATAAAAAATAAACAACAACAACAAATTATAATGACTGTATTTAAATATTTTTACTGTCACTTTGTCAAATTTACTAATCCCAAATTTTACAATGTTTGTGATATGCATGGCATATAGTAGTAGTAATAATAATAATAATAATTATTATTATTATTTTGTTTAAACCATAATATATTTTTTCAGGATTCTTGGACAAAATTAAAGTAAAAAATAAATAAATAAATAAACAAAAAACAGCAACAAAAAATTATTTACATTAAAAAAATGATTTAAATATATGTACTGTCACTTTTCAATCAATTTCGATGCGTCATTGCTAAATAAAAGTATTTATTATTTTAATAAAAAAAATCTAACTGGCCCTAACTTTTTGAATGGTAGTTTATATGCACAGCATAAAATAATATTTTTAATATTAATAATATTTATAATAATAATTTTGTTTAAACTGTAATAATGTTTTCAGGATTCTTTGACAAATGGAAATAAAAAAAGTATATTTTTGTATTTACTGTATTTAAATATATTTACTGTCACTTTAATTTCAATGCATTATTGCTATACAAAAGTATTAATTTCTTTACTAAAAAAATCTTACTGACCCCAAATATTTGAATGGTAGTGTACATGCCCAGCATATAATAATAATAATAATAATAATAATAAGTTTTTTTGTTTTTTTTTCAAACTGTAATCATTTTTTTCAGGATTCTTTGAAAGTAAAATGAATAAATAAATAAAAATCAATCAATTTCAGTGTGTCATTGCTAAATAATGGTAGTCAGTTCTTAAAAAAATATTACTGACCCCAAATATTTTGAATGGAAGTGTGTATGTACAGCAAATAATAATAATATTAATAATTCTTATACTAAAAAAAAATTAAAAATGTTTTTTTCAAATAAGTAAATGAATGTAATAATGCTTAAATATACATGTGGCCCTGGACCACGAAATCAGTTTTAAATAGCATGGGCATGTTTGTAGCAATAGCTAAAAATACATTGTATGGGTCAAAATTATTGATTTTTCTTTTATGCCAAAAATCATTACGATATTAAGTAAAGATCATGTTCCATGAAAATATTTGATAAATTTTCTACCGTAAAAATATTAAAACTTAATTTTTGAATATTAACATGCATTGCTAAGAACTTCATTTGTGACCCTGGACCACAAAACCAGTCTTAAGTCACTGGGGTATATTTGTAGCAATAGCCAAAAATACATTGTATGGGTCAAAATTATTGATTTTTCTTTTGTGCCAAAAATCATTAGGAAATTAAGTAAAGATCATGTTCCATAAAGATATTTTGTAAAATTCCTACTATAAATATATCAAAATGTAATTTTTGATTAGTAATATGCATTGTTAAGAACTTAATTTGGACAACTTTAAAGGTGATTTTCTCAGTATTTTGATTTTTTTGCACCCTCAGATTCCTGATTTTCAAGTAGATGTATCTCGCCAAATATTGTCCTATCCTAACAAACCATACATCAATAGAAAGCTTATTTATTGAGCTTTCATATGATGTGTACATCTCAGTTTTGTAAAATTTAGCCTTATGACTGGTTTTGTGGTCCAGGGTCACATTTGGACATTCTTAAAGGACGATTCTCAATATTTTGATTTTTTTGCATCCTCAGATTTCAGATATTTAAATACTCTATCTATATTAAAATCAGGTCACATTTTCATCACAAATTTGTTAACTCTATTCCTCATTTCTTTGTTTTAGGGAAGCACAAATGAGGTAAGAGGGGGGTTACCTGTACCTGCACACACCTGAACACACTTACTCATCTATTTAGATAGAAATACAATGCCACAACATCTCATAAACTTAATGAGAGATCTCGCATTAACATGTCATGTCTTTCCATCCATCTCCCTCAGGCTCTGTATAAGCTGTACAGTGTAGCAGCAAACCACAGGCAGTTGTATAATCACGCCTTCCCTGGACACCAGACCGACCAACAGCCCGAGCAGGACAAGAAACAAAACTGACCCCACACGGTTTGACGCAGACGCACTGTGGACAGTGACAGTGGAGCGTACAGTCAGAGAGAGAAAGAGACGCGGGACTGTTTCAACGCTACAACAAGAACATATCACCACAATCACCCACCACAGCAACATCCTGCACCTACAGCTCAGGCCCACGGTCAGACCACGAGGACACTGGTGTGGAGAATCAGAGTCTGTGTCGCTTGTGCCTGCGTTAGAAAATCACAGTATTAGTTCTGACAGTTCACCATTTTGCCATCTTCTACTGTAAATACTGTTTCTCTCTCTGACACTCACATGAAAGCAGTCTGTTCTTTTTTTGTAATGGATGTCGTATGTTGAGTTCAGTGCTATTTATAAGGGAATAAAATACTACATGTTTAAAAACACAAGTTGTAGTCATTATCATGGGCCAAACAGTGATTTTACCTTCAATCCTATCATACTTGGGGCAGTGTCAATGTCCATTTTCAAAGACATCAAACTGGAAAACACTCTAAGAGGATCAGCACATTTGCTCCACTCAGTGGTAGTCACAGAGCTCCTGGGATGTTATTTGCAGTTCCTGTCTATTTCAATGGGAAAAGATCATTTGCCAAGTAGATCAATAATAGAAAATCACAAAGAAAATCTGACATTTAACCTTTTTATACGGTAAGAGTGGGTGTGGCCATTTGTAAACTGCATGGGTCTGGCTTCCAGTCTCATCTGCATCCACCTAATTTTAACTGTACAAAACAGTTTGTTTGCTGCAAATTGGTGTTTCTTACCATATTATTTAATGTAATATCTTAATTATGAGTACACTGGTTTGTAGTGCAAGTTTTACTGTTCACTAGGGATGTACCGAATGTTCGGCAACTGAAGTTATTCTGCTGAAAATGGGAAAAAAAGCTCTTTCGGTGTTGCAGAATAAGTAATAAGGCAGAATAAATTATACCAAACAGTAGCTGCATTTCCATTAGTCTCGCGTAGCCAGACCTTCAGACTGACGGCTGAAGGTCTGGAATTCATGGCAGCTTTAATTGGCCAAAGCCCGCCCATAAGGCCGTTTGACCGACATGTCAAACAACCAATCACAGTTCGTTTCGTTCAGCGTCACGTTTCGGGGCGTGGTAATGCCCCCACAACAACAGACTGGCGTGCAACAAGTCAGTCATTGAAATAACCAGCATTGAAAGTTAAATAATAAGAGGGAGAACAAGCAGTAAGTCAGACATTTGTTCGCGAACGTCGCAAATGTGTATAACAACAATAGCGTCTGCATAAGCACCTTTTAGCAAAATGCAGAGTAAATCAGTCTGCGCTTTGTTTTCCGGCAGACCGAAAATAAACGCGACACTCGCGTCTCCTGGAAATCCGGTCAAATTCAACAAATCAGATGACGACTTCGACATTCCTGAAGTGTTTCCAGTTAAGCGTACCATATGCATCAGACGTTTAGCCAACGTTCCGTGGGCGTGACGTCTGAGGCTTAGACTACATTTCCATTAGCCATTAAAAGTTTTTACGCTTGCATGAGATGGTTTTTCAGGCAATTCGAAAAAGGAATATTTCGTTTCGCAAAACTGCAATGGAAATGTTTTTTTTTTGCATATTATTTTTGCACATTTGATTAAATATAGCCAAAATCGCACAGAAATCCATTTTCCTTGCTTATTGCAAGAGAAAAAAAAATTGCATTTCAGTCGCATAACATCGGTTAATTTCGCATTTCGCAATACTTTTTAATCAACATGTATAGCTGTTTTTCCATTTCCCTTTAAATTGCGCATATTGAAATTTGCGAATTGAAATTAGCCTAATACAAAAAATATCGCAAAAAAAGTTTTTACGCTCGCATGAGGTGGTTTTTCAGGCAATTCGAAAAATGGATATTTCGCAAAACAGCGATGGAAACATTTTTTTCCGCATTTACAGGTAACAGTCGATTAAATGTAGCCAAAATCCCACAAAAATCTGTTGCCCTGACTTTTTGCAAAAGGAAAAAATTACGTTTCAGTCGCATAACGTCGGGTTAATGGAAACGTGCATTACTTTTTAATCGACATGTATAGCTGTGTTTTTATTACCCTTTAAATTGCGCAAATTGAAATTGCAAATTGAAAAAAATGGAAACGCATCAACTCCCATATATCGCAAAAAAGTTTTTACGCTCACAAGAGGTGGTTTTTCAGGCATTTCAGAAAAGCTACCATGCCAAGAATCTTTTGACTAAAATGTTTTAGTTTCAGTGACATTTATTTCTTCATTCTAATTCAGTTTTTTTTTTTTCCATTTTACGCAACAAACTCTTTATTTAGCCTGTTTTTGGGAAGGGTAAAACTTTGAAGTTCAACGTATCGTTTCAGAAATGCAAACTTAAATCAGTTTTTAAAAGAGGTAAATTATCTTCAAAATGTCACATGGTAACCGAATTCAGTCAGATGTTCATTTGGTGCATCTTACCCACTGACTCAGGTCAACTTACCCTTAACCTGGGGCAAATTGAGCCACAGGGACACCTTTTGTCTAAGAAGCCATATTTTTAGTACCCTTTGTCATAGATAGCCTCATTTTCCCTTATCTTGAGAACTACATAAGTGAAAAATAGTCAAATCTTCTTACCCCACACTCCCCTAATGGTAAAAAAAGAAAAACTATAAAATTAAGTATTTTCAACTTGAATTAGGAAGACAAACTTGATGAACATCATCTTTCTCTTTTTCACACACACACACACACACACACACACACACACACACACACACACACACACACACAATACAAGGTCCTGGTTTATTTAGTGTTGATGCTCAAAATAGATTTTACAAACAGACATAATAACTGAAAAATACAGGCAATAACCTCCTGAAAAAAAAAATGTCATAGGCTCAATCACTTCATACAAAGTGATGACTTTGCCTGAAAGTTTCATCTTTAAATATAAAAAGCAAATTCCTTAAAAAAGGAATCCACCTAAACCTTAAAGGATGAACCTCACAGAAATGTCCAAGTCATATTTCACCCTTTTCAAAAAAAAAAAAAAAAACCAAACAAGAATATATATTTTACTTGAAAATGAAGCACCATGAAGATTACTGCATTATTTTTTTTAAATCAATATAAATAACACAGAAACCCCTCTCATCACTGTAATATTTAAGTTCACATAATTATATTTGATGTAAAACGGTTCACAAGCGTCATTTTCTTTATGCAAATTATAAATTCCATTTTTCTTTTTTTGATTTCTGAGGTGAAATGTGACCTGGATGAGGTTTTTTAATGAGATTCTCCCTAAAAGCAAAATTATAATTGAAAATAGAGTCTGATTAAACAATAAAACATTGATAACTGATAGCTGTGATTGTCCAAAAAGACAATGCAGAAGGAGTGAGTCCTGACAGTCCTGACATGCACAAAGAAACACACACTTTCAACATGTGCAAACACATTCAAACACAGTCAAAACCAAGCATAGACTCAGAACACACACAGCCGTATAATGGCTGATAAGCTATATAGGAGTAATAGTGTAAAGTTTCCAACAGGCTTTGTGCGGTGTCTCTCTTTGGGTTATATTTGGAGCTGTTTAAAGGAGTAAATGAGAGTCTGCATCAGCAGCTAAGGCACTGATAACGCTGGAGTTTGGGGGCATCTCATACGAGTCACATGTTGGGAGAAAAGTTTTTGGCTGGTTGTTGGGCATACCACTGCTGCCGCTGTTTGCGCGTGTCGAGTTCGGTGAGCAGTGCTTGGCGATATGCTTCGTAGGATTTAACGATGCACTCCAGCTCCTTCATGAAGAGCAGCTTCAGCATCCCCTGATATGTGTCTAGATCCATCAACTGGAAGAGTTCCCACTTCAGGATGTGGTCATACCTGAGACAAAGCACAAGTACACACTAATATGACTAAAGGTTAATGGCACTGGCCTTTATTAGAGATCATCATTAGGGCCAGTTTACAGCTTCTGATGGCTTCCAGGAACCAGCCAATTAAAAAACTTTCAAGCTAGAAATCTTCTGGTTGATCTAAAATCTATACAATATATTTAATAATCAAGGATACTTGACAGACACAAGACTTTTAAAAATGGTTTCTGTTAACTGAAATAATAATATCAGATGAAAACCTTAAACCCAACAAAAGTAAATGAAAGCTAATTAGAAATGTGAAAAAAGTCACCAAAGAATAAAATTACTAAAACTAAAAATTTAAAATAAACATGAATTCAAAAATACTAATAAATACTATAATAATGAAAGTATAGTATGAGGTTAAAAACAAACTTAAAAAATGCTAATAAAAGCTAAATAAAAATATGGAAAAAAAAAAATCACAAAAGCACTAAAACTAAAATTATATAAATAAACAAATTCAAAAATACTAATAAATGCTATAATATAGAATAATAAAAGTATAGTATAAAATTACTAAAATAACACTGCATATTATGGTTTCAGTTAATTGAAATACAGCTGAAATGAAATATACATATCAGATGAAAAACCTAAATAAAAGCTAAATAAAACAAAAAATTAAATTTAAACTTAAAATCTAAAAATAAAATAAAGAATACTAAAATAATCTATAATAATAAAAGTATACTATAAATAAAAGAAACTAATTAAAAATTAAAAATACTAATAAATACTACAATAACATATAACAATAAAAGTATACTATAAATAATACAAGAAAAACACTGCATGTTAAAAAATATAAAAGGCAATTTAAAATATTAATAAATACTACAATAATATATAACAATAAAAGTAATAAGTACTAAAACAATAAAAGTACTATAAATAATAAAAAAACATTGCATATTGTGGTTTCTACAGCTTAAATGAAATATAAATGTCAGATGAAAAACCTAAACTTAACAAACGTAAATGAAAGCTGAATAGAAATATGAAAAAAAAAAGATTAAATTACTAAAACTAAAATTTAAACCAAAAATATAAAATAAAAGCCAATCCAAAATACTAATAAATACTACCATAATATAATAAAAGCATACTATAAATAATACTAAAAAATGCTGCATATTATGGTTTCTGTTCACAAAATCACAAAAGCACAAAATTACTAAAACTGAAAATATAAAAAAGTCTACTTAAAATACTAATAAATATAATATATATATAATATAGTAAAGTATAGTATAAATAATACTACAGTAACACTGCATATTATGGTTTCTGTTAAGTAAAATACAGCTAAAATAAAATATAAATATCAGATGAAAATTTTAAACAAACACAAATGGAAGCTAAATTGAAATACGAAAAAAAAAAAATCACAAAAGCACATAAAATCACTAGTAATAAAATTACTGAAAATATAAAAGGCAATTCAGCATACTAATACTATATAATAATAAAAGTATATTATAAAAAAACTGCATATTGAAAAAAATAAAAGGCAATTAAAATACTATAATAATATATAAAAATAAAAGTATACTATAAATAATACTAAAATAACACTACATATTAAAAATATAAAAATAAAAGGCAATTCAAAATACTTCAAGAATTTAAATAGTAAAGGTATACTATTAATAATACTAAAATAACATTTCAGTTAAATATAAAATACACGAACGTGTGATTGCACATCAGCTGAATTCTATATTAACGCTTCAAGTTGCAACATCGCTCAGCAACCGCAAACAATCAGCAATTACATCAGGCCAACACTGGACACATGCGGTGTGGGCTGATGCAACAAATTGAAAGCACTCCTATTACAAGCAATGAAGCCGTCTACACCAAAGCACCCATCTGTAATGCAGACTGGATCATATGTGATATGTGTTTTCTGTCACCCTTCAAAGTTTGACAGATTGTGATGATGAGTGCATGAGAATCTTACTTTAGCGGGGCTCTGGCATACACCTGCAGCCAGTCTGGGATCTCGGCTGTGTGATACGGGTTAGCTGGTACCAGTACGGGCTGGTTGCGTTCTGGTGGGCGGGGCTGGTAGGTGACTGGCGGGGGAGGAGGCTGGTCGTAACGTGGCACGCTGAGAGAGAGAGAGCAGAGTTGGCATGTGTATTTGACATACAAAATAACACCAAACAGTCTCTAACACGTCTCGACACTCACCTGGGTGCACAGGGGTGTCTGTACTGGGCACGTTTGTTGATGTGGTCAACATAATACACTCCAAACTCAGCGGACTCCACCCTCTCCCAGCCCGGTGGAAGCCCCTCCCTCTCCAGTGGGTGGCTCCAATGAGTGGTGTTTGTGTTGTGATCGATGAAATACTTCCTGCCACGAATCGTCCAATCAACAGTCCAGCCAGGTGGAAGAGCCACCTCGTCCCCGCTCATGGTCGTCAGATTACCCACCGACTTTGCTGGCACACGACCGATTGCTACAAAAACAGAGACAGAGGGAAGTATTACAGATCAGTATGTAGGAAACGTTTCTGTGTGTATTAGAATTAGAGTTTGCATTTATTTTCAAAATGAACGCAAAGGAGAACGGGGAGAGATGGGGAGAAAATAACAAGTCACAGCTGCAGGGTTAAATATAAAGCAAAACCCCTCAGAAGACCATGAAAAGCTCAGCACAAGGAAAAACACATCAGTGTAGGGTGAAGGAAAGGGCAACCAAGAAAAATCAACATTTCTGTCATTCTCACACACAATGAGAAATTCTACAAGAGAGTGATAGCCCAGGAAGTGTGTGTATATTGAGAAAAAGTGTGTACTGGAGAAAATCATGTACTGAGCAGGACTGGCAAACTAAAACTGAGCAACACTAACTCTGTATATATCTTATCTCTTGTGTATACTTAAAGGGGCTATATGTAACTTTTTCCCCAAAACAAACGTAACAATAGCCTTTTTATTTGACCATTTATGACTCAAACATCTCCTGATGAGCATACTGACACCTTGTCAGCTCAAAGTGGGTGCACCTATAAGCCTGAATCCTATTTTTCCTATTTTCTGTCGGGTCGGATTTTTCGCGCGCTGTCTGCGGATGTGACGTCAAGCGCGTTCATGTTAAACGTTTCAGATCACTCTGCCACCACCGCTAGTCATATATATTGCAAACAAACTTAGTTTCTCAAACAATATATGTATTTGACTGTTCTTACCTCTGTAAACATAATGTTGACTTCTTTGCAGAGGATGACTTGTGAAGTTTGTACGTACGAGCGCGCGCTGCGAGAGCGAGCAGAAAGGAAGAGCAGTTCCGTTTTTTGGCCACAGGTGTCAGTCGCGAGTTTAAATTTCAGAAAGTTACATATAGCCCCTCTAAGTAGCAAAATACAGTTTGATTCATTTTTATGAATCTGTTCTAATGATTTGTTTGCATCACTCAAAAAAGTTTTTTTTTTACTTTATATTCTTTAAAGTATCCTAATAAAAGTATCATGGTTTCCACAAAGATATTAGAGTAGTAGTTCACTTTGAGAACAAAAATTCATCCAAGATGTTCATGTCTTTCTTTCTTCAGTCGATAAGAAATTGTTTTTTGAGAAAAACATTTCAGATTTTTCTCTCTATATAATAGACTTCTATGGTGCCCCTGGGTTTGAACTTCCAAAATGTGACCCTGGACCACAAAACCAGTCATAAGGTTAAATAATAAAAACTGAGATGTATACATCACATGAAAGCTCAATAAATAAACTATCTATTGATGTGTGGTTTGTTAGGATAGGACAATATTTGGCCGAGATACAACTATTTGAAAATCTGGAATCTGAGGGTGCTAAAAAAATGAACATACTGAGAAAATCACCTTTAAAGTGATCCAAATTAGTTTCTTAACAATGCATATTACAAATCAAAAATTACATTTTGATATATTTATAGTAGGAATTTTACAAAAAAACTTCATGGAACATGATCTTCACTTAATTTCCTAATGATTTTTGGCATAAAAGAAAAATCAATAATTTTCACCCATGCAATGTATTTTTGGCTATTGCTACAAATATACCCCAGCGACTTAAGACGGTCACAAATGCAGTTTAAATGCAGCTTCAAAAGTCTCTAAACGATCCCAGCTGAAGAAGGTCTTATCTAGCTAAATGATCTGTCATTTTCTAAACAAATTCACTATTTATGTACTTTCTAACCTCAAACACTTGTCTTGTCTATGTCTGTGTGAACTCAATTTTTTCCAGTTCAAGACAGTTAAGCTATGTTGAAAAACTCTCATCTCGTTTTCTTCCCCATCTTCAAAATCGTCCTGCATCGCTGCAGAAGTCCCGACCCAGTGTTTACAAAGTGTGTGCAAAGAAGCTAAAAAAAAAGAAAAGCAAAAAAGAGTGATGTTGATTGTAAAAGTAAAAGAGCGATGTTAATTTTGGAGTTTTTCGACATACCGTAACTGTATTGACCCGGATCACACAGACTGTGCACACTCAACACAGAGACGAGACAAGACAAGCATTTGAGGTTAAAAAGTATATAAATTGTCAATTTGTTCTGAAAATGACAGATCGTTTTGCTAGTGCATTTAAACTGCATTTTGGAAGTTCAAACTCTTATATGAAGATAATTCCTGAATTTTTTTTCTCAAGAAACATAATTTCTTTACGACTGAAGAAAGAAAGACATGAACATCTTGGATGACAAAGCGGTGAGTATATTATCTGTACATTTTTGTTCTGGGAATGAACTAATCCTTTAAGTAGTACAACTGTTTTCAACATCATAATAATCTTAATAATCTAATATTAAAGGGAATTATAGTGAAAATTTGTCATTAATTACTCACTAATTACTCAGAAGGCTCTCGGATTTCATCAAAAATATCTTAATTTGTGTTCTGAAGATGAACAAAGGTCTAACAGGTTTGGAACGACATGAGAGTGAGTAATTAAGGACAAAATTTTCATTTTTAAATGAACTATCCCTTTAAGAAACATTTCTTGAGCACCAAATCAAAAATTACAATGATTTTTGAAGACTAAAGACTGGAAAATTAGCTTTGCCACCACAGGAAATAAATTACATTTAATTACATTATAAAATGTTTTAAAGAATAAACAGTTGATTTAAATTGAAACTGTTCTTACTGTATTTTTTGATCAAATACATGCAGCAAGTTCTTTCAAAACATTTAAAAAATCTTTCCGGCCCCAAAATTTTGAACAGTAGTGTATCAGGATAAAATATATAAATATATAATATCAAGACATAATTAAGGCATATCACTCAGCTCTAATCATGAGCACATGTTTGTGGGGGAACTGTGTGTTTTTGTGTGTGTAAGAGAGAGTCAGAGCTGGAATGTGCGATGACGTCAGTGTACAGTTTCACATCTACTCTCCTGCTTGATACACCCATAAATATACACTGGCCGCAAAAAGTATTTAAACACTAACACTAGACTTAAAAATGTTTGAATTTTGTACATTTAAACCTTTGAAGGCTGGCTTAGGTGTCCACTGTATCAAATTGATTAATCTGAGAACATAAAGTCACCAGTGAAACCGCTGAATCTTCATTTAATGCAATCAGCAAGTCAAAAAACACTACAGAAAGGGATAAATGCACCAAAGCATACACTACCAGTCAAATGTTGTTTTAAAAAAAAAAAAGTTTCTTCTGCTCACCAAGCCTGCATTTATTTGAGTACAGCAAAAACAGCAACATTTTGAAATATTTTTACCATTTAAAGCAGCTGTTTTCTATTTGAATATATTTTTAAATGTTATTTATTCCTGTGATTTCAAAGCTGAATTTTTGCATCATGACTCTAGTCACATGATATTCTGATTTGCTGCTCAAAAAACATTTATTATTATTATTATTATTATGTTGAAAACAGCTGAGTAGAATTTTTTCAGGTTTCTTTGATGACTAGAAAGTTCAGAAGAACAGCATTTATTTGAAATGGAAATCTTTTGTAACATTATAAATGTCTTTATCATCACTTTTTTGATCAATTTAAAGCATCCTTGCTAAATAAAAGTATTAATTTCTATAAATTCTTAAAAAAAAAAAACTATTCATCAAGGAATCCTAAAAAAAATGTACTTAACTGTTTTAAATATTGATATTAATAGTAATAACAGCAAATCAGCATATTAGAATGATTTCTGAATGATCATGTGACACTGAAGACCGGAGTAATGATGCTGAAAATTTAGCTTTGATTACAGGAATAAATTACATTTTATAATATATTCTTTAAAATATATCTTACTGTTCAAAAACGTTTGACTGGTAGTGTACATTCTTAGCAGATATCAAAATTTATTTTATTATATAATTTGTCCATCCACAACACAAGCAGTCAGTAACTCTAGAGAGCCAATGTGAACATATCTGATGTTTAGTATACATTTATTAATTACGCAACGCAGGATTTACGACCAACGAAATTTCAGGGTGGGCATATCGCTACAAAAATAGAAACCAGCAAAATGTCATGCCACTCATCATTGCTGGTTAAGCTGTTTATAGTAGCATAAGTTGAACACAACTTATGCTATTACCTGTACAATTTAGACCAAAAGTTTTTGAACAGTATGATTTTTAATGTTTTTTTGTTTTTTTTTTTAAGTTTCTTCTGCTCACCAAGCCTGCATATATTTGATCCAAAGTACAGAAAAAAAACATTAAAATTTTGTTTTCTATCTGAATATATTTTAAAATGTAATTTATTCCTGGGATTTCAAAGCTGAATTTTTAGCATCATTGCTCCAGTCACATTATCCTTCAGAAATCCTCCTAATATTTTGATTTGCTGCTCAAAAACATTTATTATTATTATTATTATTATTATTATTATTATTATTATTATTATTATTATTATTATTATTATTATTATGTTGGAAACAGCTGAGTAGAATTTTTTCAAGTTTCTTTGATGAACAGAAGGTTCAGAAGAACAGCATTTATCGCAAACAGAAATCTTTTTTCTAACATTATAAATGTCTTTATTATCAGTTTTGATCAATTTTGATCAAAGCATCCTTTGTGGTACTTCAAGTAAATATATATATATATATATTAGGGGTGGGCATAGATTAATTTTTTTAATCTAGATTAATCTAGATTAAATCTTGGAATTAATCTAGATTAATCTAGATTAAAATGGCTAATTTGAACTGCTTGACAATTGCATTTACAACACAATTAACTATACAAACTTGTGTAACCAAGTACTTCTGCGCAAAAGGCTGCACGACGTGCGCGTTGCCGTTAAATACACAGATGCGCACGGGCATGGATTTCTGTGTGCATAGTCTTCCATTAAACCGCGTTGCTTTTAGAAGCGTCAATTCAGTTGTTGCATATAGTTTAATGTCTTTATTTCAGGATTATCAAAGTAAATTATAACTCACGTGCCCCAGTAAAAAGGGTCTAGCAACGCACCTGCCCTGAAGCGGCTTCATAACTGCATCCATGTTTACACGTCTCATTTGATGTGGTAATTTCACAGAAGTTGAAGACTCGTTCTCGCCCCCTACAGTGCAATTCGACTAGGTTTACGTCATCCACGCTAAACTATCAAGGTGAAAGTCATCATATCTTGCGTAGTTTAGACCCAGCTCCCAACCCAACTTTGAAAATAGATTAACGGCGATATTTTTTTTATCGCCCGATAAGAGTCTCACGTTAACGCAGCACGTTAATGCCGATAACGGCCCACCACTAATATATATATATATATAGGAATACCTGATTTAGACAGAGGAGACTGAACAGTCTCACATAGTCAACAGCATATGGTCTCATAAATAGAGACCAATTATGCCAGTGTATTTATAGTACAGACATTAGAGTCTATTCACGTTGTGTGTTATTGCATGCCAAATGATGTGTTACTCACCTGGGGGTGGTCGACTGTGTGGCTGGGGTGTCTGGGGCTGTCCTGGGTTTCGTGGGTAGTTGAGTTCATTGTGCTCATAGTACCTGTAGTTCTCATTGAAGTGGTCCGGTCTGTGTGCTCGTCTGGGTTGGTTATTGTAGTACGGCTCTGGAGGGTAGTAATAAGGGCCGCCATCTCCATTCTCCGTTACCGAGCCAGCATCGCTCATGTAAGATGGTGAGGAAGGAGAGTAATCGCGATGAAGATGTGGCGGGGCAGACAGCCGATGGCTCTCCCTACGTGATACCTCGAGGGGGGTCCGTGGAGGGGCATTGCGCAGGAAACTCTTGGGGCCACTAACATCCCCAACTGATCCAGAGGAATACGCCCCTGCACTGGACACCGCAGCTGGAACTGGCTCCACTAACGGGGGTTCACGACGAAGAAATGTCGGATGCCGGATAAATGAGGGCAAATCTGAAACAAACCATGAGGGAGGTAGAAGAGAGAAACCTGGTGTAAGTGGATTAAAACATACTCTACAATGTTTATTTCGCAAAGAATGCTTAAAATTTTACCATTCTGTGTCAAATCAACCAAATTTCAGAAATTTTTGATTTTGCTAATCATTTTTTCTGAAAAAAGATGTATAGTGATGAAAGCCAAAATATGAAATGTCATGGATGAATATTTACTAAGTAATGCACTATTTTGAAGAGGGGGGGGGGGGTCAAAATGGTAATTTTCAGCTGAGATTCAGAGCCAAATTACAGGGGGTTAACTAACTATTCTTTAATATTTTCAGAAGTGGACAAAATTTTACACTACCACTCGAACAAAAACATTTTTGAACAGTAAGAATTTTAATGTTTTTTTAAGGGATTCTCTTTTGCTCACCAAACCTGTATTTATTTGAATCAAAATACAGCTAAGGCAGTAATATTGTGAAATATTTTACAACTTAAAATATTTAAAATGTTTTCAATTTGAATACATTTTACAATGTAATTTATTCCTGTGATCAAAGCTAAATTTTCAGCATTATTACTCCAGTCTTCAGTGATACATGGTCCTTCAGAAATCATTCTAACATGGTGATTTGCTGTTCAAGAAAATTATTATTATTATTAACAATATTTAAACAGTTGAGTACTTTTTTCAGGATTCTTTGAAAAATAGAAAGATCAGCATTTTCTATTCATTCAACTTTCTATTCAAAAAAGAGACCTGAAAAAAATCTACTCCATATACTACTACTACTACTAATAATAATAATAATAATAATAATAATAACAATAAATATTTTTGAGCAGCAAATCAGAATATTAGAATGATTTCCGGAGGATCATGTGACTGGTGTAATGATGCCAAAAATTCAGCTTTGAAATCACAGGAATAAACTACATTTTAAAATATATTCAAACAGAAAACTGTTTTTAATAGCTGCTTTAAATAGTACAAAAATATATACTATTTGTGCTGTACTTTGTAGCAAATAAACAGGCTTGCTGAAGAGTCTTCTTAAAAAGCATTTTAACATAACTGTTCAAAAACATTTGACTGGTAGTATTAAATGCACATTACCTTTCAAAAATGCAAAAGGTATTAACAGGTTTATAACAGACGTCTATTAGGCTGACAGTGTGACAGTGTAAATATTATTTCAGTCAGTTGTTTACGTAACAATTAAAGTTGACTTGTATTCGAAAGCCTTGACATTTAATTAATGACACATACAAGAACATACGGTTTCATTTATAAAAAAGTCTACACTCCAAAATGCACCCAGTGGCTAACGTTACAGTATATAAAAATGCTGATTATTTATTGATGTAATTCTCTATTTAGGGGGTTTTGTTAGGCAGATTGACTGAAGTTACTCACTTCTCAGAAGCGGGGACGTTTCTTTCTTCACATATTTGCCCTGAACTTCTGCTGGCTTGGACGCTTCGTTTTTACTCTTCTTTCTAGAGAGCATCGTTAATCCGAATCGAACCTGGGTCGATCAGACTTCGGTTTCATCCTGAAATCCGGATCTAGATTCGCACTGACATTCAGAACCGAGTCCATTTCGGAGCGTTTAGCCCCATAGCTAATTTGGAGTCATCATGGCTACAGTCCGAAAACATAAACACAACATAACACAGGCGATAAGTTTGCATTTAGCGAACGTGTAGCTGTTTTAAACGTTCAGTCAAACATTGTGAACGTTTTTCGATGATTAATTAGGGCTCCCCGTGCGCACTGTCCAAATTACGCCCAGAGAAAAGCGCAAGAAAACTTTTACCAGCTGAATATGTCCAACCCAACCCAGCCCTCAATCTCCTTCTGATCCCAGATCAGCTCTCACTGGATCTCTCCTCGCTACCCGATCTCAGATCAGCTGTGGGTCCATAACTTCCAACGGCCTGTTTCCAGATCAGTTTACTTTATTTTCAGATTCAAGATGCGTTATTAGTATCCAAAAAATATCTTACATTTTGAGGTATTAAACAGTATTACGTACACAAACATGTTTATAAGCATGTTTAACCGTCACTTCACCTGATCCCAGACGAACGCTCTCTGGATCGCTCTTTCCCAACAGCGGACTGATCCCAGATCAGACATTCCCTAAACCAGGTCCTCATAGGAGCAAAGCATTGTGGGAAATATTTGACTCTCGAACTTTTTTCCCCCTATCATTCACATTTTTGTGGTTTAGCACAACAGATGTGACGATTCATTCATTCATTTGTTCAATATAAAGGACAGAAGTACTTTCCACAACCAAGATACAAAACAGGGCCTAAAACCCTTAGAAGTTAGTTTCTTTTTAACAAATGGTCAGTGAAAGAAGGTACTTCACCTTCAGAAATGTAAAAGGTCAAACTAAATTTCATATAAGCCGTTTTATGTGAGCAATTATGTATTTATGCGGGATTTACCAAAAAAAGAAAAGAAATAAAAACATCAATAATAAAATGTTTCTAATATTTTTATGGGTCTGGCTTCAGGTCTCATCGTGTCTATTTTTAGCTATAAAACAGTTTTACCGTTCACTGCATGTTGTTATTCATCTCCTTATTTCCCTATAGCGGATAATAAACCGGAAGTCTCACTTGCTTACTTCTCTCTATTATAATTATAATTCTCTCTATATATAGCCTATATATACAGTGCCCTCCACTAATATTGGCACCCTTGGTAAATATGAGCAGAAGTGGATGTGAAAATAAATCTGCATAATTTATCCTTTTGATCTTTCATTCAAACAATTCACAAAATTCTAACCTGTCATTGAAGTAAATCAATTGAACCTAGGGGTGAAATCTCATTATGAAATAAATGTTTTTCTCTAGTTCACGTTGGCCACTATTATTGGCACCCAATTATTGCAACATCCTTTTCCCAAGATAACAGTTCTGAGTTTTCTCCAACAATGTCTAATGAGTTTGGAGAACACCTGACAAGAGATCTGAGAGACCATTCCTTCAAACAGAATCTCTCTTTTCCTAGCTTCATGTTGGTGCTTCTTCTCTTCAGTTTCTATACAGGGTTCAGGTCAGGGAACTGGGACGGCCATGGTAGAAGCTTCATTCTGTGCTCAGTGACACAATTTTGTGTTGATTTTGATGTTTGTTTTGGATCTTCGTCCTGCTGGAAGATGCAACCATGGCCCATGATAAGATTTCTAACAGAGGCAGTCAGGTTTTGATTTTTTATCTGCTGGTATTTGATAGAATCCATGAAGCCATGTAAACAAGATGTCCAGGACCTCCGGCAGAAAAATAGGTCCACAACATTAAAGACCTAGCAGTATTTTTAACCGTGGGCATGGGGTACTTTTTTATCCCTGTCTGCACCAAAACCATCTGGAGGGTTAGCTGCCAAAAACCTCATTTTTAGTTTCATCTGACCATAGAAGCCAGTCCTGTTTGAAGTTCCAATCATGTCTGACAAGTGAATATGCTGGAGTTTGTTTTTGGGTGAGCCAGGAGAATTTTTTCTTGGAACAACATGTGGTGATGTAGGGGCTGTTTGATCATTTTATTTTAGGCTTTCTGACCCCAAGACTCAACAATTCTCTGCAATTCTCCAACTGTGATCCTTGGAGAGTCTTTGGCCACTCAAAATCTCCTCCTTATCGTGCATTAGGATGATATCAACACACATCCTCTTCAAGGCAGATTTGTAACATCTTTAGTTGATTGGAACTTCTTAATTATTGCCCTGATGGTGGGAATGGGGATTTTCACAGCCACTTTCTATTTTGTGAAGCTCAACAAACTTGTTCTGCATATCAGAACTACTGGTCCTTCTCAAAAAATTAGCATATTGTGATAAAGTTCATTATTTTCTGTAATGTACTGATAAACATTAGACTTTCATATATTTTAGATTCATTACAACACAACCGAAGTAGTTCAAGCCTTTTGTTGTTTTAATACGGATGATTTTGGCATACAGCTCATGAAAACCCAAAATTCCTATCTCAAAAAATTAGCATATCATGAAGAGGTTCTCTAAACGAGCTATTAACCTAATCATCTGAATCAACTAATTAACTCTAAACACCTGCAAAAGATTCCTGAGGCTTTTAAAAACTCCCAGCCTGGTTCATTACTCAAAACCGCAATCATGGGTAAGACTGCCGACCAGAAGGCCATCATTGACACCCTCAAGCAAGAGGGTAAGACACAGAAAGAAATTTCTGAACGAATAGGCTGTTCCCAGAGTGCTGTATCAAGGCACCTCTGTGGGAAGGAAAAAGTGTGGCAGAAAACGCTGCACAACGAGAAGAGGTGACCGGACCCTGAGGAAGATTGTGGAGAAGGACCGATTCCAGACCTTGGGGGACCTGCGGAAGCAGTGGACTGAGTCTGGAGTAGAAACATCCCCAGGTCAAGCCACTTTTGAATCAGAAACAGCGGCAGAAGCGCCTGACCTGGGCTACAGAGAAGCAGCACTGGACTGTTGCTCAGTGATCCAAAGTATTTTTTTCGGATGAAAGCAAATTTTGCATGTCATTCGGAAATCAAGGTGCCAGAGTCTGGAGGAAGACTGGGGAGAGGGAAATGCCAAAATGCCTGAAGTCCAGTGTCAAGTACCCACAGTCAGTGATGGTCTGGGGTGCCATGTCAGCTGCTGGTGTTGGTCCACTGTGTTTTATCAAGGGCAGGGTCAATGCAGCTAGCTATCAGGAGATTTGAGCACTTCATGCTTCCATCTGCTGAAAAGCTTTATGGAGATGAAGATTTCATTTTTCAGCACGACCTGGCACCTGCTCACAGTGCCAAAACCACTGGTAAATGGTTTACTGACCATGGTATTACTGTGCTCAATTGGCCTGCCAACTCTCCTGACCTGAACCCCATAGAGAATCTGTGGGATATTGTGAAGAGAAAGTTGAGAGACGCAAGACCCAACACTCTGGATGAGCTTAAGGCCGCTATCGAAGCATCCTGGGCCTCCATAACACCTCAGCAGTGCCACAGGCTGATTGCCTCCATGCCACGCCGCATTGAAGCAGTCATTTCTGCAAAAGGATTCCCGACCAAGTATTGAGTGCATAACTGAACATAATTATTTGAAGGTTGACTTTTTTTTTTTTTTTTTTGTATTAAAAACACTTTTCTTTTATTGGTCGGATGAAATATGCCAATTTTTTGAGATAGGAATTTGGGGTTTTCATGAGCTGTATGCCAAAATCATCAATATTAAAACAATAAAAGGCTTGAACTACTTCAGTTGTGTTGTAATGAATCTAAAATATATGAAAGTCTAATGTTTATCAGTACATTACAGAAAATAATGAACTTTTTCACAATATGCTAATTTTTTGAGAAGGACCAGTACATTCTTTGGTTTTACTTCTTGTGTAATTTGGCTTTTGTGTTCCTCATATTTATAATCCTGTGGAACAGAAAGTCATGGCTGGACAATTGTATACTCCTAGCCACCCTGGTGTGCTAAAAGAAGTGTAATATTAATGGCAATATACTTCAGATATTTTACTTAGGCAAATTTTTAGGGGTGCCAATAATAGTGGCCAACGTGAACTAGAGAAATGAGATTCCCCCCCCATTTTCCATTGTTTTACTTTAATGACAGGTTAGAATTTTGTGAATTTTTCGAATGAAAGATCTAAAGGATAAAAGACGCAGATTTATTTTCACAGTCACCCTTGCTCATATTTTCTAAGGGTGCCAATATTAGTGGAGGGCACTGTAAATGAAAACTCATACCCAGTGTTTGCTAAAACTATTTTTTTATTATATTTTTTACAAAAGAGAATTTTTTATTTGTTTTTACATTCAAGTGTTATACAATTAACACTTAAATGGTAAGTTAACGTCATTTTCATAACAAATAGTGGTAAAGCATATCTTATACTTCACCTAAGGCTGTTACAATACTAAAAACGTAAGGACACATATTTCAAAGCAATTTCAAATGTTTAAATGCCTGTAATTCTCTGTGCATTTTTTCCCAGAGCATCAAAGCTCGTAAACGGCCCTCGTTGAGAGACGCCTGAAATGAAACATCATAACCAGCAATTTTCCTCTCCACACACAAATTATACAGTGGTTTCCATGAGGCTGACATCGAGGAGCTCTGAGTTTTCTTTTACTCCACATAAATATTTTAATAGACTCCCTATTATTCATAGTCACAGAGCTCATAATACATGATTACAGTTCATAAATGAAAAATAGGTACACAAAATAAATACAAACTAAAGTAAGGGATGCTTTTTTGGTGCACATTCTCAAGATTTATATTAGCTAAACATTCGCAGAGACTATAACAAACAGGAATAAACAGTGAGGAAACACTGTGGCATTGGTCCTTTAATTTCCTTCACTTATGCAGGGAATCACTGACCATGTTTGCATTTCACTGAAACTATGTAATGATAGGCAGCTGCATGTGTGTGTGTGAACATGGGGGCCTTAGCTGTTGGACAAGCTTCTCTAGGTCTAAGGAATTTCACCATTCCTTAAGACCACCTTCTAGTTGCAGTTTGAGGTCCAGACTGACCAGTAATATCACAGTATGGCTTAATCAAAAGAAGGAAGAATGTAAATGAAAGGTTCATCCAGAAATAAAAATGAATGGGAAGGAGATTTGGGATCTATGGCAGGGGAGATTTTTAGGAAATAAAAACTTAATTTCAGGCTGTTCATTACACAAAGCTTTTACAGTTGAAGTCAAAAGTTTACATACACCTTGCAGAATGTGCAAAATGTTAATAATTTGACCAAAATAAGAGGGATTCATACAAAATGCATGTTTTTTTATTTTATTTAGTACTTACCTAATAAGATATTTCTCATAAAAGACGTTTACATGTAATCTACAAGAGAAAATAATAGTTGAATTTATAAAAATTACCCTGTTCAAAAGTTTACATGCACATAGTTTTTTTGTTTAGTGATAGTTGTTCATGTCCTGAACTGCCTGCTGTTCTTCAGAAAAATCCTTCAGGTCCCACAAATTCTTTGTTTTTTTTTCAGCATTTTTGTGTATTTGAATCCTGTCCAGCAACGACTGTATTATTTTGAGATCCATCTTTTCACACCTAGGACAACTGAGGGACTCATATGCAACTATTATAGAAGGTTCAAACGCTCACTGATGCTCCAGAAGGTAAAACAACCCATTAAGAGCTAGGGGTGAAGGCTTTTGAACAGACAAAAGATGTGTACATTTTTCTTATTTTGCCTAAATATTATATATTTTTTAGTTTAGTATTGCCCTGTATTGTCAGAAGCTACTATCACTAAACAAACAAACAAACAAACAAACAAAAAACAGCTGTGGATTATTCAGGTAACACAACAGTATTAAGAATCAGTTGAATATAAATTCAACTATTATTTTCTTTTGTGGACTATATGTAAACTTATTTTATGTGAAATATCTTATTCAGGTCAGTACTAAATAAAAAAAATAACATGAATTCTGTATGATCCCTCTTATTTTTCTAAAACAATTAACATTTTGCAGATTCCGCAAAGTGTATGTAAACTTTTGACTTTAACTGTATATGGCTTCAGAGATTATATAGTGCACAAGTCACATTTCTTGTCCTTTTTGGTGCTTGACGTTGTATAAAGAGCCGCTTGGACATTCTGCTAACATGTTTCTCAGATGAAAATCATACTGGAATGGCTTGTATGGCTAAAATAGAGTTTAAAATCAGGAGCGTGTGAAGTGATAGGGCGCAGGGGTCAATGGAGAAGGGCCGAGGTCACGGACAATCTTGTTGAGGCTGGAAATTTTCTCCTCCAGTAGGAAGTTTTTCTTTTCTGCTACTTTCTGACGCTGTTCTGTCTTCTCCAGGGCTTTGAGCAGCTGAGCGTTCTCCACGTACAGGTCTTTGATCAACACATCTGATTCACTGTTCCTGATCAACTACAGAAGCAGAGAGAATAGAATGGTTTATGCTGGAAGGCTAATTCGTTTGTAAAACAAACATTTGTGCATTTCTGTACCTGTTCTTTCAGCTGAGAGACTTTGTCCTGTAGCAGTAGCTTGAGGTTTCTGAGTGTCAGCTCCACTTCTCTCATTCTCTCCTCCATCTGTAACAGCGCCATCTCCCGCTCGTCCTGCTGGGCATACAGATCAAGGTCAAAGGTCATGACAGATTAAGATGGTCAATTGGTTTGCTAGAAATTCCCTGGCTTAGTTATGTTAACTTAGTTAACTCCTCTTAGACTAATGTAATTAACTTTGCATGGTTTCTGTACCTTCCCTTCCTTACAAATCTAAAAAACGCATGTAAAACTGATTATATATGAGCAAAACAAACCATATAAATATATTATATGTAACCCTGGATCACAAAACCAGTCATAAGAAGCACAGGTATATTTGTAGCAATAGACAACAATACATTCCAGGGGTTAAAATTATGGATTTTTCTTTTATGACAAAAAATATAAGGATATTAGGTAAAGATCATGTTCCATAAAGATATTTACTACCATAAATATATCGAAACCTAATTTTTGATTAGTAATGTGCATTGCTAAGAACTTCATTTGGACAACTTTAAAGGCAAATTTCTCAATATTTAGATTTTTTTGCACCCTCAGATTCCAGATTTTCCAATAGTTGTATCTCAGCCAAATATTGTACTATCCTAACAAACTTTACATCAATAGTTTTGTGGTCCAGTGTCACATATGTTAAAGAGTAGAGCATTTTTCAAAAAATAAAACTTGAAATTAAATACACTACACAAAATATTTCACCTAATAGTTTATTTGGTCTCAGTTTTATATATAAAAACACATTCACATCAATAGGGACATAACACATATAAACCAAGTAAAACATCCAAAGGAATTCAACTAATAAAATAAAAAAACAATAAATTAAATCAATAAATAAACACCATTCATTAACTATAATCAGTGATGCAAAATGTCAGTAAAACATGTAGAGGTAGATAAAGCAATGAATTGAGGTTTTAATAAATAAAAAAATATTAAAAAATAAAATAAAACAGATGGATTTATCTCAGAATAATCATGCAGTATCACATTAAAACGTTGATGGCAAAACAGTGCAAACTTAAAAAACAAAACAATACTGCGTATTCAAATGCCTTACAATCTAAAAATCAATTCATAATCATAGATTGTTCTGCCCTTAAATGGTATTAATTGTCAAAATCCTATTTTACTCCATGTGGCAGCATCTGGACCAAAGAGGAAACAACTCCCAGCCCAAACATGCAGCATGATGCCACCTTGTGGCATATTCAGGTCATTACCCGCTGCAATGCTACATTGACCTCAAAAACTCTAAACAAGAACAAGCAAATCTGGCAGGAGGGATTCGGTGATTCAGCCACAGACTAAAGGTCAGAGTTCAAAGGGGAGGTGATGTCACAGGTTGCAATTCTTCTATGTCTTTTAGTGATGATATCACAGCTCTTACACCTGTAGAAACACATACACACAGCGCTATATGCACATGTCTTATATCCACACACTAAACAGGCTTTACCTCCAAACACTTGATAAAGAAAAAACCAAGAGTGTCGTCGAACACCATTCACATAAACAACATAGGGTTCGCTCTAACACTGCTTCTACAGATAGAACAGACCCAGTGCTGCCCACATGCTTTCTAAAGAGTGTAAATACGAGACCAGAACAGAGCAAAGAGGTACCAAGTGAGCCCAATTCACCAAAGGACCAGACACACATATTCCCCAGAGTGTGCTGTGCACATACATAGACTGTTACGGATTATGCACTGACCCCGAGAGAAATCTCGTCCCGACTGTGGTGCAGAAAGTGTTTGGGTGCAAGTGTGTTACCTGCATGTTAAAGTCTGGTCCGTCGCTATGGTGCTGTCCTCTCTGTTCCCCCGGCAACTGTAGAGGAGATGAAGGCAAGACTGCAGCCAGCTGAGCCTGAAACAACAGAGGATCAAAGTGTTATTTTTGAGGGAACAAGTGTTTGTGCACATGACAGGGATGCCAAATGCACTAGGGTACCAAGCCAACCGTTTCACTGTGATACTGTGAAGCTATGTTTGATTGACAAGAAAAATAAACATTTCGGTATTAGTTTATATAGGCTTATATATAAAAACACACAACACATTCACAATGGAGTGCCCAAACCTGCAGAAATTAAAAATGAATAACTAAATGTCAAATTGAAAAATAAGTTAATTAATTTATGGCTTGATAAAACAAATACAGTTCATTTTAAAAATAAATACAGTCCTCAATTTATTTTGGTATTACTTTAGGACGACTAAAGATTATTGTCAAGGGACAATCTATATTTAGCATTTGGGTAAAAAAAAAATAAAAAAAGAAAGAAAGAAAAATTATAAAGAAATAAAAAGTAAATCCTTAAATCTAAAAACTATATATTAGGCAAAAACATTGTGTAAAATGAGTAGAAAGTCCAAATTCACTGCATTTATAAAACATGTTCCTACTATATAAAACATATTTTTAAAGGTTACAAAGTAATTACTTATTCAAAAGAAATAACTACTAGGGCTGGGAAAATAAATCAAGAAATGAATTTGCATTGATTCCGAATACATCGTGATTCTCAAATCAATTCTGAGCTTAGTTTTTAACAGCAGATGGAACTGCATGCTTTAGAAACAGCCGTACTCTACTTGCGTCCAAATCCTTACACACATGAACCTAAAATAAATATTCATGAAGTTCAAAAATGTTGAAGCGTTTACAATCTCACTGAGGTGCAATTACATGACTTAGCCAAACACACAAGAGTTCTTCAGCGCTCTTCTTTGTAAGCATTTAAGTGTGCGATTAAGAACTCGATTAGAGTGGCATCTGTGGTTAAAAACTAAGCGCAGATTTGTTTCCAGAGAGAATCACGATGCATTCCAAAAATCTCAGAATCGATCCACAAATTACGATGCATCGATTTATCGTCGCAGCCCTGGAGAGTATGCAATTTTGGACACAGCAACAGACTAAGCGCTAGCTTATGGCTTCGACCAGTTGTAATAGTGTGTAAAATTTAAGAAATTGAGGAAGGGGTAACCTTGTTCCGTGTTGACAGCAGCTGTGTGTGCAGAGCCTCCATTTCACGTTTCAAGGCTGATTTTTCTTGATCTGCAGTTTTCACAAGTCCTCTCTGTTTCACACTTAATGCCTCCAGATGGCGGATCTAATTAAAAAAAGCATCAACTTTATCATCAAGTGCTTGCACACATCCTATGGCTGTCAGAGGTGTTTAGTAAACATGCTCTGACCTGCTCCTTTAATGACTGCAGCTCTGAGCTCATCTCGCTTAACTGTCGCTTGAGTTGCTGGTTTTCATCTGTAAGTGAGGCATGCTCTGCCTCCATCAGCTCAGAAAGCTCCGCCCACACACGCCTTCCCTGTTGCTGACCAGCAGACACAACGGAAACCTCCAACAACTGTTACGGAGAAAGGAGGAGGAAAGAAGAGGAAAATTAGTTACGGGGTGAGGGGAGATAAAGTGCTCAGGTCCTCTATACTCACCTTCTCATTGGCAGCTTGCAATTGTTTGTGCAAAGAGATCACTTCCTGTTTAAGGGCATCTCTTTCTTGCTGTGTGATGCGTAGGTCAGATTTGAGACGAGCATTCTGCTGAGTTACCGCCTGTAAAGATGAATCCAGTGACATGACCTGAAGGAAACCAAGAGACGTTTGCCAAGTCCATCAAAGCAAAAACAAAACAACAAAAATAAAAAACAAATGAAAACAAACAAAAACCCAAAGCTAAAACAAATAACAGATGAAACAAAACCAAATGGCAAAAAAGCAAAAAAAAAAAACAAAAAAACACACAAAGCAAAAACAAAAAAAAAACTAAACACAAAGCAAAAATGGAATGAAATGAAATAAGAAAAAATATAATCCATAAAATAATCCAAATAAAAACAATGAAACCAAGACAAAACGTGAACAAAACAAAAAACAAAACCAAATGAGAAAAAGCAAAAAATCCACACAAAACCAAATTCAAACGAAGAGCACAACGAAACAACAAATACAATGAGAAAAACAAAAATCTAAAAACAAATTAAAAGCAAAGCCAAACGAAAACAAACAAAAAACAAACAAAGCCAAACGAAAACAAACAAAAAACAAACAAACCCTAAAGCAAAAACAAGATGAAAAACAAACAAAAAAAAACGGAATAAAACGAAATGAGAAAAGCGGTAAATACAAACAAAAAGACACAAAATGAAATGAAATAAATGAAAACCGAACACCAAACAAACCAGAACAAAACAAAAAAAAGAGAAAAAGCAAAAGATCCAAACAAAAAAACAAAACACCAAAGCAAATACAAAAAAGAAGTAAACCAAATGAGAAAAAAAGCTAAAATTCCAAACATAACCAAACCAAAACAAACCCCAAAGCAAAAACAAAACACACAAAACAAAAGCCAAACACAAACAAAAAACAGAATAAAACTAAATTAGAAAAAAGCAAAAAAAAAATCCAAACAAAACAAGAAAAAAATAAATAAATAAAACAAACCAAACAAAACCTGAAAGCAAAAACAAACAAAAACAAACAAACAAAAAAATTTAAAATAAACAAAAAAATAAATAAACAACAAACAAAACGAGAACAAAACAAAACCAACCAAAAAAAAAGTCGGAGTAAGAGTGGGCTGTCATTGTGTGTGCTTTTCATACCTTTTCTATGCACCGATTAAGTTCCGATCTAAGCAATTCCTTTTCTGTTCTGGAAATCTCCTCACGATCACAAAACTATAAGCGAGTGTGTATGTGTGCATAGAGAAAGACAGACACAGGAGAAAAAAAGTTTGAATATTCGTGCCAAACACTCAAGCATATAACTATGAAACTGACACATTTAAAACCATACCCCATTCTTCTCAATGGCTGCGGTGTCATGTTGACGTATCACTTCCTGGAGTGCATGTCGAAGTACATGATCTGCATTCTGCTGTACTAAGAAATTCTCATCCTCTAGCTGCTGTCCCAGACGACGAGGCTCAGAGAGCTGAAGAAAAATAAATTTGTGTATAAGAAAGTGTATAAGAAACCTTAATTCTGCAAGTAGCTCCATCTAAAAAAATAATAATTTTCTGGGTTATGGAATTAAATCTTACCTGTCTCCTAAGAGCTTGCACCGATCTCTTCCCTTGCTTGATGTGATGTAATCTGGACAAAAACATTTTACCCGCTTTTATATAGAACAGTTAAACTCTTAAATCCATTTTCAACCAGCATGAACCGGGGGCTAGTTCAGAGCCAGTGCAATTGGACTTGGTTCGACTGGCATTGCTATTGATGTTCATGGCAAATCCCAACTGGCTATTCCAAAAATGGTGGTCTTGTTGGTCATGGTAACCCTGGTTCCAGCTCCTGACACAAGCGGTTCTTACTTCTAGACCAGCAATGTTTTGGTGCTAACTACGAACCACTTTTCCTGGTTTCCCAAGCTGGTGCTTTTAAAAGACAAAGAACTAATTTGAAACTAGTTTTTGGCTCTGAATAAGCACTTAAACTACCTTGGTGGAAAAGTAGTATCGTGTGCCTGTCTTACCGCAGGTCATCCTGGTTCTCTCTCAAGTCCTCCTCCCTTACTGTCGAGATCTTGTGCCTCAGAATGATGTTCTCTTTAGCCAGACGACAAACTTCACTCCTAAACACAGAGTGCATTGTAAATTTACTTGGTGGTACTAGATGGTATACTGCAAACTTACAACATGCTCCATAGTGCTCTAGAAATTTTTAACAGTTTAGGCAAGGGTTGGGTCAAAACAGTTATGCAACAGTTCACTACATAGGCAAATCTTTTTTGGAGTACACTTCCACCAAAAGGTTGCAAGTGTGTGGGAGGGATTAATAATGGTGTATAGGGTTCTTTCTCTCCAAAGAGGTGGGGTCTACAACATGCACTCACGCAGAAGTGATTGAGTAGCAAACGGGATCAGCAGAGCGGGGATACTGATCTACTTAAGCAGGACACATGGGACCACACATGGTACCTCCGCTCTTGCATTTGTTCATGGATCCTAAAAGATTTGCCCTGCAGATCATCAAGTGCTTGGCGTAGTTGTGAGTTCTGTTTCTCAAACTCCATGCAGTAGAATTCTAGCTCTGTCACTGCAGCAATCTTCTCCTTCAGCTGGGAGTTGCGGAATGACTTGTTTGAAGTGTCGGAAGAGTCAGAGTCCCACTGCAGCACCTTGTCCTGCTTATCAAGTTTCTGGACAAGTACCTTCATCTTGGAATTCTCCATTCGGACTCGTGCAGTCTCTTCCAGCACAGACGCCAGCTGTTTGTGGAGGTCCTGGACTATGTACATCTTGTCCTCCAGACTATTGACTCTCTTCTCTAGTTTTCTGTTGCACTCTACAAGTTGCAAGTTCTCTTGGATGCTTTGCTCAAAGCAGACCTTTAGCTCAGTAAGCTGCACATCTTCGACTGGTGCTGCCATTTGCTTTGGTACTTGAGGTGTGATATTCTCTTTCTCCAGATCCTGCCGTTTAGGGCTCTGCAAGTGAGAGCTAGTGCATTCTATAGCTTTGCTATAGAGCATCACTGTGTCTTGAAGGTCCTGGATCTCCTGCATGCACACATCCCTCAGATCAGCAACTTTGTCCTGTTCTGTGTCTGTGTCAACTGCCCTTTTGATTTCATTCTCAAGACTTGCAATGCTGATACGATCCTCTGGACTTTCTTTAATCTCATGTGTGCCATTGCATTCAACCTGGGTGTCACCTTTGCTTGGAGATTCATGGTGTTGCAAGCTCTTCTGGTTATAGGAAGCTTCAGATTCTGCCAAGATATGACCTTCTGTTTCTGTACCACTAAAAATTTCTTCCTCTACAATCTTCAAAATGTCATCTCTCTGAATCTCTGTGCTATTGCTCTTAACATTCTGCTCTTCACTCAGTTCTGTAACTTCAAAACCATCCCCTCCAGGATTACTGAGATTCTCCTTAGTCTCTTCCTTCTCTTCTTTAGGACACTCAGGGGTTTCTGTTCCACTATTGACTGATTCTACATCAGCTATGTCTAATTTAACATCAGGACAAGTGTTTGAATTTATATCATTTGTAATTCCAACCTCTGGAGTAATTTCATCCACTATGACTGCTTCCTCTTTATCTTCTCTGTTTACAGAAGAATCCCTACATATGACATGCTTTGGACTGACTTCATCAGTAGATTCTGTGAAGGTTTCTTCACTGAGTTTATCAAACGTCTGCACTGTGAATTCTTTACAAGTTTCTTCAAGGTCATCTCCATTGGGTTCTACAGAGGTTTCTACAGTGTACTCGACAGTGCAAGTTTCCCCAGAAGGTTCTCCAGTGGTTCCCATCAACTGCATCACAATTTCCTCCAACTGCACCACTCTCACTGCCAGTGCATCTCTCTCTGCAAGTAGAGCCTTTCTCTCGTCCTTTAACTCCTGACAAAGAAGCTCCTCACCCTCCTGGATTGTGCCTATCAGCTCCATGTTCTCAGAGAATGAAAGTACCTCCCCTCGCCTGCTCTCCAAAGCAGACAGACTCCTTTGCAGCTCTGCTCGCTCTTGGATGAAGTCGTCCACAGCCTGCTTCAGCATCTCCTCAAGGTCAGTAGCTTTGTGCTCTGCTTGTGCCAGCAGTAGGTCTTTGGCCTCCATCCTATCCTGCACATGGTTGTGCAGCTCATTGAGTTGGCGGCTCAGCTCAATTTCTTTGGTTCGAGCAGCACAGACAAAAGCCTCCAGCTCGGCCTGAAGCTCTAAGTTCTTGTCTGACAGAGCTTTGATATCTTGTGCGTGTGCAAGTTCAAGGCTTTGATGCTCCTTCTTGAGCTCCTCCCTCTCTAGGTCCAGCTCCTCCTTCCACAGCTTCCACTGTTGCTCTGCCTCCTTGGTGGCTGCCTCTGACTCCTCCTCCCAGAGGGCTCGATCTGCAGCATGCTGTTGGGCAAGTGCTGCAATCTCACTTTGGTAATGTTGCTCAAGTTTATGTATATCCACCTGAAAACGCTCAGACACTGCCTCCTGGTCACAATTGAAACGGACTTCAACCTCTTCGAGTCGCTGAGAGAATTGGTTCTCCAGCTCTTTCCTGTACATGGCCAATCAACATCAATTGCTTATAACATTACCCAAAAGACATATGCATCTACCATATTGCAGAGTGGAGACAAGAACGGCTGGATACAGGTAATCTTGTTTTAAAGATTGTAGATATTTTAACTGTTAAATAAGAAAAATACTAAGGATTTTTTAATTCCATTTTAAGCACCTACCTTAAAAGAATATGGCTTCAGAAAGAATTAAATTAGACTTACTTCACAAGCAAAAGCGCTAAAGGTTTAATTTCAGTGTGTCTTACCTCTGTTCTGCAATATCTGAGCGTAGTTTCTCCAAAAGGCTGCTGAGTCTTTCTCTCTCCTCGCTGTGTTTGGCACTCAGCTCCTGCAGGGCCTCCCTGTGTGCCTCCTCCATCCGGCTCTGCTCTTCATTCAGCACCTGCTGCCACCTCTTCTCCTGCTCCTCTCTCTCTACTTGCAGTCTCTCTCTCTCCTGCTCCAAACAGGCCTGCAGTGCCTCCTCATGCTGTTTCTCCAGCTGAGCCCGCTCTCTTCCCCAGTGCTCAATTATAATGCTCTCGGTCTCCTCCTGCTGTGAGCGGAGGTGTTCCCTTTCCTCCTGCAAACGCTGTAGGAGCAGAGCGTGATGTTTGTTCTCTAATGAAGCCCGCTCCTCATCCCACTGTTGCCTGAGCCTCCTCTCCCTCTCCAACTTCTCCTCCAGCACAGCCTGCAGCGTCTCCTTACTGATATCCTCTAGCTCCTGCCTCTCCCGCTCCCACTCTTCCTTGAGCCTCCTCTCTCTTTCCTCCAGCACAGCTTGCAATGCCTCCTTACTGCTCTCCTCTAACTCCTGCCGCTCCTGCTCCCACTCCTCCCTAAGCCTCTTTTCTATCTCAACACACTCTTGTTCTGTTCTTTGCTGCATCTCCTCAAGCTGAGCACTAAGCACCTCCTCATAGCTCTTCTGCTCTTCTTTCCACTGCTCTTTGAGCCTTTTCTCCTCATTTTCCTTCTCTTCTTGCAGGCTCTCTCTCTGCTCCTGCAGCATCTCCTGGTGCTTAGATTCCATTAGGCTGATCTTCTCAGCATGCGCTCTGATCTGCTCCTCATAGGTAGCCTGTTTTTCCTCCAGAGCTTGGAGCTTTGCTTCTAGTTGTTCTGCATGGCTTCTGGCATCCTGGGCCTCCTGCGTAAGAGAGTTAAGCTCCTGCTGGTGGAGAGTTTTGAGGGCAGAAATGTCCTGCGCCAATCTGTTCGCTCTCTCCTGTTCTCTTGCCAGCTCCTCCCTCAAAACCTGGACCTCTTGTTGGTGCTGTAGGGAGAGATGACTCCTCTCCTCATCTGCACTGCGTTTTTCTTCAAATACCTACAGAGGGCATCAGAGCAACAGGAAGAATCAACTATTATTCTTTGAACAATTTAGGATAGTTTGGGATTTACTTGAATATTTAAGGTACAGTTCACCTCAAAATAAAAATTCTTAAAAGGTACAATTCATTTTATCTTAGTAGTACAGTCACCTAAAAATGAAAATACACTAACCCCTCCCTTGGTTTCATACAATTCAAAAAAACTATACCGCAGCTATAAATTTTTTTTTATAATGTTATTATATACTTGTGTGTGTCTCACCATTGCCCTCATGTTTTCTATCTCTCGTTGATGCTGCTCCAGTAACATCTCAGTCTCTAGACTCATGTTTATTTGCTGCTGCTCCTGAGAACCTACACATGCACACACAATAGCACAGCTGAGCACAAGTGAAGATGGACTCCAACTATAAGCATTTAGTGTTATCTATGAGTATTGAGTATGAGCAGACATGTATGTTACCTGGTTCTGGACTCTTGCTGGCCAGTTCTTCAGACAGACTAAGTCCAGGATGTGTTGAGGGTGTGTGGCCTAAAGTCTTATATTCCTCCAGCTGAGCTTCCAGCTCATCTATATGATCCTGCAACACCTACAATACACATACAGATATAGATGTGAATTTGAGTGAGACAGGATAATAGACTGAAACAAAAACAGAGAGTTTACAGACCCTGCACTGTTCCTCATAGTTCCTGTGCAGCTGTTTCAGACGTTCCTCCTGCTGGTAAAACTCTGCACTGTCTGGATCCAAATCACCAAACTACACACAAAAACATTTCCCTATTGTTCATGATTTACTGGACAAAGATTTCCTAAAATATATGTATTCACAATTTCTACAAGATAAAATTTTTTAGAGTTTGGCATAACTAGAAGAATGTTTATTCATAAAAATATATATGTTTTATACATGTTTTAATCAGTACTGCTGTCTGTCCATCCTAATTCCAGTACCTTTTCTTTCAAAACTCCATCCAGATTTTTTTGCACTGTGTTCAGCTGGTTTTCTGCCTCCACCAGTTTCTCTGTGGTCTCAATAAGCTCCGACTCCAGACGACCATTTTCCTACACAACATAAAGTTATTAAAGACAAACATATGCAATACATTTAATTCAAATCAAACTAAAACGACAGGCTGACATGAATGTGATCTAAACACATAGCAGGCAATTCATGGTGTTTTAAACAAAAAACAAATTCAATGCAAAATGCTATTTACTTTAATGGTATGAGACAGATGTTCTCGTAGGAAGGTTTCATCTTCTCTCATTTTGCCAATTTCCTGTTCAAGCTCTTCTCGTTGCTGATTGGCCTGCAGCTGCACAAGCTCCACCTCTCTACTAAGCTCTGCCCTCAAAGCAGTCATACTCTCTTTATATTCCAGCTCCAACTTCCTGTTTAAATTGCATGCATGGGCATTAACACATGCATGAAATATGAATACACATGCTTACATCCACATGCATAAACCATCAATGTCCACAGAACAAGCCTTCGTGTTTATGGAGCAAACTTTGCAGGTTATCACAGATACAGCTGTGAAAAACATCACATCACAGATTATATGCATTAAAAAAAGAAACAGCATAAAGTATTATGGGTTCATTTATGAGCAAGGGGAAAAGAGGCAGCTGATAGAAGCTGAAAGGTTACCTGAGGTTGATTTCATTATTACGCTCAATGGCAGCATGGTGGTCATCGACTTCAGATGCCAACTGAGATTTCAGTTTCTCTGCTTTGTCCAGATCAAAGCGAATCCTCTCCTTCTCACGTCTTTCCAGGTCAACACACTCACTGTCACACAAACAGTTATGATGTTAGAAGCAAACTGGAGCTCTAAAATTATCTTGAGTGAATCTGAATAATGAGCATAAGTGTGTAAGAACAATCTGGAGTGAGTCTGAACAATGATTAAAGCAGAATAAAGAGACGCGATTTAGAGAAAACAATAGGTTATAGTATTCCAGTTTGAGTCATAATAGCAAGCTGGGGTGAGTCTGAATAATGAAATGAAGTGGTCTGGAATGAGTCCTCCCCCGTAACACCTTTGTTTATTGGACACTATCTTCAGAAGACAAATAAGGATATTTCTGATGAAATCCGAGAGCTTTCTGACCCTGCATAGACAGCAATGCAACTGACATTTTCAAGGCACAGAATGGTAGTAAGGACATTTTTAAAATAGTTCATGCGACATCAGTAATTTTATGAGGCTACAAGAACACTTTTTGTGTGTAAAGAAAACAAAAATAATGACTTTACTCAACAATTTCTTGACTTCCATGATGCACATACATGGATTTCACCGAAAATATCTTCATTTGTGTTCCAAAGAAGAACAAAGGTCTTGCGGGTTTGGATCGACATGAAAGGTGAGTAATTAATGACAATTTTCATTTTTGGTTGAACTATCCCTTTAACTTATTTTTAAACATTTTGCCATCTTGTGCCCCCTTTGGAAGTGTGCTAAGTTCCCCTGGATAAGAACCACTAGAATAAGATGGAGCGTGTGAATAGCAATTTGAAGTGATCTAGTGTGATGCAGAGTGAATAGCAATAGTTCTCTAGAGTGAGTTAGAATAATGAACTGACGTTAGTTGGATTTAATGAATTATTATTTTGATGATCATATAAATTATTAATATGAATCATGCAGTAGTACACTGGAGCTGTTCTAGTTCTAACTCTGGACCAAGCATGAGTGGGCTGTGAGAGTTGAAATGCACCAGAGTTCAAATACATGGACTCACAGCAGATGTCTGATTTCTGCCTTAAAGCTCACTAGCGCTGCCTGGTGGATTGAGTTCTTAGTGCTCAGCATCTCATTCTCTAGAGCAATGGTCAGCTCAGACAGATTCACTTTACCTTCCAGATTAAAATCCAGAGCCTACAGGAAGACACACACATAAAATTGCTTCTTACATACATCCCAGAATAAAAAGAGTTGTGTAGATGTTCAATGTCTATGTGTGTTACCTGTAAGATCTCTGAGCTATTATCCACTCCCTCTTCCATCCACCTGTAAAGCAGAGTTTCCACAGGAGCGTGTCCGGATCCATCATCCAAATCCGAAAACACCTGCAGACCGATTGTACTGCTCAAAGCACACGAGATCCTACGGCCCGACTCATCAAACTTGAAAGAAAGATAAGGATGGAGAAAAGAGGTTTAACACTTTTATTCAGGCATGTTTTGCACATGGACTATTTTTGTGTACTACCTGAGTGGAATGGAGTCTCTTTAATTGTCTGTAGGGTGTAGATGCTGATGGTGTGGGTGGTTTGCTGTGGTTTATTATGCATGAGATGAACTCCTGCACATCCATTGCACATTCATCAGCACACTGCAACAGATCCTCACCCACCTGGGAACATTTAAACACACACAGGAACTATGTGTTAACATGATTTACTTAAAGGGATAGTTCACCCAAAAATTCACCAAACTCTTATGGGTTTGGAACGACATAAGGGTGAATGAAAGTTTTCATTTTGACTGAACTATTATTATAACCACTTAATGTATCTCAGGTTGTGATAATGGAAAATACCTCAATGCCCATGTGCTGGCAAAGTGTGTGTAGCTGTTGAAGTGTGGCCGTGCCGTTTATGGGTAGTGAAAGCAGATGGCAAGCATTATGCAAACGCTCCTCCATGTCACAGAGTGGCACTGCATTGCTACATGGTGTGCTGGGTTCATCTGGGTTCCAGAGATGCAGCTGACCTGCACACAACCCAGTGTAAATGTCTTGCATAATGGAAGTTTTTTATTTTTTTTTAGTAATTAAACTCACCTTCTGCTTCAAACTCTTCAGAAATGCTTATGTCAGCGTTCCAGCGCTGTAAAAAAAAAAAAAAAAAAAATGCACAGATAAAAAAAACTGATAAATCAAAACCCCAGAAGGGGGCAGTACTGAACAACAATAAGAAAGCAGATGTCAATAAAGTTAAACTTCATCTCTATTGCACTGATATGAGCTGAGAACACATTTAACCAGAAGTGTTAATGCTTAAATTGTAAATTGAACAATTGGTTATCATTTATAATGTCACTGTTAAGTCTGTTAAAAAAACTGTAATATTGTGAATTATTATTGCAATTCAAAAAACATGGGTTTCTTGTTAATATATAAAAAATATATATAATAACAGAATTTATTCCTATAATGCAAAGCTACATTTTATGCATCATTCCTCTAGTCTTCAGTGTCACATGATCCTTCAAAAATCATTCTAATATGCCGATTTATCATCAATTTTGGAAATCCTTTAATGAATAAAAAGTTAACAAGAACAGCAACTTAAAATAGAAATCTTTTAATAATAAACACTGCTGTTCAAAGTTTGGGGTCAGGGCATTTGTTTTTCTATCTTTCTTTGAAAGAAATTAATACTTTTATTCAGCAAGGATGTGTTAAACTGATATAAAATGATAGTAAGTAATGTTGTTCTTTTTAACTTTTTATTTTTCAAAGAATCCTGAAAAAAGTATCACAGATTCCAAAAAAGTGCCACTGAAGACAGCAGTAATGATACTGAAAATTCAGCTTTGCATCACAGGAATACATTTTATTTTAGTATATTAAAATAGAAAACTTTGCAACAATATTTAATAATATTACTTTTTTTCCTGTGTTTTGATCAAATAAATGGAACTTTGAGCATAAGAGACTTTAAAAAAAAAAAAAAAAAAAAGATTACAAATCTTACTGATCACAAACTTTTCAATAGCAGTGTACGACAAAAATATTAAGCAGCATAACAGTTTTTAATAGTGATAATAATACGAAGTGTTTCTTGATTTTGTATCAATATATTTGAGTCATTTTTGTAGGGTCATGTGACGCTAAAGAGTAATGATTGCTGAAAATTCAGCTTTGCCATCTCAAAAATAAATAAAAATTTCAAGAAAAATCTCATAGTAGTGCTATTTATACTGTACTTTTCATTAAATAAATACGGCCTTAGTAAGCATAAACTACTTTTTTTTTACAAACTTTTTTTTTTTTAAATACGTATCAACTTATATATATAATAATAATCATCATAATGAAAATTACTAACCAAAATAAAATAAAAAGTTAAACAAATATGTTAAAGTATACAAACCTATGTGCTTGAATGCAAAACTAGCCACAGGTTGTGAAACCAAAAAGCCACTCAATCAACTACATCCCTATTGTTTGGTCAAGATCATTGTGTGCGCGTGTTCAAATATGGACGGAGTGAATTTCTGGGGGTGTAGGGAGCAGATGGAGAATATGTGCAATGGAATTCAGGGGGTGGGGAAGGGTCATTGTTCGTCAATAGAAAGCCCCCCCTTCCAAACACACCCCCCACACATCTGCTGTTGTAGAACCGGAGGATTGTTCACACATCGGACTATCAGACAGAGCTCTGCGCAACACTGTGTATTAATGTGCACCTGCTGGAAAGCGTGGCCAGAGTCACACACAAAAGCTCACAAACACAAGCCAGCATGAATTTGATCAATTCTTTTCAACGCGAGACGTCATTGCTTGATATTTAGCTTTAAAGTGGGGTGAGTCTGAAATCTCATTAACTCAAACTAAACTGCTGTCAGAGGAGAGGGCAAAGGCAAAGACACACACACAAACACAGACCTAGACTGCGTGTTTTTGAGCTAGTTGTGGCTGAATAACTTAGATGTTTCTGAAGGAAAATCGCAACTTTACCCTTCAGCTTTATCTGTGTGTTCAGACATGGATGATTCCAAATGAGAAGAATGTGGTTTAACCTTTAAGCTTCACTGATAGTCAAGTGAGTGTTTGTTACCTCACGTTTCCTGGGTACTGTCCTGTCATCACCCTCTTGAGCATCTTCATCCTTCTCCTCCTCATCTTCAGCCTGCGTGTGTGAATCAGTGTGTGTGTGAATAAACTCCGGAGCAGAACGGCGACCATAGCGCTTACTGCCCTTCACGAAGCGCGGCTGGACTTCTGGAGAATCTAAGGGAGAGATAGAGACTCTTACAACACCAATACAAAAAATAATTGCATTCCTCCACAATAACATCTAACAAGAGCTCAACTCTTTCAAAATACTTGCTACTCTTTCACAAATTCTGCACAAGGGATCACTGTGTCTAACGACCACATATCTGTAAATAAAAGGTTAGACAACTTTTTAAATTAATTAAGACATTAAGAAAATTTCCTGGAAATAAAAAATGCACTACTGTTTAAAGGTTTGTGGTTGGAAGGTATTTTTAAAAGACTCTTTTGCTCACCAAGGCTGCATTTATTTGGCCAAAAATACCACAAAAGAGTAATATTGTGAAATTTTACAATATTTTAATATATTTTAACATGTAATTTTTTTCTGTGACGTAAACACCAGTCTCCCGAAATCATTCTAATATGCAGATTTAATGCTCAAGAAACATTTTGGCTTAAATTATTTGTGAAAACAATGATATCTTTTTCAGGATACGCGTAAAGTTCAAAAGAACAGCATTTATTTGAAATAGAAATCTTTAGTAACATTATGAATATATTTACTGTCACATTTGATCAATTTATTGCATCCTTGCTCATTTAAAATATATATTTCTATATTGGCACCACAGAGTTTTCATCACCAGATCATTCATGGTACACTACCAGTCAAAAGTTTTTGAACAGTAAGATTTTTAATTTAATCTTTTTTTCTCAAAGTCTCTTCTGCTCACTAAGCCTGCATTTATTTGATCCAAAATACAGAAAAAAACAGTACAATTTTGAAATAGTTTTACTATTTATAATAACTGTTTTGTATTTTAATATATTTTAAAATATAATTTATTCATGTGACTTCAAAGCTGAAATTTTAGCATCATTACTCCAGTCACATGATCTTTCAGAAATCATTCTAATATTTGGATTTACTGCTCAAAAAACATCTATTATTATTATTATTATTATGTTGAAAACCGTAGAATTTTTTTCAGGTTTCTTTGATGAACAGAAAGTTCAGAAGAACAGCATTTATAAATGTCTTTATCATCACTTTTGATCAATTTAAAGCAACCTTGCTTAATAAACATATTCATTTCTATCATTTCTTTCTACCCAAAAATAAAAAATTATACTGACTCCAAGCTTTTGAATGGTAATGTTACAAAAGCTTTTTTATTTTAGAAAAATGCTGATCTTTGAATCTTTCTATTCATCAAAGAATCCTGGAAAAAAAATGTACTCAACTGTTTTAAATATTGATAATAATAATTAAAAATGTTTCTTGAACAGCAAATCAGCATATTAGAATGATTTCTGGAGAATGAAATGAAGCTGAAAACGTAGCTTTGATCACAGGAATAAATTACATTTTAAAATACATTCAAATAGAAAAGTTATTTTAAATAAAATACTGTTTTTTTCTGTTCTTTGGGTCAAATAAACAGAAGAGACTTCTTTAAAAAATTTTTTTAAAATATTACTGTTCAAAAACTTTTGACTGGTAGTGTAACAGAGTATAAATGAACAATGAATTGCAATTTTTGTTTATTGAGGCTATACACTATGACTATAAATGCTGTTTACCAAATGTTTTTAAGCAGAAATGATTTATGAACAAATAATGTTTGCTAAGGCAAGCCTCACTATTTCTATTGCTCATAATTATGCAAACACTTAGAGCACTGTAGCAACCACATAGCAATGCCCTGGCTATAACCATTAACTGTGAGATGTCATAATTAGAGAAGAGCTTGTTTTAAGATAGAATAGTCTTCATTTACACTCTCACTGTTCTCAGAATAATCCTCCCTAATCCAGATTTAACCTTACATCCTCCCTTTACTCTCTGAGCTCAGCCTGTCTGGTTTTTAATACACTCTCGATTACATCATGATTTTAAGCTGAGCATAACCATTTGATCACAACCTAAGGTAAAAACTGTGTGTCCGATGTCAATTATAGTAAATAGAAATATTTTAAACAGTACATAGTAGACTTATTACACATATATCAGTCATACATTAGTCACAAATCTAGCAGACTGAATAATAAAAATCCGTAAACACATAAAGAGACTTTAAACCTAAACTAATATATATTAAGTGGATATTTATTTCTACAAGTTTTGATCACTTATGTGACATCACAGTGGTAATACTAATATCTAGACAGCAGAGTATCCAAATATAATTATATTTTTTTTAGAATGGAATAACTATACAACTTGATGAGCCATTCATAAAACCTGCTCTTTTTACACAATATTTATTACAACAAGCAAGGATACTTGAAGTTAAGCCAATTAAGTTTAATAATCAATGACATTATATGGTTTAAACCAGCAACCTTTTGGTTACCAACCCAGAATTATGATGTTACCTGGTTGTTCAAGACATTCTTCTGGATCATTTGTTTTTGTGCTTGATAACACAAGGATCAGTGCATCCTTAAACTGTTCAAAATCAACCTGAAAATCAAAATGGCAGCAATTAATCACTTATTTTTAATCCATGTCCATCAAGACTACGCAGTGTTTTTGTTTTAGATGCTCTAAAAAGTTGTCAAATTCTCCATTAACAGTATTTAATGTCTTAAAATGCATTAAAATGAACACAAATACACAAAAAAAGACTCAAATAAATGCATACACATGGTCCCTCACCCGTGCTTGAATCTGGTCTTCCAGCAGTGTGTGTAAGAGTGTGTTCAGTGTGTTCTCCTCCAGCTGAAGGGCCCGGCAGAGATCGGTCAGTTCTTCAGTACTCAAAGAGCCCAAACCACTGCCATCGAAACTCTCAAACACCTCTTTCAATCGTTCCTCATACTGGTCCCTCTCTCCATCCATCAGCCTTTCCTACAGAGACACAGATAGAATTACACATCCACAAATGTCCACAGACATTTGGCTTATTTAGGCGGATGGTTCACCTCCACACTCACAAGAACTCCAACATATTCCTGTTCAAAACACAAGGACACAGAAAGAGCCATCAATAACAAGAACGAGAGACGAAAAAAGGACAAGAGCAACAACGAGCTCAAGCGCAAGTGTCTGACACACTCACACCTGCCACTTTTACCAAGGAGGTTGTATTGGCTGTCAGCCATTAAAGGACTACAGCTTTCATAAGAATAACGCTCCCACAGGAAACAAATGGATTTCCACGCCCTTTTCAGTTGGATAAGGAGTATTTAGAAATCAGTTACTGAATCTCTGGGCATATTTCCATTGTTATACGTGTCCACATTCATAGCAATAGCCAACAATACATTGCATGGGTCAAAATTATATATATATATATTTTTTTTTAAGCCAAAACACATTAGGATATTAAGTTAAGATCATGTTCCATTAAGATATTTTGTACATTTTCTAACGCAAATATATTAAAACTTAATTTTTGATTAGTAATATGCATTGATTAGAACTTCATTTGGACAACTTTAAAGACGATTTTCTGAATATTTTGATTTTTTGCACCCTCAGATTCCAGATTTTCAAATAGTTGTATGCCTGCCAAGTATTGTCATATCCTAACAAATTTATTCAGCTTTCAGTTGATGTTTAAATCTCAAAATAAAAATATACCTTTATGATGCTTTTGAATTAATAGAATTTCAAGTACAGGGTTATACTTGTTAGGGATGCACAAAATGTCAGTACCATAAGTTATTGGCCAATATACAGATATTTGTTGTTTTTGTTTTTAAATTTATCATTATTAGTTCATATTGGATATTTGATTTAATTGTGTATGCTCAATTCCCCTGTTTTTAATATTTAGATTTTTGGATAGTTGTGCATTATTTTAACAGAACATTTTATAACAAATAAATAATTTAATACATTGAAAAATTCTAAAATGTTAAATTTAGACATTTATCGTCATCTAACGAAAATGTATTAATTTTTAAAAAGTCACTAATATTTTAACTTAATTTTAAATGTTAACTAACAAATATCTATTTTTCATACTAAACATTTTAACGTTAATGCATTTACAGTATTAAATTGCTTTTTTTAATTACTTTTCTGTGTTTTGTGTAAATTAGACAATTTATAAATTATCAGCAATACAATCAAAATAATTACCAGTATAACAGGAAATTCAGAAACATCCCTAATACTTGTTTACATACAAACATGTTTGCAGTCAATCGTCAAAATTAAAGAAATATTTCATATAGCTCAATTTTCATTACTTTTAAGACTTTTTGATCATGTGATTCGTGCTTATAGCTATTAAGAGTATATAAGATTCAAGATGGAACATTAAAGCTTCAGCCACAAAAATGGAGACCTACAGCACTATTTCTGACATGCACAATCCCTCTGCTCAGGAAGAGAAGAGATCTGTGGGCTAAATGCAGAGCGGAGCACAGATGAGAGAGGCCAAACTCAGGACACACAAGTTATAACATCTGAGATGAACACAATCAAACACACTCAGCTGCAGGTGTCTTTTGTCCCAAGGAGCCCTGACCCCTCTGAGAAGCTTACAAGCATGTAAGTGTGTGTATTCATTTATTATTCTTCAGTGCGCGCACACACACACACACACACACACACACACACACGGGGAGTGGTTTCGTATGCATCTGCTCCTTGTCAGTGACATCATCATCAGCCCCTTACAAGGACGTCTGAGTGGCCAGGTGTCCCTCTATTCAGGAGGAACAGATTCAGAGTCACTCAGATATATGGACGTGGTAATAATTATTTTTTTCGAACCATATGTGACCCTGGACCACAAAACCAGTCAATTTTTTGAAATTTAGATTTATACATCTGAGCATAACTTCTAAAAGCTAAATAAATAAGCTTTTCATTGATGTATGTCAGGATAGGACAATATTCGGAGATGCAACTATTTGTAAATTTGGAATTTGGGGTGCAAAAATAAATAAATAAATCCAAAAAAAGAAAAATCGACTTTAAAGTTGTCCAAAATGAAGTTCTTAGCAATGCATATTACTGATCAAAAATGAAGGTTGATATATTTACGGTAGGAACTTCACAAAATATATTTACTTAATATCCTAATGATTTTTGGCATAAAAGAAAAATCGATCATTTTGACCCATACAATGTATATTTGGCTATTGCTACAAATATACTTTAGACAGGTTTTGTGGTCCAGGGTCATATAAATTCTATAGAGCCATCTATTTATGTCAAACACTATTAAATCACAATTAGAAAAATTATTATATTTTGTTCTCTATTTATTATATTATTTTCTCTATGTATTTTTATTAATTTACTTTTGTTTATTTTTAATAAAAATCCTAAGACACTGACTCAAAAGTATTCTCTTTGATTACAAAAAATAATTTCAGAACAAGTGTAATTGAAATTGACGGATTAAATTTGATTAATTATTTATATTTTTAATTTAAAAAAAATAGATTGTCTTAATTGTATATGCCACATGCATAAATGTAACCTATGATATCTGGAAATCACAATTTTCAGTTTCAATTCCCTGATATATGCAGGTTTTCTATGACTATGGGATTTTTACAATGTAAATAATGCACAAGTAATCCATACATACATAATCCAAAACATACTACCAGAATACACTTAAAATAATTTTTACTACATAAAATCATATATGTCAAAGTCTGCTTTGTTCATCATGAGCTAGTGGCACCCATTGAAGCTTTGTTATAGAACCTGATATCAACAGGTCCCATATAGGGCTAGTATAGAATTAAAAAAAAAATCAGAAAATCTCTTTGTAATAATTCACTCACAATTAACTGAAAGAATCAGTAAAACAATAAACACTAATCAGCAATCATACAAATTTCAGCATCACACAAGTGTCCAGCAGGGAGACACAGACACAAAGAAGGACAATGACAGACACATACACACAGCAGACTGATCATCAGAGACATTTAAATGAACAGATGGTTTGATTCAGTTGCAGACAGAAGGCTCATTCCATCACTGTGGTTGTTTAATTCTGTTTGCACTTAGTTTTGCATGGCTTTTAAACAATTAAAGCCATTACAGAAACAGTGCCACAACCTGTTGAAAACCAAAACTACTTCCCTCATCACATGGCTAGTTCTGCAATCATGATCGAGGTCATCAGTCCATAACACTGACTCTTAGCAACATATACACACAGCAACATTAAATGCACAAACACAACATTAAACACGCAAAATACACACCCATATACACAATTGTTCTCTACATTTATTTATCATGTTTAGTGGTGAAAGAAAACAATCTTTCAACGTTAAAGAAACAATGTACTAAACTTAAATATTGTCAGTCACAAATCGCCAAATCAAATCACGGCAGAAACTCAAACCACATGCAGGACACATAACATTAAAGCTTAATGTCGAATGAATGCACGAATCTATCATGAGTGAGATGACTGTGATTTGTGTGTGATAAAGTCAAAGTTAAACCCAACAGAACTTACCCGGCGGTATCACACAAGCGCTGTGTCTCCGTTATTCGGCTATAAGTCCATTAACGTAAGTTTGTTTCGGAGCTCTCGCTCAAACTGAACCGTTCAGTGTGTGTTTGGGTCTAATGCCGGAGCTAAAACTGTGAATGTGCTGTCTTTCTGCGGAGTGCTCGGGTCAGTGTGCTACATTGTCTGTTATAATGGGGCGGTCAGGGAGATTTTGAAAGGCCCTGCAGGAGGAAGAGGAGGAGACGAGCACAAACACAACGCTTAACAGCGACTCCAGCAGGACAGCGATGGAACTACGCACCTGTTGAGCTAGATAAGTTGTGCCTTTTCTTTTTTCACTCTTGGTCGAATTCAATATGTACAGCGTTGTCAAAGCACTGCAGATTAATAATACAATATAAACTACATTTAAAAGTCACTCAGATAACGCCAGCCTAAGCCTGTCTGGCTGGTTTTAGCTGGTCTCCCAGTCTGTTCATTGCAGGTCAGCAGGCTGGTTTTAGAGGGGTTTTGACCACTTGTTCAGCTGATGAGGCTGGTCTTAGCTGGTTAGACTGGGAGACCAGTTTGACCAGCTTAGCCAAGCTGGGAGACCAGCTAAAACCAGCTATGTCCATCTTAAACCAGCTAAGATCAGCCAACCAGCTTAGGCTGATTTTAGCTTTTTTTTTTAGCAGGTTCACCAAGGTGGCTTTTATTTAACCAGCCTAAGCTGGTTGGCTGACTGGTTTTAGAGGGATTTTGACCACTTGTTCAGCTGATCAGGCTGGTCTTAGCTGGTTAGACTGGGAGACCAGCTTGACCAGCTATGTCCATCTTAAACCAGCTAAGATCAGCCAACCAGCGTAGGCTGGTTTTAGCTTCTTAACAGGTTCACCAAGGCGGCTTTTATTCAACCAGCCTAAGCTGGTTGGCTGACTGGTTTTAGAGGGATTTTGACCACTTCTTTAGCTGGTAAGGCTGGGAGACCAGGTGGCCAACCAGCTTACACCAGCCTAAAATGGTCAGGCTGGTTTTAGCTGGTCATTGCTGGTCAGCAGGCTGGTTTAGGAGGGGTTATGAGCATTTGGTCAGCTGGTCAGGCTGGTCTTAGCTGGTCAGACTGGGAGACCAGCTTGACCAGCTTAGCCAAGCTGGACGACCAGCTAAAACCAGCTACTTCTATCTTAAACCAGCTAAGACTAGCAAACCAGTTTGGGCTGGTTTTAGCTGTTTTTTTTTTTCAACAGGTTCACCAAGGCTGCTTTTATTTAACCAGCTTAAACCAGGCTAAACTGGTTGGCTGACTGGTTTTAGAGGGGGTTTGACCACTTATGTAGCTGGTCAGGCTGGTCTTAGCTGGTCAGGCTGGGAGACCAGGTGGCCAACCAGCTAACACCAGCCTAAGATGGTCAGGCTGGTTTTAACTGGTCTCCCAGTCTTGTCACAGCTGATCAGTAGTTTGGTTTTAAAGGGGTTTTGACAAACTTGTTCAGCTGGTCAGACTGGTCTTAGTTGTTCAGACTGGGAGACCAGCCTGACCATCTTAGCAAAGCTGGGAGACCAGCTAAAACCAGCTACTTCCATCTTAAACCAGCTAAGACTAGCCAACCAGCTCAGGCTGTTTCAGCAGGGTCACCAAGACTTCTTTTATTTAACCAGCCTAAACTGGTTGGCTGTCTTTAGCTGGTCATCCAGCCCGGTCATAACTGGTCAGAAGGCTGGTTTGAAAAGGGGTTTTGACCACTTCTTTAGCTGGTCAGACTAGGAGACCAGGTGGCCAACCAGTTAAAACCAGCTTGGCCAGGCTGGGAGACCAGCTAAAACCAGCTACTTCCAGCTCAAACCAGCCAAGCAGCATAGGCTGGTTTAAGCTGTTTTTTTCAGCAGGGTCACCAAGGCTGTTTTAAACTGGTTGGCTGGTTTTAGCTGGTTAAATAATAACCAGCAGGCTGGTTTCAGAGGGGTTTTGACCACTTCCTTAGTTGGTCAGGCTGGTCTTAACTGGTCAGGCTGGGAGACCAGGTGGCCAACCAGCTAAAACCAGCTACTTCCACCTTAAACCAGCCAATCAGAGTAGGCTGTTTTTATTTAACCTGCTAAAACCAGCCTAAGCTGGTTGACTGGTTTTAGCTGGTCACCCAGCCTGGTCATAGCTGGTCAGCAGGCTGGTTTTAGAGGGGGTATCCACCTCTTTAGCTGGTCAGGCTGGTCTTAACTGGTCAGGCTGGGAAACCAGGTGGCCAACCAGCTTGGCCAGGAGACCAGCTAAAATCAGCTAAGACCAACCAACCATCTTAGGCTGGTTTTAACTGTTTCAGCAAATTAAGTAAAACAGTAATATTGTAATAACTTTTCTATTTTAATATATTCTAAAATGCAATTTATTCCTGCAACGGCAAAGCTACATCACTGTTACATTAGATCAATTTTTTTACATTTAATAACTGTGTATATTACATTAATTCATTTGCTGGATGCTTAAAGTGCATTCTAGGTGTATGTTTTGTTTAGCATTGTGTTTCATTGGAATAGAACCCATAACTTTAGTGTTGCAAGCACTTGCTTGTTTCCTTTTGTACTATAAAAGTGCAGGATGTTAATAAGTTTAACCATTATACCCGTTGTCTTCTGCCTCTCATCCACTCTCCTTTATTCACGTCTGCCTCTTATCCACTCTCCTTTATTCACTCTTAGTCATTTTCTAACTTTTCTTAGACATTTTCCATATGTGTATATAATATATTTACTAATACTATATAAATAAATTGACTCAAACGCTTAATTAAAATGAGGTTTATTTCAGCTTTTTGCTGGTGCTAGTCACTCTAGAAAGTAATGCATGAATATTTGAAAAAGAATTGTAAGCAAAAACTAAAAATGAATTCACACTAATTAATTAATTATATTAATTACTGTAACAAGTCTTTTCATGATCCTATGACATTGTGCTGACGTGTTCAGCTCTTGCGCAGGGCGCGAGCGGTTTCCTCCAGAGCTTCACGTGGTTCACTGGGTGGAGGAATTTTCAGGTCAGTGGGCTCCACTCCCCAGATCTCAGTGGCGTACTCTTTAATGGTGCGGTCGCTGGAGAATTTTCCAGATGCCGCAATGTTCTTAATTACCACCCGAGTCCACTCTCTCTGATCCTGTGCAACAGAGAAACATGGACTATTTCAATTGCACTTTTAGAATCTCTTTGTAATTTCTGTTACAAACATGCATACAGACACCTGCATACAAACTAATTCCACATTTTTTTATGAAAGTGTAATCTATTAAAGGGATAGTTCACCCAAAAATAAAAATTAACCCATGATTTACTCACCTTCAAGCCATCATATGTGTATATGACTTTCTTCCTTCAGATGAATACGATCTGAGTTATATTAATGAATGTCCTGGCTCTTCCAAGTTTTCACTTTATCGTAAACGTGTGTATGACAGTTAGCGAAAGCTACAGATTATGGTTTATAAAGTGTAAAATATGGATATTACTCTTGCACAAACACATTGATCAACTTCAGAAGGCCTTTATTAACCCCCCCCGGAAGCTGTGTGGAGTATTTTTAATGATGGATTTATGCACTTTATTTTGTTCAAAATCTCAACAGTCATTCACTGCCATTATAAAGACTGGAATTAATGTAACCTTGACTGTTTTCATCTGAAAGAAGAAAGTCATATACACCTAGGAAGGCTTGAAGGTGAGTCAATTATGGGGTAATTTTCATTTTTTGGGTGAACTAACCCGTTTAACTATAATCTACAAATCATTAAATACCATTAAATATGAAAAATGTGTGTTATTTTATTCATTTGTAGTTCTTGTTTTATGTTTTTAGGCAAGACTTGCCTATTTAGGCCATTTAAAAAATGTGATTATTACAGTCCATATTTTATTATACATGTATGTTCAATACATTGCCTTAAATACATGAAAACTAAATCTACATCATAAAACTGACCCAAGATCAGTTAAAACCATTATAACAAAGCCTTGTTTGCAAAAATCATGTAACCTGGCCAGTTTGATATTTGCTCTAAACCACTGATTTTAAGCAACAGTTTTGCAAATCTCCGATGTGTGTGGTAGGCAATATGTGTTTGTGTGATAATGTTCACCTTATACAGAGCGCTGACTCTCTCTTGACACTCGACGTAAGACTCGTAGTCTGCGAAAACTTTAAACCTGGAGGACAGTTTTAGAGAGTGTGAGACAGTTTGTACAGTAAAAATTTGAGAAAGAATGTTTGAGTGTTTTACCGATCATGATGGAACAGCATGTTGATGATGTCGCTGAACATCTCAGGCTGTTTCGGTGAAAAATAGCCAGTTTTAATTTGATTTATGGCTTGCTTCAGCTCCGGAAGATTCTCATAATATTCTAATGCATCATAGCTGCACACACACACACACACACACACACACACACACACACACACACACACACACACAAGAAATGGTTAATGTCTTCAAAGATGCATTACATGCATGACATTTGCTCAGTATCCATTTCCATGCATTTAATCTCTTCATCTCATTCCCTACCCTTCTTTGTCCATCTTTGCTACATCTTCCACCCTCATGCCAAAGATGAAGAGGTTTTCTTCTCCGGCTTCTTCTGCCATCTCCACGTTGGCACCATCCATTGTGCCAATGGTCAGGGCCCCGTTCAGCATGAACTTCATGTTTCCCGTTCCAGAAGCCTCTGTACCTGCAGTGGAGATCTGCTCTGACAGGTCTGTAGCTGGAATCACTGCACATAAAACACAGGTAATCATAAATGTATGCATCAATACACAAACAATAAGAAAAATGATCCATTAAAAGCCAGGGGTGTAAACGTTTGAAAAGAATGAAGATGTGTACATTTTCTTATTTTGCCTAAATATCATATTTTGTTGACTTAGTATTGCCCTTCAGAATCTACAGAAGATACTTACATGTTTCCCAGAAGACAAAGTGAGTTAAATTAACCCTGATCTTCAACTTCAAAAAGTTTTCAAAAAGTGGACTACATGTAAACGTCTTTTGTGTGAAATATCTTATTCAGGTCAGTGTTTAAAAAAAAAGCATTTTGCATGATCCCTGTTAAAATAATTAACATTTTGCAGATTCTGCAAGGTGTATGTAAACTTTTGACCTCAACTGTATGTTCGTTGTGAGTGCGTATGTTACCTTTCTCTGCCAGTGACACTCTGTAGTTCTCCAGGTAAATGACCTTCAGTTTACGGCCGATCACAGGATCATTATTCACAACATCAGCAACGGAGGTGATCAACTTAATGATCATCTTTGCCATGTGATATCCAGGTGCAGCCTGCATAAATAAATATAAAAGCATGCACTTCAGAGGTTGAGGTTAGTAATATGTGTTTATTTTAAAAGAATTATTCTGTTAATAATCATGAATGCATTAAATTGATCAAAAGTTGCAGCACAGGCATTTATAATGCTAGAAATTGATTTCTATTTCAAATAAATGCTGTTTTTTTTTCCTAAAAACTAAATGTATCACAGATTCCACAAAAATAATAAGCATCACAATATAACTGATAATAAAGAGAAATGCCTCTTATGCACCAAATCTGCATATTAGAATGATTTCTGAAGGATCATGTGACACTGAACACTAGTAATTATGCAAATTCAGTTTTGTCATCACAAAAAATAAATTACATTTTAAAATATACTAAAATAGAAAATGCATATTTTACATTTTAATAATATTTCACAATACTACTGTTTTTACAGTATTTTAGATCAAAGAAATGCAGCTTTGGTAAGTTTGAGACTGTTTTCAAAAACATTAAACCATCTTACTGACCCCAAACTTTTTGAACAAGTACATATTTCAAATCAGTACATGTGAGTGTGTTTGGAAAAGGTTGTTTGTTTTACCTTTCCACCGATAATCACAGTCCGTGGTACAAATGGTTTAATCGGGCTCCTTTTGATGCCTGTGTGTGAAACAGTTGGAACATTCTTCAGTATCTTATTTTGTGTTGCACAGAAAAAAGTCAGTCAAAGATAAGTCAATGCTGACAAAATTTTCATTGTTTAGTTAAGGAAGTCTCTACATAGGTGAAAGTATTTTGGGGGAAAAAAATGACAGCTTAATTAAAGAGGTAGTTCACCCAAAAATGAAAATTCTCTAATTAATTACTCACCCTCATGTCATTCCAAACCTGTAAGACCTTATTTCATCTTCAATTCTTCTCCCCCGCGTCCCGATTTACCGTCTTCTGCCATTTTCGAGAGTAACATGACGCATACACGTCCTTTTCTCTGCCTGTAAACAAGGCGCAGTCGTCGTACTCTTGATAATGTAGGAAGACGGTAACTCAGGGGAAAATAATTGTTGAATAAAGTAGTTATTTTTATTTTTTTGCACACAGAAAGTATTCTTATAGCTTTATAAAATTACAGTTGAACCACTGCTGTCACATGGACTATTTTAACAATGTCTTTACTACTTTTCTAGACCTTGAACGTGGAAGGACCCATGCTGTCTATGGAGGGTCAGAAAGTTCTCCGATTTCATAACAAATATCCTAATTTGTGTTCTGAAGATAAACAAAGGTCTTACGGGTTTGGAACGACATGAGACTGAGTAATTAATGATAGAATTTTCATTTTCAGTTGAAGTAGTAGTAGTAGTAGTAGACTTTATTGTCCCCGTGGGGCAGTTAGGTTTGCAGCACAGTCGCATAGGCACTTTATGACAGAACATCAAACATATAACACTAAACAATTAGTCCATACATCAGACACAGACAGACATAACATGGAGAACATGCATCACACCCTAGATTACACTATACATCTAAATTATTGACTGATTCAAAGCTTTTATGGCTTGTGGTATAAAAGAGAATTTCGATCTGTTCTTAATCAAAAGGGGTTGACAAAAACGACGGCCAGACGGCAGTAGTTCAAAGTGGGATGCCAGAGGATGAGTATAATCACATATGATGTTATTTGCCTTTTTCACCAGTCTATCTTTGTAGATGTGTTCGATACTTGGTAGTGTTATCCCAAGAAACTTGCTGGCAGTTATAACTGTTTTTCTAATTGTCTTTTTCTGTGACTCAGTATCCCTTTAATGTGTGCGAGTGTTTGTGTTTCTGTACATACGGTTGTACATGGTGATGACGTGGAGGCAGTTGAGCAGCTGTCGTTTGTATTCATGGATTCTTTTCACATGGACATCAAACATGGATGAGGGATTTATGTCCACCTTGTACACCTTCTCTAAATACTGTGCAAACTTCAGCTTGTTATCCTACACACACAAAGAAACATGTCAAAAATGAACTGGAATTCACTTAGAAATGACCAAATCTTTTGACTACTTTCATTCATTTGAGTCCGAAATGGCAAAAGAACAGTGTTGTTTTCGTCAACGATGACGATGACGAAATCATTTCGTTGACGCCACTTTTTTTCATGACGATAATGAGACGATGAAGAGATAAAAATGGCTCTTTGATGACTAAAATATGACGAGACGTGTGTGAGTTTTCGTTGACGAGACGAGAATAGACGAAAATGTTAGTGGGTGGTCCGTCAGATGTTTAAAATGCATGACATTTCTGCTTATTGTGCATGCCAATTAAAACCTAAAAAGTATCTGACGCTATGGCAAGCCGTTTTAGCATTAAATACTCTTTGCCATACTAGTATGGCAAGCCGTTTTAGCATTCTATCCTTGTTTGGTTACGCTCACCACCTGGCATGCAGCGCACAACGTGCTCAACATGTCACATTGTTGTCACTCAGACAGACAGACGATTAACCATGATGGCGGCAGTTTGCACATTATTTCAAATATATGTCTTTTATGTCTAAAACCATTCCTTCATTATTGTAATTGTTGGTGAAAATGGTGACTTATAAGTGACACTACCCAACAGCAAAATACTTACTGACCTACATTAATTTGTTAAAAGACTACTTTTTTCCCTTTTTTTGACTAAAACTAGACTAAAACCTTTTTGACTTTTCGTCAACTAAAATTGGACTAAAACTATTACATATAGAAGTGACTAAAATTTGACTAAAACTAATAAGCATTTTAGTCCAAAAGACTAAGACTAAGACTAAATCTAAGATGGTTGTCAAAAACAACACTGCAACAGAAAACCTCAGAAGTAGTGAACAATTACAGCTGAGGTCATAAGTTTACATACGCCTTGCAGAATCTGCTAAATGTTAATTATTTTACCACAATAAGAAGGACCATACAATGTATTGTAAATGCATGTTATTGTTTATTTAGTATTGACCTAAATAAGATATTTCACATAAAGGATGTTTACATACAGTCCACAAGAGAAAATAATAGTTGAATTTATAAAAAATAAAAAAATGACCCAGGTCAAAAGTTTACATACACTTGATCCTTAATACTGTGTTGTTACCTGAATGATCCACAGTTCCACAGTGTTTATTATTTTCCCTTGTGGACTATATGTAAACATCTTTTATGTGAAATATCTTATTCAGACCAGTACTAAATAAAAATTAGCATGCATTTTGTACGATCCCTCTTATTTTGGTAAAATAATTAACATTTAGCAGATTCTGCAAGGTGTATGTAAACTTTTGACCTCAACTGTATATAAAGAGGAGAAAAAAAGACATTAAATCCTAGATTAATAAGATCTACAAATTTAATATGAAAGGACTGAGTGTTTTCTAACCTGTTTGACTTTGGCTACATCTCGGATGAAAGGGTCGACGTCAACCAGATCATTCAGCTTCTGCAAGTGAGTCAGATCTTTCACATACTCTTCACCAATAGCCTATAAGCACACAAACAAAACACATGAACATATTTTTTTGGAAAACTGGAAAAAATAGGTTTTAAAAATAGAGATAAACACTGTGTGTGTTGGACCTCTGCAATCAGATCAGCGAGTCCTGGGTTGCAGAGGAGCAGCCAGCGTCGTGGGGTGATGCCGTTTGTTTTATTCTGAAATTTCTCTGGTTCCAGCTCGCTGAAGTCTCGGAATCTAAATGATCAAATATAAATGCAGTTTAAAAAAAAAAAATCAACAATAGGATTGTATGTATGTGAGACAGTAAGAAAGAGAAGCCTACACATCTCTTTTGATGATGTCGGAATGAATCTCTGCAACTCCATTGACTTTGTGTGAACCCACGATGCAGAGATGAGCCATGTTTACTCTCTTTCCCCCATCCTCCTCGATCAGAGACATCCTGCGGATTCGATCCATATCCTCTGGAAACAGAGATGCTATGTGCTACAGACACACGCACGCACAAACACACATATACACACATAAACATTAATTTTGTGTGTTTGCTCTAAATCTAAGTGTGCATGTGGGTTTACTTAGCTACACTCTGAGGAAAATTTGTCCACAAAAGTTAACTTAAATTGACAGATCCTCCATTTGGAACATTAGAGCTGACTTTAACTAGAAAATGTGACCATGAACCACAAAACCAGTCTTAAGTAGCACGGGTATATTTGTAGCAATAGCCAAAAATACATTGTATGGGTCAAAATAATAGATTTTTCTTTTATGCCAAAAATCATTCGGATCTTAAGATCATGTTCCATAAAGATATTTTGTAAATTTCCTACCATAAAGATATCAAAACTTAATTTTTGATTAGTAATACGCACGGCTAAGAACTTTATTTGGACAACTTTAAAGGTAATTTTCTAAATATTTGGATTTTTTCGCACCCTCAGAATCCAGATTTCCAAATAGTTTTATCTTGGCTAAATATCGTCTTATCCTAACAAACCATAAATCAACGGAAGCTTTCAGATGATGTATAAATCTCAATTTAAAAAAAAAAAAATTACCCTTATGACTGGTTTTGTGGTCCAAAGTCACAAATGGCTCATAAATAATGAAGTAAATTCAGTTTTCCTGAGTTTGGGTGCAAGTGTACTCACATCCAGATGTACTTGGTTGATCCTGTATATGATCTGCAGGTGTCGAGGTAAAAGTTTCTCCATCAGTTCAACCGGCCAGCGCTCCAGAGCTTCAGGCAGAACCGTGTGGTTGGTGTATGCAAATGTTTGTTTAGTGATATTCCAGGCCTAGACACTCACAAAGAAGAACTCATTTTCAGTGATCACGTTGCAAAATTGACAGAAGACGACTGTACAAATAAAAAATGTCAACCCTAACCAGTGTTTTTAACTACAACTAAACGTATGATGTGTATGTTGTATCATTATTCTATTGTGTCAGTAAAAGTGTGGGTCTTCTGTCACAGGATTATTAAAACTAGTGTATCATTAACTATTCATATATCTTACTGTGTCCCAGTCCAGTTTCTCAATGTCCACAAATATCCGCATCAGTTCAGGGATGGCCATTGCAGGATGAGTGTCATTCAACTGGATAGCAACCTGACACAGAATCACACAAGTACATTACTTAAGAGTTCAAAACATAATGTAAAACACTAATGTAGTGGCTAACGTGGGTGGTAAGTGCCTGCAGAATTACAATGTGGAGTTGGGTCTAGTGAGATGTTTAGTGTAAAGTGTATAGCAAAAACAGACCTTATCAGGGAAGCTGTCAAATAACAGCGGTCCAGAGCAGTTCCTCTTTGAGGTCTTAAAGCGCCGAATCACATCTTGTAAAGTAGCTGCCACCACAAAATATTCCTGCTTCAACCGCAGCTCCTTTCCTTCAAAGAACTACAAGACCCACAAATTGCAGTGTTAGAAAACTACAAAATGACATAATGATCAGATGTAATGTGATCCGATTACACTGGAAAATTGCAACCTAATTTTCTCCAGATTAATGCAGTTTAAATGCAGAAAAGCTAGAGGTTTAAATCACAGAGAAAAAGGGTGAGAAAAACATACATTGTCATTTGGATAGAGTACGCGGGAAATGTTTTCTGCTAAGTTACGGTCCAAAACTGCCTGAATATAGTCACCAACATTAACTGTCAAAAGAAAACAAAACATCCGTCATTACATATAATTGTTTACATTTCAGTGGCATTGCCTTCAGGTGTCTGCAAAAACATAAAAATATATACACTACCAGTCAAAAGTTTTTGAACAGTAAGATTTTTAATGTTTCTCTTCTGCTCACCAAGCCTGCATTTGAAATATTGTTACTATTTAAAATAACTGTTTTCTATTTGAATATATTTGTAAATATAATTTATTCCTGTGATTTTTTGCATCATTACTCCAGTCACATGATCCTTCAGAAATCATTCCAACATTCTGATTTGCTGCTCAAAAAACAATTATTATTATTATGTCGAAAAGCTAAGAATAATTTTTTTCAGGTTTCTTTGATGAATAGAAAGTTCAGAAGAACAGCGTTTATCTGAAATAGAAATGTTTGTAACATTAAAGTCTTAATCATTACTTTTAATCAATTTAAAGCATCCTTGCTAAATAAAAGTATTCATTTTATATAATTTCTTTCCCCCCCAAAACAACAACAACAAAAAACAACTGTACTGACAAAATGTTGAAAAATGCTGATCTTTGGATATTTCTATTCATTAACGAATCCAGTAAAAATGTACTCAACTATTTTAAATATTGATAATAATAATAATAATAATAATAATAATAATAATAATAATAATGTTGCTTGAACAGCAAATCAGCATATTAGAATGATTTCTGAAGGATCATGGGACGCTGAAGACTGGAGTAACGATGCTGAAAATTTAGCTTTGATCACAGAAATAAATTACATTTGAAAATATATTCGAATAGAAAGCTGTTAATTTAAATAGTACAAATATTTCACATTATTACTGCTTTTGTTGATTTTGGATCAAATAAATGCAGGCTTGGTGAGAAAAAGAGACTTCTTTAAAAAAACACTAAAAATCTTTTGACAGGTATATATTTAATTTGATGTTTAATATTTATTAGTAATTTTGACTTAATTTAATAGTAATTTGGTTCTACTTCAAATACCGGTAAAATTGACTGGTTAATATTTGATAGCAATTTAAATTAGTTTAAGTTAATATTGATTATGAATTTGTTTTAACTTTGAATTGATAAATACTGCTTCAACTGAAAACAGACAAATTAACTGTTCAAAATAAAACCAGGTAATGGGGTACATTTGAATTTTGAAGCTGACTTTTTAAAAAATGTTTGTCTGATATATAATCACACATACATTTCTGCATTTAAATTGGATTGCTTTTCTATTGTGTGAATGACTCACAGTCTCGCAGATTGAAATCATTTGGTGCACGTGCAGACCACAAGCGCATAGTGTTCACCGTGTTGTTCATGTATCCAGGGATTGGGGTGTCGTATGGCATGGCCAGGACCACCTGTTCCACAAACATGCATTACAAACCTGGCCAGGGTACTGCTATCCTTAAAGTGTGTATTTATTTGTGTAACTATTATTATACCTGTGTGTCGACCCATTTTGGCTCCTTTCCATCTTCTTCCTCCACACGGCCATAAAAATGCACGGGCAGCATGAACTCAGGACGGGCTTTCTCCCAGGGGTTACCATACCTCAACCAATCATCCGCCTCCTCAACCTAATAGACAATAATACAGCGATAATAAAAGAGGACACCAGTGTTGGTCTGTAATGGGGGACATAGTACTCAAATCTAGGGCAGGTTAAAGTTCAAGCATGTGTATTTTTAAAAATGCATTTCCACTGCACAAACACAGCATTATCACTGTCCTGCAAATGAATCGAGCCGCTGTTCCTTATCAGCCTGGCACGAGATCCCTATTGGTCCAGTATTATCAGCTCTATGAGAAGCTCACATGCACCAGGCCAGTGACCACAAACTCAGTGGACTCCTGGCCCATAAACATTGATTTTTATGCAGATACCATCCTACAAAGTACTGCAAACTGCGGAGTACCCAAAATGAGTGGAAATGCAAAATACACTACCAGTCAAAATTTTTGAACAGTACAATTTTTTCTCTTCTTCTCACCAAGCCTGCATTTATTTGATCCAAAATGCAAAAGCGGTAATATTGTAAAATATTTTCACTATTTAAAACACCTGCTTTCCACTTGAATAAATTTTTAAATGTAATTTATTCCTGTGATCTAAATTTTCAGCATCATTACTCAAGTCTTCTGTGTCACATGATCCTTTAGAAATCATTCTAACATGCTGATTTTTTTTACATTTATTATTATTATTATTATTATCAATATTTAAAACAGTTAAGTATTTTTTTTTTCAGGATTCTTTGATGAAAAGAAAGTTCCAAAGATCAGCTTTTATCTGAAATAAAAGCTTTTGTAACATTATATACTATACCATTCAAAAGAAATGAATACTTTTTTTTAGCAAGGATGCTTTAGATTGATCAAAAGTGATGACATTTATAATGTAACAAAAGATTTCTATTTCAGATAAATGCTGAAAAATTCTACTTAGCCATTTTTAACACAATAATAATAAATGTTTTTGAGCAGCATATCAGAATATTACAATGATTTCTGAAGGATCATGTGACTTAAGTAATGATGCTAAAAAATTCAGCTTGAAATCACAGGAATAAATTACATTTTAAAATGCATTCAAATAGAAAACAGTTATTTTAAATAGTAAACATATTTAAAATATTTACTGTTTTTTCAGTACTTTGGATCAAAGAAATGCAGGCTTGGTGAGCAGAAGAGACTTCTTTAAAAAACAAAAAATCTTACTGTTCAAAAACTTTTGACTGGTAGTGTAAACTTATTATAAGTAGAATAAAAATACATAAACGCACAGTAAATATATTTATTTATTGTAAATAAATCTATTTTAGCAATATATTTTGAAACTTATTTTATATATATATATTTTTTTAAATATACCCTGAAAATATATTTTTGCTATATGGGTCAAAACTACTATAACTAATTGAATTAGGACATTAGAAGCTTGCATAGGGTAACTTTATTACTGCAAAAATTAGTAAATCTAGGTGAATTCACCTGCCAGCCATCTTTGATTTTCTGGTTGAAGATTCCATACTCATATCGGATCCCATATCCATAAGCAGCCAGACCCAAAGTAGCCATTGAGTCGAGAAAGCAAGCTGTCGATCGCGCCACACAGTAAATATTTAAATTATATTATGGTATATTCTTTGCATAGTGTGTGTATGAGAGCAAGAGACCTGCTAATCTTCCCAGCCCTCCGTTGCCTAATCCGGCATCTTCTTCCATCTCTTCCAGATCCTCCATATCCAACCCAAGCTAAAAGGAAAAAGAGAGATTTAGAGAAAGCCAGACACACAGATGGATGGACAAATGTTTTGTCTTTTCTCACCTGGTAGATAGCCTCATCACAAGCGTTCTGCAAACCCAGATTAATCATGGTGTTCTGGAGCGCCCTACCCATGTAGAACTCCAGTGACAGATAATATACACGCTGAAACACACAGAAATATATACATTACGCATTGGGTGCACATTATGACAAATTCATTTCCATTTTGGTAACACTTTACAATAAGGTTCATTAGTTAACTACATGTTACATGAACTAAGAATGAACACTACTTTTAAGCATTTATTAATCTTAGTTAAGTTTAGCATTTACTAATGCATTATTAAAATCACAAGTTGTGTTTGTTAACATTAGTTAATGCACTGTGAGCTAACATGAACAATGAACGAATGTATTTTTATTAACTAACATTAACAGAGATTAATAAATAGTGTAGGCTAATAAATGTATTGTTCGTTGTTTGTTTACGTTGGCATCTTCTTTTCCTGTACTCACCTTCGGGTCGGCCTCATAGTAGAACTGCTGTGTTCGGATCCAGCGACCCACCAGGTGATCACGCACCGTCTGAGCTAAAGCGAAATAATAATCACGCGGCGTCGCGACGTTCCTGTCTTTGACCAGCGTGAAGTGCAGGTGCCGGTTGAAGCCCTTCTTTAGCTCGGCCACATTCTCCACACCGACTATCCCTCTGATGCTGATCTGCTTGCGCTTCTCCTGGTCAGTTAGAGGAGTCGCCATCCTGAAGATCACCGGTTACACCGAGCGCCTCGCGTGATGAGCCACATATTTTTATAGTAGGCACAGAGGGAGGAGCAGAAAGTCTCTTTCTCTCTTTGAACTTGTTGACCTTTTTTTGACCATGGTAAACATACAGAATATGAATCAATGACTTGACTAACTTTAAAAAAGTAGATAAGAATGCAGCTCACACAGTCACTTACACATTTTCTATGGTAAACATGTTTTCAGTTAAAATTAATCAAATTAATTTCGATATTTTAGGGCTTCAGTCAAAAATGTTTCTCAGGCCTTAAATTCTTAAAAAATATAATAATAAATGAAATTATTATTACATCTTCAAATAACAATATTGTAGCTTTGAAGTAATAATGTGATTTTTTTTAATTATTAAAATAATTTTGGTCAACTTTCATATTATATAATAAAATATTATTTATTCCTGTGATCAAATATAGAAATTAACACTTTTATTTAGCAAGGATGCTTTAAATTGATTAAGAGGCATTTATAATGTTACAAAATATTTCTATTTCAGATAAATGCTGTTCTACTGAACTTTCTTTTTATCAAAGAAACCAGTTTTTTAACATAATAATAATAATAATAATAATAATAATAATAATAATAATAATAAATGTTTTTTGAGTAGCAAATCAGCATATGTGACCCTGGACCACAAAACCAGTCATAAGGTTAAATTTGACAAAACTGAGATGTATACATCACATGAAAGCTCAATAAATAAGCTTTCTATTGATGTATGGTTTGTTAGGATAGGACAATATTTGGCCGAGATACATCTATTTGAAAATCTGGAATCTGAGGGTGCAAAAAAATCAAAATACTGAGAAAATCACCTTTAAAGTTCTCCAAATTAAGTTCTTAACAATGCATATTACTAATCAAAAATTACATTTTGATATATTTATAGTATGAATTTTACAAAAAATCTTCATGGAACATTTCCTAATGATTTTTGGCATAAAAAAAAATCAATAATTTTGACCCATACTATGTATTTTTGGCTATTGCTACAAATATACCCCAGCGACTTAAGACTGGTTTTGTGGTCCAGGGTCACATATTAGAATGATTTCTAATGATTTACGAGAATAAATTCAAAATTAAGAGAATCACGTCGAAATGTTAAAATTACGGGATTAAAGTCACAATATTTTGAGAATAAAGTCAGAAAATTTTGAGAATGAAGTCGAAATATTTCAACAATAAAGTCAAAATGATGAGAATAAAGTCTAAAGGTTTCGAGAATAGTCAAAATTACGAGAATAAAGTTAAAAGAGTTTTGAGAATAAAATCAAAATGATAAGATTACGGGACTAAAATCATAATATTTTTAGAATGAAGTCAAAATTACGAGAATAAAGTCAGAAATTTTGAGAATGAAGTTGAAATATTTCAACACATTTTTTTTTTTAAATTTTAAAATATTTTCAAATAGAAAAATTATTTTAAAAGGTAAAAATATTTAAACATTTTGATTGTTTTTGCTGTACTTTGGATCAAATAAATGCAGGCTTGGTGAGCAGAAGAGGCTTCTTTAAAAACATAAAAAATCTCATAGTGTCACTACTACAAAAATCTAGAGCACTGTTTTCGAAGGGAAATGACAGAAGACAGCTTTATATTGCACCTAATCCAGTTTATTGAGCATAGAACTTTACAGATAACAACAATAACACAATAATAATAATAATAATACATTTCTTATATTGGGATTAATTTATGAAAAAATACAATTTACAATGGGTGAAATTTTCCCTCACTGCACCCACACATTCAATTATTTGCTGAGCATAAACCTGCTCAACAAACAGATAAAGTACAGCACCTGCCCCATATTTGAACCCCACCAGTGGGATTTTAAATATTTTTCTAAATGCAAAAGTACATCATTTATGGTAAACTAATAGCCAATGCTTCAAGCAGCTACAATGTATGCTGTCTTGTTCAAAAGTTGTCTCTCTTTTGGATCTGCAGCTCTATTTTTATATTGCAATATTTTCTCACATTGAACATAAGCAGCACCAGTTATCTGTTTAGCATTTGCGTTTAGCTTGTGCGGATTTGAGGCAGCAAAGGAGAAATAAATAGAGAGAGAGAGAAACAAAAGTTTATTCATTCTCATCTCCCCATAATACGTTACGCAAGGCTGTGAAAATGCCTGTATGTGTGTGTATGTGTGCATGTATTTGTCCCAATTAGTGTTTTCCATTCTGTTCAACAAACAGAAAGCCATTACCTCCTCACTGACACACATTCAGCTCATTCTGCCATTGTTTAATATGTCCCAATTGTATGTTTGCTCATCCACTATGTGGAAGGAAGGTTGGAAATATCTCATGTTGATTGAGATGTAATATGCACAAGGAGGTTGTAATATTCACTACTTTACTTTAGCTTCTGTACCCATCTGCAGTCAAAATCACCTTTATATCCAACAGAACATCTCTATGTAATGTAAATTGCATCCTCTAAGGTCTAACACATCAGGAACTTATTTCTAAGCTTAACTTCACACAGAGGATTGTATCATGAAACAACAGACAGACATCTGTTAATATCCAGTAATCTGGGAGTTCACATCCATGAGCACCTTTTCCATAAAAACAACAATGACAACATCAATAATAATAATCATCATATCTAGAAAAAGTGTAAGAAAGAGAGAAGAAAATGATTCAAGAATTTCAATATCAATTTACCTCACATACATCAGGGTCAGTGTTAAGGTTAGGGTTAAGTTAGGGTTGAGTTAACCCTAACCCTTACATTTATCAGGTCCATGTACATTTCAGAGCTCTCAGACCTTGTTCAAACGTATTAATGACTGTCAGCAGCAATTCCCCCCGCCAAGTACTCACAGCTGAATCCATGTGCACTTGTCTGTGTGTGTTTGTATAGAAGTGTGTATCAGTTGTAGGGCTCTTCAGCAGACTGAGCCTGCAGCTTCAGATTCTCCAGGTGTATAAAAATCAGGAATAGGCAGCCCAGAATGAAGAGTCACCTATGAAAAGAAGTAAGCACAAAAATTAGGATATTGCTCATAAAAGGCCTTTTGGTTCAAGTTAGTACATATACTTTATATATAACTTTTTGAAAGCAGAAAGAAAGAAAGTGTGTTGCATCATAAATTCCACACAGATCTCATTACATCAGTGTTCGCTTAAAAAGATTCTGTCTATTAAGACTTGTATGGCTTAATATAACATAAATTACATCTCTTATTGCAATGTAGTCTTAGTGCAATTTAAAAAAAATTAAATCTAAGATTACGGGAAGTCAAAATTATTAGAATAAAGTCAAAATATTTAAACAATAAAGTCAAAATTATTAGAATGAAGTCAAAATGTTTAGAGAATAGTCAAAATTACGAGAATAAAATTGAAGAGTTTTAAGAATAAAATTGCGAGAATAAATTACGAGAATAAAGTCAAAATTATGAAAATAAACTCAAAATGTTAAGATTACGGGATTAAAGTCATAATATTTTGAGAATAAAGTCAAAATGATGAGAATAAAGTTGTAATATTTCAACAATAAAGTCAAAATTATTCGAATAAAGTCAAAATGTTCTGAGAATAGTCAGAAAAGTCATAATATTTTTAAGAATAAAGTCAAAATTACCAGAATAAAGTCAAAATATTTCGACAATAAAGTCAAAATTATGGGAATAAAGTTGAAATGTTTCAGGAAAAAAAAATCTAAATTACGAGAATAAAGTCAAAATTACGAAGATAAAGTCGAAAATTCAGATTACAGAATTAAAGTCGTAAAATTTTGAGAATAAGGTCGAAATTATAAGAATAAAGTCAAAATATTTAGAGAATGAAGTCAAAATATTTCGACAATAAAGTCAAAATTATGAGAGCAAAGTTTAAATGATTTGAGAAAAAAGTCAAAATTACGAGAATAAAGTTAAAAAGTTTAGAGAATAAAGTCGAAATGTTAAGATTACAGTATCAAAGTCTTAATATTTTGATTAATATAAATTTTATTCTCAAAATGAATATTTTGAGAATAAAGTCAAAATTACAAGAATAAAATCAAAATATTTCGAGAATGAAGTTGAAATATTTGGACAATAAAATCAAAATTATGGGAATAAAGTCGAAATGTTTCGAGAAAAAGTCAAAATTACGAGAATAAAGTTGAAGAGTTTAGAGAATAAAGTGGAAATGTTAAGATTACGGATTAAAGTCTTAATATTTTTAGAATAAAGTCGAAATTATGAGAATAAAGTACAAATATTTTGAGACTGAAGTCGAAATTTTTCAACAATGAAGTCAAAATTAGAAGAATTAATTTGTAGCAATTACGAGATTAAACATAATATTTTAAGAGTATATTCTAGCCTTTTGCTCATGCAAATGTTTTGTTTAATAAGAGTGTCTGGCGCACTACAAATCGGCCTAATAAATGCAATCAAAGCCGTGAAATATTATTTCCATACACACTGTCCCCTGTGAGTATAACACATGGTATGATTTCTGCTAATAATCCCACATATATTCAAATGGCAACTTCTCCTGGTGCTCCCAATCCAGTCAATTTGCATGCGCAGGCTATACTTTCAAACTATTATAACTTTAATTGGTATGATTTAATTCTAGTCATTTCGACTTTATTCTCGAAACATTTCGACTTTATTCTAAAAATTTAGATTTTATTCACAAAATATATTGATTTTATTCTTGAAATTTAGATTTTATTCACAAAATTTATTCACAATATTCTCTAAATATTTACTTTATTTTTGTAATTTAAACTTTATTCTCGAAACATTTCGACTATATTCCCGTAACATTTCTACTTCATTCCCAAAACATTTCAACTTCATCTTGAATTTTTGACTTTATTCATAACATTTCAACTTTATTTTTGAAACATTTCGTCTTTATTCTTATAATTTCTACTTTATTCTCAAAATATTTTGATTTTATTTTCAAATGATTATAACTTTAATCTTGTAATCTTTTTTTATGTGGCAGTTAAATGCTGTCAAAGAAAACCCATTAAATATTAACATTACTTTAAAAAAAAATCCACATCGTTTATACATATTTTGGACTTTGGGGGGCGCCATAATTTCGATAACGTCAAATGTTTGTTTACCCTGGAAATCCAGAGGTCTCGCGAGAGCACAATTTGAATTGTCTCTGCAAGACACTCTGGCATCGAGCAATGATGCACGTTACTGCATTACGTAAGCAGTTCTGGGAACCAATCAAATCGGTGTATCTGATGTAGGCGGGACAGAGGCGAGCTAAGCTGATGACGACAGCGCGACGTCCGGAATCATTTAGTAAACAGTGAAAGATGGCTACAGATGAACACCAGTTGTTTGAAACGGCTTTGGCCCCTAAAATGAACGAGTTAGACTTGGCTTTTCATATAAAAGAGGAACAGAAAACCGCGCTCGAATCGTTCCTTTGCAAGAAGGACGTTTTTGCTGTTTTGCTGACTGGATACGGCAAGAGTTTAATCTATCAGTTAGCTCCGGTGGTAGCTAAGCGTATGGGGCTTAGTAGTCTCAGCCTCAGACGTCACGCCCACGGAACGTTGGCTAAACGTCTGATGCATATGGTACGCTTAACTGGAAACACTTCAGGAATGTCGAAGTCGTCATCTGATTAGTTGAATTTGACCGGATTTCCGGAAGACGCGAGTGTCGCGTTTATTTTCGGTCCGCCGGGAAACAAAGCGCAGACTGATTTACTCGGTGTTTTGCTAAAAGGTGCTTATGCAGACGCCATTGTTGTTATACACATATGCGACCTTCGTGAACAAATTACAGACTTAATGCTTGTTCTCCCTCTTCTTCGTTATCTTTCAATGCTGGTTATTTCAATGACTGACTTGTTGCACGCCAGTCTGTTGTTGTGGGGGCATTTCCACGCACAGAAACGTGACGCTGAACGAAACGAACTGTGATTGGTTGTTTGACATGTCGATCAAACGGTCTTATGGGCGGGCCTTGGCCAATGAAAGCTGCCATGAATTCCAGACCTTCAGCCGTCAGTCTGAAGGTCTGGCTACGCGAGACTAGGGGCTTAGTGAAATAATGGATACGTCACACCGTGTATTGTTGTGATTGGTCGTAGAGTTATCCAATTGCGTGCAGTGAGAGTTTCAAATGCATGCTTGGTGCCGCCCCTCGAGTTAGGCCCTTATCATTGCTCGATTTTTTCCAGGCTAATGTTTGTTGCTATTTTTACCACAACACAGCTTGAAAAATAAAGTACTGATACAGTACAAGTATGCTAGTAAATTAATAAAAAATAATGTTACCTGAACATTGCGGTTGAGGCTGATGGCTGGGTAGTACATGCCCTCCAGTGTGTTGAAGGCAACAGGTCCCTGTTGCTCGTCATTTATCAAAAACAACAGAATCCCACGAGAGAAATCCAACAGCACACCCACAGTCGCTCCTTTCCCTATTCCTCCATCCGTACTAAGGGGAAGAAAAAGACTAAAGAGAATAAATAAAAGAATATGTACTGTCAAAATAGAGTGCAACACCTATAACAGACCCTTATGTTTGACTCAATAAAACACAATTTCCTATAAATATATTACAGATCTTAGCCTGTTAGACTACTGTTAGCCTTGGGCTCTCTCCACTGCATGAGAATAATATGAACCAGCAGCAGGTGGCAGTAATGCATCATATTTTTTCATCCACTTGTACGTGCTGTAGTTTTACTAATTTCCGGCACAAATTAACCAGCCCCCATCTTTCCATTATAAGTATTCTGTCTGAAACCCAGCTTCCAAAACATGATAGCCAACCTGATGTCAGCAAGCCTAAACATGCACATTAATTAACAGGCAGAGAGCGTTTCTGATATTTTTGCTGTTCACAGAGCCTAGGGCTGTCTCTGAGACAGGTGTGATTTCTCAGGACACCTATTTCAGTGACATCCCTCAGATAGCAAGGACATTTTATGCATGTTAATCCACATCTATGGTGTCTCAGGAATAGTGTTTAGATCCAATAGCAGATCCTACCACCCATCTATGCACAGGTAAAGGTGGGAAAGATAAAAAGAATAGAAACAATAAAGCATATTGTTCGCTGTGACTGTGTGGGTGAAGAAACTGTTATTTCTATATTGCCAGCTGACGGTGCAACTGCGGTGTGATTTATGAAACTGTAACAATAGTGTTGTATTTGCAATCTCTTGTGAAATACTTTACCTTTAAAATGTCAGTGGGTGTATTTTCCGTTTTGATAGAAAATCATGTTTTCTAGATTCCTGTATGTTGGCACCTTGTCACAACATTGGCAATAATTTTGTTTAAAAATTTCGCAAATATATTATTAAACACAAAGTTTATGAGTCATTGCGTGACTAAGGACTGTTACAACAACATTTAGATATATTAGGATATATTCTACATTTATTTAAATAATACATGAATAAATAGCTTCATTTATTTTCTTCATCTAAGATTTAAATAGCAACCACTTTGTAACCAAGGGCAACAGTGAACATTTGTGATGAGGCGCTTCAAGAGGCTTTTTTTCCAAGAATTTCTTTCAACAATTGTATAATGTAATATAGCCTAATGCAAGATGATGGATATCTACACGTTTTTGACATTATAAATAAAATAAACATCACTGGAGTATGATTTATTATAAAATACTATTTCAGTTTTTCTACTTCGAAATTTCACTTCATTTAATTCAGTGTTACTTGCAGTTTCTTTATATAATTTTAGAGCTATAGGCTCTGTAATGAGAAATAAGAATAATATATAATAATATATTATAATATAAAATATATTAATATACAGAGCTATAGGAGTATTTTGGAATGTAATAATAATATAATATAATATAATGCATTTTATTGAGTATTTTGGTATAATATAATATACATAATATATAATATAATATACAGAGTAATAGGAGTATTTTGGAACAATATAATATAATATAATATAATAATGCATTTTTTATTAAGCATTTTGGAATAATATAATATAATATACAGAATATATAATATAATATATTATATATTAATATAGATAGCTGTAAGAGTATTTTGGAATAATATAATATAATAATGCATTTTTATTGAGTATTTTGGAATAACATAATGTACATAATATGTAATATAATATACATTAATATACAGAGCTATAGGAGTATTTTGGAATAATATAATATAATATTATGTTATATTATATAATAATAGATTTTGGAATAATATAATATAATATACATAATATAACATATTATATATTAATATACAGAGCTAAAGATATATTTTAGAAAAAAAAATGCATTTTTATTGAGTTTTTTTGGAATAATATAATATACAGAGCTATAGGAGTATTTTGGAATAATATTATATTATATTATATAACAATGCATTTTGGAATAATATAATATAATATACATAATATAAAATATTATATATTAATATAGAGCTCTAGGATTATTTTAGAAAATTAATATACAATGTATTTTGGAATAATATAATATAACAATGTATTTTGGAATAATATAATATAATATACATAATATAAAATATAATATATTATATATTATATATTAATATACAGAGCTATAGGAATATTTTAGAAAAAAATAATAATGCATTTTTTATTGAGTATTTTGGAATAATATAATATACAGAGCTATAGGAGTATTTTGGAATAATATAATATTATATAATAATGCTTTTGGAATAATATAATATACATAATATAATATACACTATGTTATATATTAATATACAGAGCTATAGGAATATTTTGGAATAATATAATATGATATATTATAATATAATATAATAATGCATTTTTTGAAAAGGTGAATGATATCACTGTAAAAAATATTAAAAGTTGTAAATAAAACAAAGATGGAGTATGATTTATGATAAAATACATTTTCGGTTTTTCTACTTAAAAATTCCACATTTAATTCAGTGTGTTACTTACTGTTTCTTTGTAACTGTTTGTGAAATTAATTAGCTCATTTCTAAGTGAAAACTGTTTCTACACCAATTGTTTTTCAGTGTATGAGAACAAGCTGGTAAGTAAATAATTGCATTAAATTTACTTCTTTTTTAGATTTTGCTAAAACTGTGAGCAACGTTGTTTTAAATGGTCATGACTTCTGAATAAATAACATGATGTATAGAAATTTAGTTGTTTAATCATTTAGTCATAATTATCATCTAAAGAAATTCCGAACCACAAGCCTGCAGACACAGACAAACATGTATTCATACCGGTTGGTGTGCGAGTTGTTATGCATGAACCAGGAGCGGTTGTTGTCCACATACATGGCCCAGGCTTTATCATCTTTCCCCAGCATCACATCCTTCATGACATCAGCCCGGGCGACTCCAAACGCAGGGTCAGGGTGGTTGTCATAGCGGTCGATGGTCATCTCCCAATAGTGCACGCCACGAGAGAAACCTGTGTTGCCCATGACCACACGATCGTCGTAACTGTTACACGTCACCGTGAGGTTGTCGTTGGACAAGATGATGTCAGGGTGGGCCGACGCGGTGTCAAAGGTGAACCAGGCAACTGCAGAAAAAACACAAACACACATACGGTCATGAAGGCTGGTTGAGCTTTGATTTACAGTAAGAATAAAAGTCCAGATGAGTTTAAGAACACGGAGACACTGCAAATCAAACTTGCAAACACACAGTCAATCTCTCTCTCTCTCTCACACACACTCACTTTCTCATACACACAAACAAACATATACAAGCAGACAAGAAAGGGACTGTATATGAGGCTAATATAATGATGATGTTCAGGCATTCATACCTGCCGCCAGAGTTTTACTACCATATGAAGGAAGACTCACTGAAATCAAGAGAAAGAAAGAGGGGAAAGAGCGAGAGAAGGTTGGAGAGATAAAGAAAAGTGGAAAAGGCAGAGAAATGCAGAGGACAGAAAATGCAGAGGGGTGGAAGGAGAGAAAAAAAGAAAGTAACAGAATTGGGTACTGAAAGAGAGGAAGGAAAGCAGCAGATCAGGGAAGCTGGACTTATTCAGCGCTTACAAGTAATAAACTACTAGAGAGTGTTAGTACAGTTAACAGCACATTAACAATCATATTCATTCATATTAGTAACATACAATTAGACATACAATGGTGTTCATAAAGACCTCCACAGCAGACTTTCAGTGTGACGTCACTGGCACTATCCATGAATAGGGTACAAGAAAGAGCCTGAAACTCTTTCTTTTTTATATAATAACATACACTACCAGTCAAAAGTTTTTGAACAGTAAGATGTTTCATGTTTTTTAAGGAAGTCTCTTCTGCTCACAAAGCCTGCATATATTAGATTAAAAAATACAGCAAAAGCAGTAATATTGTGAAATATTATTACTATTTAAAATAACTGCTTTCTATTTGAATATGTTCGAAAATGTAATTTATTCCTGTAATCAATGCTTAATTTTCAGCATCATTACTGCAGTTTTCAGTGTTACATGATCCTTTAGAAATCATTCTAATATGCTGATTTGCTGTACAAGCAACATTTTTATTATTATCAATATTTAAAAAGTTGAGTACATTTTTTCAGGATTCTTTGATGAATAGAAAGATCCAAAAATCAGCATTTATCTGAAATATAAAGCTTTTGTAACATTAAACACTATGACTATACCATTCAAAAAAAGAAATGACAGCAATTAATACTTTACAGTATTTAGCAAGGATGCTTTAAAATAATCAAACATGATGATAAAGACATTTATAAGGTTACAAAAGATTACTATTTCAAGTAAGTGCTGTTCTTCTGAACTTTCCATTCATCAAACAAACCTGAAAAATTCTACTCAGCTGTTTTCAACATAATAATACATGTTTTTTTGGGCAGCAAATCAGAATATTAGAATGATTTCTGAAGAATCATGTGACACTGAAAACTGCAGTATTGATGCTAAAAATTCAGCTTTGAAATCACAGGAATAAATTACATTTTAAAATATATTCAAATAGAAAAACAGTCAAAAGTTTACTGTTTTTGCTGTACTTTGTATCAAATAAATGCAGGCTTGGTGAGCAGAAGAGACTTCTTTAAAAACATTAAAAAACTTTTGACTGGTAGTGTATAATATTACAATATAATATAAAAAAATAAAAAATACTTTGTTGAGTATCATATTTGATACATCAAGCTTTCATAGCTCATAAAGTATGATATAGGAGAATATGGAGCTTAAATTCACCTTTTAACATAAACATCAGAAATAAATATGCCACATCTATAAAATGTAAAAAAATATATATTTATCAAAATGTAAAAAGATAAAGTTAATTTGTTTTGAACAATGTTTAAAGAGATACAGTAGCTCACCCAAAAAATAAAAATTCTGTCATTAATTACTTACCCTCATGTCGTTTCAAACCCATAAGACCTTCGTTCATCTTCAGAACACAAATTAAGATATTTTTGAGGAAATATGAGAGTTTAAATTCTGACCCTGCATAGACAGTAACGCAACTACCACGTTCAAGACCAGAAAGGCAGTAAGGACATTGTTAAAATAGTCCAGGTGACATTAGTGGTTCAACCTTAATCTTATGAAGCGAGAATAGAAAACAAAAAGTAACGACTTTATACATCTTCTATTCCATATCAGTCTTTGACGCACGTTCACAACAGTACCATGATGGCCTTGAACGTTTCAGTTGCGTTTCTGCCTATGGAGGATCAGAAAGCTCTCGGATTTCATCAAAAATATCTTAATTTGTGTTCTGAAGATAAACAAAGCTTTTACGGGTTTGGAATGACATGAGGGTGAGTAATTACTGACAGAATTTTCATTTTTTGGTATCTATCCCTTTAAGGGTGATACATACATGCAAAACTACCTACTAATTTTATTTTATTTCAGAAACTATTTTATTAAATGTATTTGATGGCCTAACAACAAAAATGTATGCCTCCAGCCCCTTAAAAGAGATACCAAATTTATATCCTATTTGTGGAAACAGCACACTATATGTGACCCTGGACCACAAAACCAGTCTTAAGTCGCTGGGGTATATTTGTAGCAATAGCCAAAAATAAATTGCATGGGTCAAAATTATTGATTTTTCTTTTATGCCAAAAATCATTAGGAAATTAAGTAAAGATCATGTTCCATGAAGATTTTTTTGTAAAATTCCTACTATAAATATATCAAAATGTATTTTTTGATTAGTAATATGCATTGTTAAGAACTTAATTTGGACAACTTTAAAGGTGATTTTCTCAGTATTTTGATTTTTTTGCACCCTCAGATTCCAGATTTTCAAATAGTTGTATTTCAGCCAAATATTGTCCTATCCTAACAAACCATATATCAATAGAAAGCTTATTTATTGAGCTTTCATACGATGTATACATCTCAGTTTAGTAAAATTTAACCTTATGACTGGTTTTGTCATAACTAATTTACTAATAAAAATCTGCTGTATCATTTTGCACTGACATGCTCAAGCTTCCCTGTGCATTAAGAGTGACAGCATTCAATATTAAGAGAGAGAGAGAGTGTGTGTGTGTGTGTGTGTGTGTGTGTGTGTGTGTGTGTGTGTGTGTGTGTGTGTGTGCACCTGGTATTCATCACGTTGTGGGGACCAAATGTCCCCATAAGGATAGGAATACCAGTAGATTTTGACCTTGTGGGGACATTTCTCAGGTCCCCATGAGGAAACAGGCTTATAAATCATGCACAATAAGTTTTTTTGATGAAGTAAAAGTGTGCACAATCTCATGTGAGGGCAAGGTTTAGGTGTAGGGTAGGTGTAGGGCGATAGAAAGTACGGTTTGTACAGTATAAAAACCATTACGCCTATGGAATGTCCCCATAAAACATGTAAACCCAACATGTGTGTGTGTGTGTGTGTGTGTGTGTGTGTGTGTGTGTGTGTGTGTGTGTGTGTGTGTGTGTGTGTGTGTGTGTGTGTGTGTGTGTGTAACATTGAGACATCTCTTACTCTCTGATGTCTGCATGACAAGCGTTTTGCTGTACTGGCCGACTCCACTGGAGTTAAACGCTTTAACACGAGATTTATAAGTGCTGTTGAAGTGCAGACCGTCCACAGTGCAGATCATCTCTGTACCAACGTACACTTCCTGCAGAATACACACTTCAGTTAGTAAACACATATGGTTAACACTCAATGAATATTACAGTATGTTTCACACAATTCTGTGTTAAAAATGTGTTTGGCAGTCTAATCAAATATTGAATAAAAAAAAAGATGTTCAAAAGAACTAATAATATTACTTTGGGTTTATTGTTCACACTTGAAATGGAAGACCAGATCAGCACATTGCATTGTGGGATATACTGTAGTACCCAACACAGTGTTCTGTTGTAAACGGCATTATGACAAACTATGACAAATCTAAATAATGTACTACCATACTACTCTATGTAAGAGTAGTATGCTACATCAAATTCAGCCTTGGTATTCCAAGGCATGTGGACAATTTGTATACAGAAATAGTAGTATGTAGTATGCTATGTGTTCTCTATTTCTGCATTATGTAGTAGACATATATTTTCTATATGCTGATGAATATCTTGGGAAAAACACAACGTGATACTGTTGCTAAAAATCTACCCGAAAATGGAGCAAATATGAGAACACATGAACCTGGCTTTCTAAAATAAGAGCCTGGCCTGTTTAGAGGATAGCTGAGTGAGTGAGTGTGTGTGTGTGAGTGTGTGTTTCAATGTGTAGGTGACAATGTGTGTGTCTGAGAGAGTATTTCAATGCCAATATGTATGTGTGTGTGGCTATATACACTATATTGCCAAAAGTAATTGGACACTACTACTTTAGTGATTTCTGTGAGTACAATTTTTAATGTTTAATCATGTGAATAATTAATAGCAACAATTTGGACATGACTCCTTTCAATTCTAACATGACAATGTGCATCTGTGTATAAGGCAAGGTTCAAAATGAAATGATTGATTCAGTCAGTGTGGAAGAACTTGACTGTCTTCAGAAAGCCAAGTCCTAATCCCAGCTGAACACCTCTGGTGTGACTTTAAGCAGACCTTTAGCCAAAAACTCTTCACCAAACACAAATGACTTGTACATATGGGTACAGTCATTTTAGGCACTTCCAAAACTGTTGCAACAGAGATGGAAATACATTTTTTAAATACATGAATCATGATTCCATCTTTGTTGCCACAGGTTTGGCAGATTCCATCTTTGCTGCCCTTTTCTGATCTAAAGAAGGGGGTGTCCCAATATTTTTGTCCATAGTGTATATACAAGTCATTAGTGTTTAGCGATGAGTTTATGCCTCAAGGTCTGCATTTAAAGTCACACCACAGGTGTTCAACTGGGATTAGGACTTTGCTTACCGCAAACCAGTCAAGTTCTTCCACACTGACTGAATCAATCATTTCTTTGTGAACCTTGCCTTATACACAGATGCATTGTCATGTTAGAATAGAAAAGGGTCCTGTCAACCTGTTATAAAAGTAGAAGCACACAATTCCCTAGAATATTGTTATATGCTTAAACATTAGGATTTGTACTCATGGAAATTACTAAAGTGGTCAAACCTGTTCATTAGAAGAGGGTGTCCTCAGGGGAGTTGCTAGACCTAAAGCTCTACTGGGGCACAGGCCCCCCATTACTCATATGGTATTTGCTGCATTTACAACACAATTAACGGGAATGGATATCTGCGAGCTTAGTCTTCGGTTAAACTGCGTTGCTTTTAGAAGTGTTAATTCAGTTGTTGCATATAGTTTAATGTCTTTATTTCGGGATTATCAAAGTATATTATAACTCAAATTTGAGATTTTACTGGGGCACAGCAGACACCTTACAATGGTCTAGCGACGCCCCTGGGTGTCTCAATACTTTTGGCAATAGTGTAAAAGTGTCTTAGTTTAATCTCAAGTAATTCATTTTGTGATCAGATCACTCAAATCAAATCATTATTCAATTTTTTTTAATCAAAAGTGACCGTATAGACTTTTATGCTGTTATAAAAGATTGTATGTTGTTCTTTTGAACTTCCTATTCATTAAAAATTCTGAAACAGATGTATCAGTTTTATACAAACATATTAAGCAGCATAACCGTTTTCAACATTGATAAAGATAAGAAATATTTCTTAATCAGAAAATCAGCATCTTGAAATTATTTCTGTAGGATTGTGTGACACTGAAAACTGGAGTAATGATGCTGAAAATTCAGCTTTGCATCACAGGCACAAATTATATCTTAAAATATATTTAAATAGAAAAAAGTTATTTTAAATTGTTATAATATTTCACAGTATTACTGTTTTTACATCATTTTAATCCAATAAATGCAGCCTTGACGAGCATAAGAGACTTATTTTAAAAACTAGTGTTATTTGCTAGTGCTAGAGTAAGTAATTCCCAAAACCAAATGAAATTAAACCACAGGGGGGCATTTGTTATCAGTGCCAGTGAGTGACAGTGGTTGTGTGTGCATGTGTGATCATGTAAATGTGTGTTTGTGGGTGCTGTGGTCCTCTAATACATAAATAGACTTCTGCAGTGAGAGGCATGAATCATCTTTAGACTCAGGCATTTTGCAGCAAATGTGAGATGAGACACCATGTTTGTGGACTTGACCTGATCTAATGGGAATACATGTGTTCCTCGTCAAAATGAACTTTACTCATTCTGCCTGCTCACAGCCAAATGACAAATCCATGCTAAAAAATATCACTTTATTAATACAATGCACACTGACATCAGATGAGCGTGTACTCTGTACTCAATGTTTTCTTTCTTCAAATCAAAACCTCTTTCTTTTGAAGAGATCACTGGGTCAGCCAAGCAGAATCATCATGCAGTGTTCAGTGTCTGCTTCAAGAAAGAAAAATACTAGACCAAAAAATAATAATCACGCATGGTCTCCGTAGCATTCCATTGGCTTGAAATAGCCATTGTTATTGCAATTTCGCATTATTGTACTGTTCTACAATGCAGTAATTCTATCATAAATTTAATCAGTGCTGTGTTTCCACATATGATTTTGCACAGCTTCAGTTCTGTATTAAAAATTAATGTGTGGAGTTAAAATGCTGGCTGTTCAGTTTAGCTTCAGTTTATGAAATATCAAGGTTTTCTATCTCCATGCAATTTTAAATTTGTTTTTTTTTTTTTTTTTTTTTTGCATTCTGTTTTTTGCAATGTTTTTGGTGTGTGTGCCCACCAAGAGATGGCGTGCCCATTCAAGCTCAGAACTGTCTGATATCTGGACAATCTGATCAATAAGAATCTAATAATCTCCATTCATCTTAATTGCAATCTATAGCGACTTCAGAATGACTGTCAAAGCTAAAAGATGCTTTTGAGCTGCTAAGATTTTTTAAATATTTTTGAAAGAAGTCTCTAATGCTCACCAAGGCTTTATTTGTTTAAGCACCAAAACAGCATATTAAAATGATTTCTAAAGGTTCATGTGACTGGAGTAATAGCTGCTGAAATTTGAGCTTTGCATCACAGGAATCCATTTTATTTTAAAATGTATTCATATTTCCCATTTTACAGTTTTTTTTTTTTCATCAAATAAATGCAGAGACTCTTCATGCTTTTTAAACATTTAAAAATCTTATACATATGCATATACACTACCAGTCAAAAGTTTTAAAAGATTTTTAAAAGATTTTTAATGTTTTTTAAAGAAGTCTCTTTAAAAACAAGCCTGCATTTATTTGATACAAAGCACAGCAAAAATAGTAACATTTAAATATGTTTACTATTTAAAATAACTGTTTTCTATTTAAATATATTTTAAAATGTAACGTATTCCTGTAATTTCAAAGCTGAATTTATAGCATCATTACTTCAGTCACATGATCCTTTAGAAGTCATTCTAATATTCTGATTTGCTGCTCATAAAACATTTTTAATTGTTATGTAGATTTTTTTCAACATTTCTCTGAAGTTCAGAAGTAACATTATAAATGTCTTTATCATCACTTTTGATCAATTTAAAGCATCCTTACTAAATAAAAATATTAATTTATAAAATTTCTTTGCCAAAAACAAAAAAAAATTATACTGACTCCAAGCTTTTTATTGGTATAGTGTAGGGCTGCAACTAACGATTATTTTAATAATCGATTAATCTGTCGATTATTTTTTCGATTAATCGATGAATCGGATAAATAAAAAAAAAACAAGGGATTTACAACCCTTTATTCAAAAACAGAACTAAAATCTTTAGAAAGTGCACGAACATGTTGCTCCTTGAACTGTTATAATAATAATAATAATAAAATAAAAATGGACTAACACAAAAAACATACACATGTATGCTTTACATCTGCCAAATATATAGACTAAATAAACTAAAATTACTATCCGTCAAGACAGCGGATTGCTGTGGTGTACATGCTGCATTTCCCATCAAGAAGCCTCTCAAATTAAATTCCTCAGTGCGCATTAAAAAAGTCATGTGACTTTGCATTCTGCCATGGCGGTGTTTAGTGTCCTGCCATCAGCAGCGACCAGCTGGAAGAGTTCCGCATTCAAATGCACGCAAAACTGGCCTCAAAGCCCCAGCAAAAGTAATTACCATGAATGTGTCAAGGCAAAAATTAAGAAAATATTCGAATTACTTAATAAACTAGTATTTTCTGATTCAGTGTTGCAAAGATGAAATTGACGATCCTGCCATCTGCTCATTAATGCCTAATTCATCTTTATGGATTAGCTAATGAAAGAGTTTTGTTTTCGATTTTAATTATTTCGTTTTATAGTAAAATAATAATTTAAAGCTTTCTATAGATATTGTGTTTGTGAGGCAATTACCTGGGTTTCGGTTAATTATTGTGAAGCGCTCCTGTTTAAACCAAAGATATCAAGCGTATTCTGTTTGTTTTCTTTAAGAGCACATTTTGTTGATACTGTTAGTACACACAAACTAAGGTAGACCCTTTACAGTTCCGGCCCGGGTGGTAAATTACTCTTACCTTTATGAGCAAAAAAGAAATTCCACATCGCACTGGTGTCTCCATGTCCTGCAAAGCGCGCTTCTGTCCGCACAAACTTTGGAATTATCTTGATTGAATGATTAAACTAATATTGTGATATGTTTTAAGTTTTTTATATCAATGGATTTTAATTTAAATCGCGATGAATTAAGCAGGCTATTGATCTGTCTGCCGCTGTTTGCTAGGTATAACTTTAAAAAACAAAAACTTGAATTTAACAAACAAAAAGTGTTCCAAATATATCTATAAATTAACTTTATAAACTAAAGGAACGAAAATAAATGTAATCACTTTGCTTTTAAAAACAGCAGCTGTGTAATGAGGAAGAGAAAGAGAAAAAAAGACAGTCGGGGCCAAAAATTGATGAGCTGTCGGACATTTTTACAAGGAATGTTTGTTTAATAGCCTATTTAATACTCTTAGGCTACTTTCTTAATTAAATATATTATTTCTTTGATTTATTTTAGCGTTTTTAGGCTGCTTGTTCGCTGACTAAAGTGTAGGCTATATATAAAAAAACAACGTGCCAGCACCGTCACAGCCCTATTCAAAACTGAGACGATTTCACCTCAGCAGAGCTCCTCTTTCTCCTTACGGTTGTGGTATGTTTTCGACACATTATACAGACAGACAGTGTTACAAAAACTATAGAAGTAGTTTTCTCCATCTCCACTATCCAACGACCCGTACACCAGCTGTTTTGCGATCGAGCATTGGCTGCTGTGAAAGTACGCTAGCCAAAGTAGGCTTAAATATCAAACATGTTTGATATAAATCGGGGCAGCATATATATATATAATGTAGAAACGGTGCTTTATGCTCAAATGTTCCAGTTTTGCGCATAAGTTAAATTCGCATTTTTGGATGGAAACACAGCTTATGAGGTGCCGAACTCTGCTGGCATCAGCGCGGGAGAGTGAATGTGAATGTGAACAGTGAATGTGTCCACTCCGCTCTGCGCTCAATTTTTTTTTAATATATATAATAACAACCAAATGTCTCTGCGTCGCGCGACACAACGAATCGATTATGAAATTCGTTGCCAACGCTTTTAGTAATCGATTTTTATCGATTTTATCGATTCGTTGTTGCAGCCCTAGTATAGTGCATAGTTACAATAGCTTTTCATTTAAAATAAATGCTGATCTTTGGATCTTTCTATTTATCAAAGAATCCTGAAAAATGTACTCAACTGTTTTAAATATTGATAATAATAATACAAAATGTTTCTTGAACAGCAAATCAGCAATGATTTATGAAGAATCATGTGACACTGAAGGGCAATGGTGCTGAAAATTTAGCTTTGATCCCAGGAATAAATTACATTTTAAAATATATTTAAATAGAAAGCAGTTACTTTAAATAGTACAAATATTTTACAGTATTGCTGCTTTTGTTGTATTTTGAATCAAATAAACACATGCTTGGTGAGCAGAAGAGACTTCTTTAAAAACCATTAAAAATGTTACTGTCCTAAAACTTTTGACTGGTTTGTCTATATAATCCTGAGAATGCATTTAACACAAACACTCTGTGTCCTATATGTGACACTCACTCTGAACTGGCCTCCAGTCCCATCATCCAGTTCTAAAATGTAGCCGTCCACAGCGATGGTGGAGAGAGGCGGCTGTTTCCACGACAGAGTTGCGCTGTTTGTTTGAGTACAGCACTCCTCTAACTGAAGAATAGGAGCAGCTGGAACTAAACACACACACAAAGCCACAAACAAAGACAGACAGGGTTATTTTGGGTCAAGTGTTCTGTCTTACTGTGTCATTAAAGAAAGTCATGCAAAAGAAACACCCAATCACGCACACACAGACTCACCCTTCATCTGGACGAAGTCTAACTGGTGGATGGTCTGCAGCAGGGGTCCGCTGTCCAGCGTCAGGTCAAAGTCACTGCTCATGCGAGGGGTCAGAGAGCCCTTCCCCCACTGGTTCTCTGTCATATGGACCCGTCTTATCAGAGCATCTGAGATCTACACACACACACACAATGTGATTCAGAATATATTACACGGCATTAAGTCAAATTAATGAAGTGTTGCCATTATGTAAATTTATGACCTTCTGTTAATTTAATAAGAATCCTCGGAGCAAGAAACATTTTGTGATCAGAAAAGTTTTGGAAGGCAAAGTGTCATTGAGCAAGAGTGCTTGAAATTAAGAAAAAGTTTTACAGGATCACATATTTCCATGACCTTTCCATGCCCTATCCACGCATTAATGAGAACTTAGTAAGTAATTTTAATAATGACTATATAATGACTAATGAAATCTTCACTAAGATCCTCAACAGACTGATAATGTTACACTGTCTGTTTTTTTTTTTTTTTTTTGAGTTTCCCACAACACTCATAATATAACTATTTGAAAATCTGGAATCTGAGGGTGATTATATATATATATATATATATATATAGAGAGAGAGAGAGAGAGAGAGAGAGAGAGAGAGAGAGAGAGAGAGAGAGAGAGAGAGAGAGAGAGAGAGAGAGAGAGAGAGAGAAAAATCGCTTTAAAGTTGTCCAAATGTTGACAAAAAAATTAAGTTATGATATATTTATTGTAATATTTATGTAATATTTATTGTTTATGTAAATATTTTTGGAATATATATTGTTCGTGTGTGCCTTTATATATACATAAAAATGCACACAGCACACACACATATACTATATAAACAAATTATTCTTTTTTGGATGCAATTAATTGCAATTAATCAGAATTAATCACGATTAATCGTTGCCCAGCACTAAATATAATTTTTTAATATGTATATTAATATTTATTAAATGTATTATTATAATATGTGAAATATATACTATTGTTTTATAAATAAATGATTAAATTAAAATAATTAATACACATTAAATTATTATAAAAATGTAAAAAAATATGAAACTTAAATTTTTTATGAATTTAAAATTAAACACTATAAACTAAAATCAAAATGCTTTTAAGATTATGCAGGTGAATGTAGACATCCCCAAACTACACAGTTTGAAATAATTGCTGATGGCTATTATTTTAATAATAATTTATAATAATTATTATTTTTCAAATTGTATAAAGCACTATTTTGTATAATTTAAAAAAGAAAAAAAAAACTCCTTTTGAAATGCCAAAAGTTAATTTAGGCATCACAAAATTTGAAGATATATAAAATAATGTACAGTATGAAAAATTAATTTTCATTTTGAGATTTGCTAAAAAATAACAGTATTAATAAATTATTAGTGTTTTTAAAGAATAACTTAAATGAGTGTTAGAGGATGGCAATCAAATAAAAATAAAATTAAAAAATTATGAAATAAGCATAAACAAATATCTACTATCGACCAATACAGAAAATATAAAATAAATAAAATGTAGTAATATATAATTATAATATAGAAAATGAACAAAAAAGAAATTAAATCTTCCCATAACTAATATGGTATCTATCTATCTATCTATCTATCTATCTATCTATCTGTCTATCTGTCTGTGTCTGTATTTCCCCCCTAAAATCTAATCAATAAACCAATAAATATATTTTAGAGTAGAGCAGAGCAAAGGTTGAGAAAACAATTCCTGCAGCGCACTCTGATGAAAGACTCCATTGACCAATGAGAATTTCAGAGCAGCGGTCTAGTCTTCGGAAATCCAATTTGCTTCACATCAAACCGATTTGGATCTTGGCACACCCTTAAAATGGATCTCATGCATTCCCATCCATTAAAAGTTTGGTCAGATCTTTCTCTGGTGTGTAGGCGCCCTAACTTTCCGGCCCATGTCAGCAGATGAGGTTCATTAGTGTGATATTAAAAGGGTCAAGGACCTGCAGGAAGCCGCTAGGGTCGTTTTCTTTGATAACTTCCAGGCAGTATTCCATTAGTCCTGTGGTCTGCCTCAACTTCACCGTGCAGTGGGATATCTGATCACGGACCACCTGAGACAACAAGGAGATAAAAAGGCAGAAAGAAAGAGAAAGCGAATGAATTCACGATAACTGTGCTGTTGCTGGGTTGCTAGGCAACAGCAGGACCAATAGTCGGCATCCGCTCTGAGCAGCAAACACATCACTGACCTTTTACAAAAAAAACATTTTAAAATCCATTTGCACTTCATGTCTGCATATTTCAATGGATGAATGTATGTGTCAGTGTGTGCCTCTCTAGCTTTTACTTAAACCTACCGGCTATGTGATGCACAAGTACACACTAATACACACACACACACGTCCTCCAAAGCTGTAGACAGTCTCAGAGAGCATCTATGCACAGTGAATGATTCAAACATAAAACACTTCACATGAGAGCCATTCAAATCCAAACAGTACCAGACAGAACCAGACAGAACTAGACAGAACTGAAGAAATGCAGTCTCATCTCGTAGAGCCACTGGTCAAAACTAGAACCCCAACATCTTTGTAACCATGGGAACAAGCCTGTGGCACCATGGAGACAAGATTGAGAATAGGCCTACATAAGATGCCAGCAAAAGCAACAATTCTGAAATACTACTAACAGTAAGGACAATTTTAACATTACATTTTTACACTTTCCTTCAAAGCTCACAAACAAATATATGTGTCATATTTCATCTTTACATTTCCCTTTATAACTCATAGACAAATATACGTGTCATCTTTCAATGAAACATTTATATCCACCTTTTTACTGAAAGCGGAAGTCTCTTTAGCCGGGACGTTCTAAAACGCTTAAAGGGCCAGTTCATCCAAAAATGAAAATGTTTATGTGCTTACCCCCAGGGCATCCAAGATGTAGGTGACTTTGTTTCCTCAGAAAAACACAAACGAAGATTTTTAATGAAAACCGGTGCAGTCTGCCAGCCTTATCATGGAAGTGGATGGGCACCAAACCTTTAAAAGTAAAACACAACATGCACAGACAAATCCTAATTACACCCTGCGGCTTGTGACGATACATTGATGTCCTAAGAGACGAAACGATCGGTTTTTGTGAGAAACTGAACAGTATTCGTATCATTTTTTACCTTTGATACACAGCCACGTCCATCTGTCCTAAGCACAAGCTCATCATCCGGCTCGTGACATGTGAACGCGCTCTGGCGTAGTATACGCAAACGCCGTAAGGGAAAATCGGTGAAAAGTCCCGACTGAGTTTGCGCAAGCAAACGTAATCTTTTCGCTTTAAATAGGTTTGAACAATCAGGATAAGCGCAATTACCATTTTGAATAGCCGCTATACCCACAATCTCTGTGCACTGTGTAAACAATGAGTGTCGTATACACGCGACAGATCGCTTCCGGTGTTTGCGTATACTACGCCAGAGCGAGTACACATGTAAGGAGCCGGATGATGAGCTTGTGCTCAGGACAGATGGACGTGGCTGTGTATCAAAGGTAAAAAATGATATAAATACCGAGCTTTTCGTGTCTTAGGACATCAGTGTATCGTCACAAGCCGCAGTGTAATTTGGATTTGTCTGTGCATGTTTTGTTTTACTTTGAAAGGTTTGGTGCCCACCCACTTCCATTATATGACTGACAGACTGCACCGGTTTTGGTTAAAAATCTTCGTTTGTGTTCTGCTGAAGAAACAAATTCACCTACATCTTGGATGCCCTGGGGGTAAGCAGATAAACATCAAATTTTCATTTTTGGGTAAACTATCCCTTTAACGTGAAAAAAGCTTAACATGGCTTAACGTACGTAAAAAACGACCAGGAAACCCCAAATTTCTGTCAAACCGTACTTGTAACAAACACTAACTACTGTCAAAAGAACGAGCCCTTATTCCACAGATAAAGTGAATAATATCACGTTAAGCATTTTAGAACATCCCCTTTAGCCCGACTGGAATGAAGCTCGTTTTGCTTTTCCGGTCTCTGGTGTTTCTAGTCAAATCAAGGTATTTTCCAAGTCGATAATATAACGTTTAATCTATAAAATACTTTTTAAAAGCACAAGGTGCCATGGTTTCATCTCTTTACATTGTCGCAATGACCGTCTTTTTTGCATTAACTCACCTTTCATAGTTTAATGAGTGGGAAGAGATGACATGAATGAGCGCACCTATATGTAGCTCCCGAGCGGGGTGAAGTTAGGCGGATTTTGTCCACAAAATGATAAGAGCACACATTATTTTAACATTTTATTTTATTATTTCACACACAGTATTTTAACTTAACCGCTGCAAGCTATGCTGGTTTTCTTTTGTCATCGTTTATGTAGGTTTAAACAGCGCCTGACACTGACACATTTGCAGGTAAGCAAAAAAAGTAATTTACAGAAATTGCTTAAGCCAACAAGAGCACAACTTAACCCACCACACATTTTTATGTTTAGTTGTATTGAAAAAGTTTCAGTTTATTAACTTTAGTCGATCTTTTCCACGTTTTAACATTGATTTCTAGAGGGTTTGCACTTACGTTACGATTTGGTCAGTTACCCGGATACGCGGCCATATTGGTAATTCTCGGATGTAAACAACAGCATGGATTGCACTAGTGATGGGAAGTTCGGATCATTTTACTGACTTGGATCTTTGAGTCTCGTTCATCAAAACGAACAAATCTTTTTTCGAGTCATTTCGTTCATTTTAGCAAAATATAATTAAAAAGTTACGTGTTACTTCCATAACACATGTACTGCTTATACAAACGCTGAACACACTACAAACCAGACAAAACTATAATTCTATTAAAAACAGAAAAGATTAATTAATTGTTTACCTAGGTCTTCAGTCTATGATTAGTCTCGCGTAGCCAGACCTTCAGACTGACGGCTGAAGGTCTGGAATTCATGGCAGCTTTCATTGGCCAAGTCCCGCCCATAAGACCGTTTGACCGACATGTCAAACAACCAATCACAGTTCGTTTCGTTCAGCGTCACGTTTCGGTGCGTGGAAATGCCCCCATAACAACAGACTGGCGTGCAACAAGTCAGTCTTTGAAATAACCAGCATTGAAAGATAACGAAGAAGAGGGAGAACAAGCAGTAAGTCAGTAATTTGTTCGCGAATGTCGCAAATGTGTATAACAACAATGGCGTCTGCATAAGCACCTTTTAGCAAAACGCCGAGTAAATCAGTCTGCGCTTTGTTTTGCATTCGCGACTGAACGAATCACTCCCCGAGACGACTCATTCTTCCCGAGTCACATTAAAGATTCGTTCAAAATGAACAAATCATTCAAGAACGACCCATCACTAGATTGCACTGTTAACGTACTACTGAATATGTTGTTCTGCTAATTTATGCTGTCTAAACCACAGGATCCATGTGTGGAAGCTGGCAAATCATATAGAGAAGGTCTTAATAAGCAGGAAAAGGCGCAATATTTTGACAAACTAAAGTTAATAGGTGACCAGAAATTATATGAAGTGATACACGAATGTTGTCAAAACCCTTTCCCTGGAAATCCTGGTTCAGTTTGGCCAACCACAAACGCCTTTTGTTCCTTACACAGTTTTTGTACTCTTCTCCTTGATTTATAAATTTGGCAGTCTGTAGTACTCCAAATGTTTTCCCAGTCTGACTGATTAGTACAGCCCAAAACATGAGAATAATTGACAATTTTCATTTAGTTCAGTTCAAAAATCAAACATAATAGCAGGAAGCATCATTATAAATTATGGACTCATATTTTGGAGAGTAGCAAGAGTTTAAAGTTAAAAAAAATGCTTTAATGTTGGATTTGTTTCATGGTTTTATCAGCTGTTTGGACTCCCATTCACTGCAGAGGATCCATTGGTGAGCAAGTGATGGAATGCTAAATTTATCCAAATCTGTTCCTATCAAGAATCAAACTCATCTACATCTGGTATGTCAAACAAAATCATACAATTTTACTGAAATTTTCAGACTGAAAGAGAAACCTATTATACATGAGTTGAGTTACCGTCATCACTCCAGCTTGTTTGTGATTAAAGTTTTTTAAAAGGCTTTTATCATTTAGTTGAAAAATGGGAAAGATGGGATTAAAGCTTATGGAAAACTTAAAAGAAATGCTAAGCAATAAAAGCACCTCATGCAAACTTTAACATTTGCATGCATTTCAGTTTTGTCACGTCATTTAACAACTACCCACTGGCAGACAAAATCCGGGTCATGTTAGTGCATTATAAGATTAGAATTCTTAAGACTGTTTAAAACTGATTTTACTTTTAGTTATTTGGTACTTCACAGCTGCATTTCAACCAAAGAGAACTGCAGCACACTAACTATAGATGCAGTCTCTCTGGAGCAGCCTGAGATTCAGAGACTTATCCAAGGACACAATGACTCGAGGTTAAACCTAATATCTCGGTGTTAATAGCCCAGATTTTTAACCATTAAGCTGCATTCCCCCCACGATAGAAACCTTTTCAGATGGCATCGAGGCTTGGGCTAGAAACAGGCTGTTTTGACACACCAACAATGGCGGCTGATTAGCCCTGCTGCCTGAAGCATGAATCTATTCTGAATCCAACTTTGGCAGAAAAGAGATTTAATGAATTTTTAATGGGGAAATAGAAAATATCCACAGTACTCAGTCATCTGTTGCCCTAAAACAGAAAGTGTTGGGATTGAGTGTTAGTTAAACACATTTTAATAAACTAAACATTAAACTAAACTAAACTAAACTTCTGTCATCATTTGCTCACCCTCATGTCATTTTAAAACTTGTATGACGTACTTTTTTCTCCTGATCACAAAAGAAGATATTTTAAAGAATTTTGATAACAAAGCAGTTTTCATTTCCATTGATTTGTTTTTATCCATAAAATTGAAGTCAATGGGAACCAAAACTGCTTATTTACAAACATTCTTCAAAATATCTTTTTTCTTTCCAGTTTCCGCCACTGAAAAAAATAAAAAAAAAGGTCATTGCAAGTTTTTGTCCACAATTCTGAATTTTTTTCCCCCTCAATTGCAAGTTTACATCTCGCAATTCTGTCTTCTTTTTTCTCAGAATTGTTAGATATAAACCCACAACTACGAGTTATAAAGTCAGAATAAACTCACAATTGTGTAAAATAAGTCAATTGCGAAACAAAAACTCAATTATGACTTTTTTCTTACAATTGCAAATTTATATCTCGCATATCAGACTTTTTTCCTGCAATTGCAATTCTGACTTTTTTTTTCTCCGAATTGTGAGATACAAACTCGCAATTGTGAGTTATAAAGTCAGAATAGCAGGATATAAACTCGCAATTGCAAACTCAATTCTGACTTTTTTCCTCACAAATGTGAGTTTGTATCTCGCAATTCTGACCTTTTTTTTTGCAATTCTGACCTTTCTTCTCAGAATTGTTAGATATAAACTCACAGCTGCGAGTTATAAAGTCAGAATAAACTCACAATTGTGTAAAATCAGTCAATTGCGAAACAAAAACTCAATTATGACTTTTTTCTTACAAATGCGAATTTATATCTCGCATTTCAGACTTTTTTTCCTGCAATTGCAATTCTGACTTTTTTTTTCTCCGAATTGTGAGATACAAACTCGCAATTGTGAGTTATAAAGTCAGAATAGCAGGATATAAACTCACAATTGCAAACTCAATTCTGACTTTTTTCCTCACAAATGTGAGTTTGTATCTCGCAATTCTTGCTTTTTTTTTTGCAATTCTGACATTTTTTCTCAGAATTGTGAGATGTAAACTGCAATTCTGACTATTTCTCGCAATTGCAAGTTTATATCCCACTATTCTGACTTTATAACTTGCAATTATGAGGTTATATCTCACAATTCTGAGAAAAAAGTCAGAATTGCAACTTTATATCATGCAATTTGAGAAAAAAAGTCAGAATTGTGAGATAACAGTGGCAGAAACGGGCTTCCGTGAGCAACAAAGTCGCAGGTTTGGAATAATACTTTGGGGTGGACTATGTGTTTACTGTAGTTCTATTCTAACAAAGCTGAAAAATGAAAAAAAAAAAATCCTCTTGCAATTAAAAAAAACGGTGTGTTAATCTAATTCATTCATCACTTCTATTAACACATACTAAAAAGCCTTAAGGTGGCAGCCGTTAAACATCCAATTACGAAATCAAATTGACTTGTGTGATTTGGGTAATTAGCACCAGATCTGTTTTCCTTTACCTCCAAATGAGTACAGAGAGCTATCATTCTGATTTTGTTGTTTATTAATGAGCTCCTAAAAATAAGGAATAAGACCCAATAACTGAGAAGTGTATACTGCATGTTGACAAAACATCAGGCTGGATAATTGGTTTATGCTTTTAAACATCCTGCTGTGTTCTACATAATAATGCATACTGCTGCCCAGTAGTTCATGTCAATCACTACACTCCATAAATCTGTAAAAATACTATATGACTCAATAATGTAAAGGTATTTTCTGTATTGATATTTCGCAGGTGTTTTACACATATTTCAAATTACATATTGGATGGTGTTTTGAGTTTTATTTTGTTGCAGTGTACAATTCCTGTGACATTAATATAAAACCAACAACATACTTTATGTATTTTGGAGTTCAACATTCATTGGGTTTGGGGATGTTTTGTGTGGTTGTGCTTACCGAGAGCTTGTGTTCATGTTCTTTGGTTACTCTGCTGAGAAGCTGGGCTTTCCTGCGGTTGAGAGCTTCAATCAGAGCATCACATTGGGCGACCAAACATGCCTCGAATTCAACTCCATTCTCCTAAAACACAAGGTAAGGAAAGAATCAGATTATAAAAGTTGATACAGCACTGCACAGGTGTGTGTATGAGTGTGTAAGTGTGTGTCATTGTTGTACCTGTATGTGTTGTACCATATTTCTGAGCTGCACCAGGAACTCTTTGGCCTCTGTGGCCCGATCAGACAGAACATTCAGTGCTTGAGAGAGCTGTCCCTGGAAACATAAAGGCAGAAGGAGAGAAGATATAAGAACTATATATATATAAAGAGCAAGTGAACTTTACTAACCTAATTTCTGTCACGACAACTCTGCTAAAGTTTAGCATGGTAATGGATGTGATAATGTTAATGTATTTGGTCTTGGCAGAATAGATCTGCTATGCTGCTGCTGTTGGTTATTGCTAGTTGTAGATTATTGCTGCTGCAAGCAAGTACAGGAACTTACTACTGCTAAAGCATATGACGATACGGTGTTGTGAGTATTTAAGACATACTGCTGCTGCACAAATAGCATAAAATAACCCATAGCAGATCTATACAGGTGGAGCTGGGGAAGGTGGAGGGTTTCAGAGGAACTCTGAAAGTGTGCTGCGAAATGCCCAAGTGAATGCTACCAGCCATTTAAACGTAAGGCTACAAGCTCATTGGTTGTGTACACAACGTGAACCAAATCAGCTTGTGCCAGGTCAGATAACTCTGTGATATCATCAATTACGTTAACAACCCATCAGCCTGTGCCATCTAGAGTTTCATGGCAGAACTAGGCATTTTACTAATGTACTTGGGTTATGTGTGAACCTTTCTAAAGCTTTTGGGATAAACCAGTTCCAAAATCAAACAACAGCCTTGACAAAATAAACAATTTCTATTTCAGTCTGAAATATTTTCAAATACATAATGTAAAAACTAATGCAGATAAGTTAAATTTTATTTTTTTTTTTTTGGTAAATGACATTACTATTCAGAAGTTTGGGGTCATTTAAAATAACTTTTTTGTTTTAATACATTTTAAAATTTGTATAAAAATTAATTTATTCCTGTGATGACAGCTGAATTTTCAGAAGCCAATATTTCAGTATTCAATGTCACATGATCCTTCAAAAATCATTCTGATATGCTGATTTGGTTTTCAAGAAACATATCTTATTATTATCAATGTTAAAAAAAATCACGATTTTATTGATGAATCTAAAGTTCAAAAGAACAGCATTTTTTTAACTTTTGAAATTTATTTGATGTTTTTTATAACAATGTAAAAGTCTTTACTGTCACTTTTGATCAACTGAGTGCATTTTAGCTGAATAAAATAAGTAATTCTTCAAAAAACGTACTGACACCAAACTTTTGAATTGTAGTATATATTATGTAAATCCCAACATTACATATGGCTCTTTATTCGATTTTAGACCATAAAGAGATCCAATATTTCATTAAAATATTTAATCATTTTTAATATGATGCATTTTGTCTGTACTCGTAACACTTTGTTCAACATAGTTTAACATTCAGTTGAAGCTGCTGAAACATGGAATCAGCGTTATACACGAAATGTGTTTAAGCTAGAAAGTTGAGTTGAAAGAGGAAGTGACATAATTTGTAAGAGGTTAGTCATTAAAACTGTCATTTAAAGCGTGGGTGAGAGAATAGGAAGAGGAGTGAATGTGCGTATGTGTGTGCGTCAGGCACAGTGAAGGGATGTTGCTTTAGAGTGGGAAAAATATCCCATTATAAATGTTCTCACATTGCTATGACAACCATCCGCCAAGAGACCTCCACTTTCATTTGTGGTCTGTTCTCAAACGAGGAACAAAAATGAGAGAACAAGGAATCAAACACAGTGCTCCAAATTTTATTCTATGGCCTACATACTATATCACAGCCCTATACACTACAGCATTACGCTCTAGAACATTACATTCTAGAGTCCTACAATGACTCACACACTAAAGCAATGCATACTAAAATACTAGAAACACTAAAGTCCACGATGAGAACCCAGCAGGGGCAGTGTTACAGAAACTAATTTTAATTTAATTTAATTTAATTTAATTATATAATACCTTGTATATTTAAACATAACATTTCAGAAAACATGCAATACAAAACAATCAAGTATGACGATATCTAAAGTTGAAAAGTTTACATACACCTTGCAGAATCAATAGGTTACTGTCATAACCCCGGTTCTCTGAAACATCGAGTGGAGAGATCCACCTATGGGAAGGGCATCCGTACCTGACCTCTGCAGAAGCATCCAATTGCACCAAGTCTGGCTTGATAGACAGAAGCGCGTGCCCACTGGCAGGTAAGGGGCCGCCCCTTACCGGGCGAATAAAACCAATGCACGCGCTACCTTTCCTCAGTGAGCATATTCGCTTCTCGCAGCAAGCGGGGCAAACTTGGTGGATCTCTCCACTCGATGTTTCAGAGAACCGGGGTTACGACAGTAACCTATTGTTCTCTTTCATCATCTCGTGTTCAAGATCCACCTATGGGAGATATGGACAGCTCCCCGGTTGCCCAATACACCCACAGTGAGGCCCTGTAAGCCAGAGGACGGTCACCTGGAGAGGCGGTGCTTGACACGTCACCAAGGATCAGACCCCCACAATGAGCATGAATACCAGCCGTGAAAGGATGAACTGTGGTAACATGCACATAATATGGCCACACACCTCATGCTGATATATTAATAATAATATATGCGCACATAATAAAGATGTGGGGGGGGGGGGGGGCAGATGACTTGCTTAGAAACATGAATAAGCTGAGTTGGACCACTCAAGCCTAAGGTGTTAAGGGTCCGAGGGCGCAACCCAACGAAGAACCCACACCTAAAACAGAATGAGCTACCGGGGTCTGGGTGACATCCAGCCGGTAGTATCTGACAAATGTATGTGGTGAGGCCCAGCTTGCAGCGGCACAAATGTCCTGCAAGGAAACCCCGTTAAACAGAGCCCAGGAGGCTGCCAAGCCTCTAGTGGAGTGAGCTCTGAGGCCCTCTGGAGGACGCACTCCCTTAGATTCATATGCCAAGGAGATGGCTTCCACAAGCCAATGAGAGAGGTGTTGCTTAGAAATGGGATTCCCTGTGTTTGGGGGGGGCCCAAGAAATGAAGAGCTGGTCGCTCCTCCTGAAAGCGCTGGTCCTGTCAATGTAAACCCGTAAGGAGCGAACAGGACACAAAGCGTTCAGCCTCTTATCCTCTGAAGAGGAGAAAGGAGGAGGATGAAAAGCGGAAAGCTGAATCACCTCACACGCAAATGCTGGGAAGCATTTTGGCATAAAGGCTGGGTTAGGCCTTAGGAAGACCTTATCTCCACTGATGGAGAATTTCGTGCATGAGGAATGAACAGAGAGTGCATGCAAGTCACTGACACGCTTGGCTGATGCCAGTGCTAGGAGCAGAGCTGTCTTAAGAGACAGAAGCTTGAGAGAAATGTCTCCCAGCGGTTCAAAAGGGTATTGAGACAAGACCCCCAGCACCATGGAGAGGTCCCATTCTGGAATCACTCTTTTAGTGACCGGAAGGGAGCGGCGGGCGCCTTTCATAAATCTACGAATGAGGGGGTGTTGCACTGTCGTGCCATCGAACCCAACATAACATGCAGCGATAGCCGCCAAGTAAACCTTAATAGTGGAAAAAGATCTTCCACCATCGATAAGGTCTTGCAAAAAGCCCAGAATAGCAGTGAGAGAGCACTGATATGCTATCAGCTGGCGCTCATCATCGCACCACTGTTTTTCCCTCTCACGGGCCAGGCCCACAGAGCCACCCTGTCTGGGTGGGGATGGTAGATCTCCCCGTTCGCTTGAGACAGGAGGTCCGTGCGTAGCGGAAGTGGCCACGGCTCTGCATACAGAAGAGGAATTATCTGTGCCAGCCATGGAGATTTGGGCCATCTGGGTGCTATCAGAATGAGCGTCAGGTTCCGTTCTTTCACTCTGGCCAGAGTGGGCGCTATTAATGATAGCGGAGGAAATGCGTAGAGAAGCACGTTGGGCCATGGATGGGCCAGTGCGTCCACGCCGAGGGGGGCGTTCTCGTCCCGTAGCGAGAAGAACATAGGGCACTGGGCGTTTTCGTGCGAGGCGAAGAGATCGACGGTCGCCTGACCGAATCTCCTCCACAGTAGCCCCACTATCTGAGGGTGGAGGCGCCATTCCCCATAGAGTGGGTTCCCCCTCGATAGAAGGTCTGCTCCTCTGTTCAGAACGCCTGGGACATGAGTCGCCCGTAACGACAGAAAGTGTCGCCTGCTCCATACTAACAGCCTGTGAGCTAGAGCATGTAGTTTTGAAGAGCGCATCCCCCCTTGACGGTTGATATAAGCCACGGCTGTGGTGTTGTCGCAACGTTGTTGCAGGCGGGGTAGAAAGTGATTCAGAGCTTTCCAAACCGTTAGGAGCTCCAAATAATTTATGTGGGCTGAGTGAAGTGTGTTTGGCCACACACCATTCACTGTTCTGCCCTCCTGTGTGGCACCCCACCCTGTTAAGGAGGCATCTGTCGTCACAACTTTGCGCATCATGATTGCCCCGAGGGGAGTTCCATGAGCGTAGAACTCCACATTCCTCCAGTGGCGCAGCGCTGCCGTGCATGTGCGCGTCACCGAGACAGAGCGGCAGAGATCGCGTAATGGGCTGAGATGAAGAGATAAAACCCACTTCATGAACGCCCTCATTCTCAGCAGGCCTAAAGGCAGGACATGGACAGCCGAGGCCATAAGACCCTGTAGTCTGAGACATGTGCGATACTGTACCCTCGCCCCTTCTCTGAAAAGCGAGAGGCAATCCAGAAGGGAGAGGGTGCGCTGTTGCGAAAGCCGTGCGCGCATTGTGATATGTCCAGCTCCAGCCCCAGAAAAATCACATTCTGCGAAGGAGTGAGATTGCTCTTGTTCACGTTCACTTTGAAGCCGAGCGCTGTGATGTGAGCGAGCACACGGGCAGTGCTTTGTATCGCTTCCTCTCTTGAATCGGCTATGATCAGCCAATCGTCTATGTACGTCAGGATTCTGAGTCCCGCTGCTCTCAGCGGAGCGAGTCCTGCCTTCACACACAGACAGAACGTTCTCGGGCTGAGTGAGAGCCCGAAAGGAAGAACTGTGAACTCGTAACAAACGCCTTGGTAGGCGAAACGAAGGAATTTTCTGTGTGGAGGATAGATGCTTATGTGGAAAAAGGCATCTTTCAGATCGATCACTGTAAAAAACGCAGTGTGATTTACGGATCTTAAAAGAGAGGAGTGACTCAACATTCTGAAATTGTATTTCCTGAGATGTTTGTTCAACACTCTGAGATCCAGAATAGGGCGGAGAGAACCGTCCTTCTTCGGGACTAGGAAATAACGGGAGTAAAACCCCTGACTGCTTGCGTGTGGTGGTACCACTTGCACCGCCCCCTTCTCGAGAAGAGCGGAGATTTCGTCTTTCAGAATGTGAGCGGAGCTCTCTTCCGTGTGAGAAGAGAGAACTCCGTTGAAAAGAGGGGGCCTTGAGGCTAACTGAAGTCTGTACCCCTTCATTATTGTACGAATCACCCATTCGGGAGCTGACATTGACCGCCAGGCTGCGACATGATTCATTAGGGACCCCACACAAACCGGAGAGCAGCTTTGGGCTGCTAATACGGCCGGATCGCTCATATGTGATGCAATGGCGCCATCTAGCGGACAGACTAGGGACGGCGTGCAGGGAACCGGAGAGATGTTCTCTCGCTGAAACGAATTTATTAGATTCGTTTCTTTCAGTGTGTTCTTTGTGTTTTGTGTGTTCTTTGTGTTGGGGAACACTGGGGCCGAAGCCTTTATTTGTTTGGTCTGGGGAACAATGAAAGTGCTGTGTGGTGACACTGCTTGTGCACATTCCCTGACGACTGACCCCCTGAACGTGGGGGGATAACACACAACAGCCACTGAACACTCTGGCTGTGGAAGGTGGCCAACCCTTCCATGGGAGAGCCTCTGTCTTTTGAATGAGGGCTCCGGGGCCGGTAGAGAGCCCATAGAGCTTGCGGCTCGCGAACGCGGGCTCTCCAGCCCCAGCTGGTGAACATCAGGCCGGCCGCTTGCGTTTCGAGTCGGAGGGGGTGGGGTTGGGGGGTTTCCCGGCCGCAGCTGCAGCAGAAGACGGCCTACCCCAGGGTTTTGCGGCGGATGGATTGTTCTGCCGCGGAGGAGGTTTGTTGCGGTGTCTCTCCCTACTTTGATGCGGGGTTCGCCCCGTAACAGGAGGGTTAGGCACGCGCGCAGTGGGCAACTGGCGCGACGTACCTGTCTTCCTTGGAAGGCATAATTTAAAAGCCTCGTCCTCCTTCTTCTTATCGTCACACCGCTGCTGCATCATAGCCACGGCGGGACCAAAGAGAGCCTGACCAGGCTCGACGGGGGCGCCTGCGATGCGCCTCTTCTCACTGTCGGGGAGTCCTGACAGGTTAAGCCAGAGTGCGCGCTCCCCCACCACAGAAAGCGCCATGGCGCGCCCGCTGGCTTGGACAGCCTGGCGAGCGTTACGGAGGACGAGGTCATTAACCATAAGGATCTCCTTCCAGAGAGTAGGCGAGGGGGATCCTTTGTCCAGCTGTTGCCCCAAATCATCTAAATTTTCCGCCTGGTAAGCGGAGAGAAGGGAGGACACGTTTAGCGCTCTGACTGCCAAGGCCGACGATTTATAGGCCGCCTGGTGAACAGAGGCTGAAAAACGGTCCATCTTGCTTGGCAGCACCGGTTTAGGGGGGGCGAGCAGCTCGCCCTGAGCGGGGTCAAGGTGTCTGGCGATTGACGGCTCAACAGCGGGGGGGTCGCCCATGCCGAGAGTCGCCATATCCTTTACCTCTAGACCCGTCAAGCCGTGCTTAAAATCAAGCGGATCGGTCCAATAGTGCCGCATGTGCTTAGCGCACGCTGGAAGGACGGGAAAAAGCTGTTTCCTCGGGCCGGGAGGGGGTCCCAGCATCTTCCCATCATACACGTCCCTCTCCTGGTCGGTGGTGCTCTGTGGGGCTGGCCACTCGATGTTGAGACGAGCAGCCGCTCGTTCGCACACCTCCAGGAGAATAGACTGAGGAACGGCCGCGGGGGGGTTAACCTGGGCGACACCAGAGAGCGGGATGGCCTCCTCGTCCTCTGAGACTCCAAGCAAGCCCGCGTCGTCGTCATCGCCGGAACCGGCCGGTTCGTCGACGAACGGAAGGTTTCCCGAGAAAATATCTTCCTCGGGAAACGCAGGATTAGGCAGCTCAGCCCAATTGAGAGACGTTGCGCCCTGGGAGGGCCCCGGAGGCGCGTCGCCGTCACCGTGTCCCCCATCCGAGTCGGAAAGGCCGGGTTCCAGACACTGGGTCGCCGCAACCTTTAAGCGACGTCGCAGGAGCTTCTTGGGAAGCAGAAGACAGTGACTGCAATGCTCCGGGTTAGCCAGAGCTTCCTCCGCATGCTTGAAGCCCAAGCATACCACGCAAAACTCGTGAGAGTCCTTGGCGGCAATGAGAGCTCCACACGCGGCCGGGCAGGCCCGTGATGAGATACTCCCGGGAGTAGCAGATTTGGAGAGCGACATCTCGGCGAAAAACTCGGAAAAATCCGTGGCGGGCAGCCGAGGAAGGGAGAAGAAATATAAGGAGCGTGGGCAGCTCACAGAGGCAGAACACAGCTAACCTGGCTGAAAAGACGACTGTCACGTCTGGCGGAGGCTGATCAGTAAGATATGTCCTCCTGAAGACACTCTGTGCGCAGTGTAATCCAGCCGAACTGTGTAAATGCAGAGATCGCGAGAAGCGAATGTCAACTGAGGAAAGGTAGCGCGTGCATTGGTTTTATTCGCCCGGTAAGGGGCGGCCCCTTACCTGCCAGTGGGCACGCGCTTCTGTCTGTCAAGCCAGACTTGGTGCAATTGGATGCTTCTGCAGAGGTCAGGTACGGATGCCCTTCCCATAGGTGGATCTCGAACACGAGATGATGAAAGAGAACCATATTCATACTATATAGAACCAAAGACTATAGAATACCCAAGACATTTCACTCGTGTAGTTTTGAATGGGGAAAAATGCAACGCTCATTATGGCCGCGAAGCCCCGCCTTCTTAGTGAAAGAGCCAATCGTTGATTAGTGAAGTCAGCGCGTCACTGCAGCTGCCGTTAGAAGTCCCGGTTGCTATAGAAACAATCAGCGCTCTAGACGTGCGCTCAGTACTGCGCATGCGCACTGGCTCATCTAGCCGGAAAAATAAGCGTTTTTTTCACGCTATTGGAGCACAAGGAACCATATTTATGAGGCAGTTCTTGTTGGATTTCTTTGAAGATTTATAATATGAAATTTAATCGTAAGCTTGGTGAACAGTTTTGGAGAATTTGATGTTTCCCCATTCAAACAGATAGGAGCTGCACTTGTATGCCCGAGAGGCGTATCAAAGATGGCCGCCCGAGTGACATGACTTGCCTTAAAGGGACTTTGATAGAACATACTTTTTTAACGGTTGGGAAGTACGTTCAAATTTAAATGTAGTACCTACTGAAGCAGTATGCGATTTTGGGCGCAGCATCTGGCTCCAAACGAATCTCTACCTGCAGACTCTGGCTCCAAATGATGTCATTTCCCCCAAGATGGCAGCAGCCAAACTGAGATGTTTTGGCTTCACTTTTCTATAGTGGAATAAAGCGGACATGCGTCGTCCATCTTTTTTCACAGTCTATGATTGAAACCAACACGGAAGTGACTTAAACTGCAATTCATCGACTAGCCACTAGAGACTGGCTCCAAAAGGGAGTCAATCCCATAGACTCCCCATGTTAAATGCCCAACTTTACAACAGAAAAAAATATGTTTACAGCCTGGTACATAAAGTGGTTTTGGTCTATATAGCTAATTTTGCCCTCTATATCAACTGTGAAGAGGGTGAATTTTTTTTTATAACTCATCCATTAAAGTTATATTAAGTCTTAAAGTTCTACATAATTAAGGGCGTGGCCACTTGACTGACAGGTGGATTGCCATTGCTATCACCACTGTCGCAACCAGCTCCACCCATGACACGCGATTCCAAGATCGCGATGGCCAACTCCCGCCCACTATAAGCTTCAAAAACGCTCTTCAGAAACCTACGGTTGATGTCACCGACACTACGTCCATATTTTTTACAGTCTATGGTTTTCACTCAAAATAGGCATTTTTAAAATGATATCATAAATTATCTGGGGGGTATTTTGAGCTGGAACATCATTGTGGGGATACCCAAGACTTACTGAGTAATTGATGGAATTTTCATTTTTGGGTGAACTGTCCCTTTAAGGTTTCTTCTCCGGGGCAGCAACAGAGTCGTACGGGTATGTTTTTTTTCTGCATTTCATTGACAAATGTTTTATAAATAAACATTTGATAAATAAAACGTAAGCCAATAAAGTTTTTGTTCCTGTTTTGCATTTTTGACACAGCTTGTGATTTTTTTAACTCCACTTACAGCCTCCAGGAGCTCGACTGTTTCCAGAGAAAAGCGGTACAGCTGTAGATACGAAGAGATCAGAGATATGAAGGATGCAATACTACTCCATATAGGTACTCAAGATTAACAAAAGATTGGCAAAAACTGTCACGTCTCCTTTTAAGATTATGAAAATAACATTTATACCCATGAATGACATGAAATACTGCAGGTTAAAAATTTACTGAGCAGTTGAACGGAGTAAAACTGAAACAGTGAAATATTCCTGATAACCAGTTTGATTAATTGCAGATTCTTTTATTAACTTTATAGATACATTTTAAAAACAACAGTAGCAAAGAAAAGACAATAAAGCAAGAAAATGTTTTCAACTTTATTCACTAACACACTAAGTGCTCCCATTACAGAGTAAAATCACTTTTTTTGTACTGTAATGTTTTTTGGAGTTTAACAAAGTAGAAAGAATACAGAGTTTATGTTCTACAAGGTGTACACCAGAAGTCTGCCTAAAAAACAAAAAACTAAATTAAAATAAAAAAAAAAAATGGGGGAGAAAAAGTTATGTGCAAGTTCCTGAACCCAACCCATACAGAAGCCAGAGAGGCAAAGGGATGTTCCCACTGGGCCTATGGGAGAGCAGGAGTTCAGTAAGTGGACAAACTCGCTCCAACACCTTGGCCAAAAAGAGCATTTCAAGTTACATTTAAAGGTGACATCAAGCCAAGGAAGTGAACTGAAAAAATTAAGCAAACATTACTGATTATTCTCCTTTGTACTCCGTTTTTTTTTTTTGGCATCAGTCAATATTTTATTCCAGAATACGAAGCAAGATGGTGCTGCCCACAGAAGTATCATGAGGACAGGAACAGAGACTGGTGTGAAAGAGATGATTCAGTGGGAGGGAGTGACAAGTGGTGTACAGATAAATTCATACACTGAAGCTGTGCGTTACAACAACCGGTTCAAATAAGTTACAGCCAAAGATTCACATGCTCCCTATAGTCCTAAACATAACCAGCCTGATTGATTCACACCTTAGAGAGCTCGACCAATAGGGAAAGAGGGGTGTTTGAGATATAATACTTATATAATTCAGTTACTGATTAAAAAACTGATTGGTTTCTCTTTGGGCTCTCCAAGCATACTGATACTCCCCATCCCCAGTGGGCCGCCTCTAACCGGTTCCCTTCCCTACCCCAATAACCCTCTCAGCGGATGGTGTATCTGACGTAGGGGACCTCTACATCCTCTTCTGTGTCGTCATTGCAGCAGAGCTCAAAAACTAGTGCTTTAACATGCTTCCCCAGTTTCTTCTTGGACACCTTAGTCACGATCTCAGTCATCCTACGAAAATAAAAACAGACCCAAACATTTAGTTTTCTTCAATTTCCCCAATGTGATTAGAATTCAGTACAACTCTAAGACCATAGGAAACACTCACGGTAGGTCCAGCCTTTCTTTGAGCTTGGCCGCAGGCATGAAGAAAGAGTAGAGCATGGAAACTCCCTGAGAGAGCATAGTGATCTCCAGTTTGTGTTCATTCTGAGGGAGAAACAGCGTGAACCATGAGTACACAAGGTCAAAGATAAAAAGACGTACGTTTACTCAGTTCTTCCCACAGGATTTTAACAGTGAATTGACTTGTATCTACTTTAAAGTGGCCTCAGCCCTCTTTTTAGTTGTGGAATAATGTCGAAGTCTAAATTACATTCACATTGGTATTGTAGGAAGCCAAACAAATTTGAATATAATAATTGTATATTATGACAGTAATAGTCATATATTGTAAAACAATTGCACTGTAAAAAATGAATATTTCATAGGTATATTTTGCTTTAAAATACTTTCTACACTTGAAAGAGACATTTTGAATTTGGACTGCAGTACCCATTTAAACCGCTGGCTGTCAACATTTCATACTGCACTTTTAAGCTTTTATTTTGACAGAAACGGAGGTAGAGCTTTTATTTTGACGGAAAACTCCAGGTTCGGTGAAAAATTGCTTACAAAAACATCTCACTACAAATCTAGTAAAACACTGTAATCATCTGCCCATCAAAATGTTGGAAATTGCGCAAATGTGAAAAAGCATAACCGGTGGTCGTTGAGTTTTTAAACGCAGAACACCGGATCCCATTGCGTGAACGAAGTGTACGCTTTGCATTGAAAACGCACAGCGAAAACAGACTTGAATGGATAAAGCCATATTGCGCTTTTGGTTTAGTTAGTTTGACATACTTTGCCTACAGAGACATAACACCTAACATAACACCTACAGAGTGTGCACGTACATTACATGTTGAAGTCTGAAAGTGAGGTTAAACTAGTCCATATATGCATTAGAGTGTGTTCTTTTACTGCATGATTCAGTCTATTAAAATGCATTTAGAATGATCACATAATTCAAGATATGGGGGCAGAAAGTGGATTAATATAATTTCATATAGTTAATATCACATGAAAGCAAGCAGTTTTTTCTTAAAAAAAAATCAGCATGGTTACAAATGTAATATTGCTTTTATACAACCGTTCAATAAACAAGTTAATTAGACTTAAGTTTTAGACACCATATTGCCCGTTTTTGCTTCATTTCACCAACAAAAGTTGTGTTCCTGAATGAATCAACTGATTAAATGATTCAGTTTAATTGCTCACTTGCTGCCACCTACTGGCAATTTTCACATTTAAATTATTTTTTAATTTTAAATACATTCAAATATCATTATCAAACATTTCATGTTTAAAATATCAAAACTATTTATGCATTTGTAACTGCAGTTTAAAGCTTTCCATGTTTTTGACTCAAAAGATGACGCACGCTATAAAAAAGGCTTTATAAAAGGTAAAAATGCCAATAAAAAAAAATGTAACTAATTGGAAAATAATAATTTCTATCACCGCTGTGGCCTGAGCACAGAGTATGAAGAATATCAAAAAATTTAAGAGTCAGCTGTCCACGCCCTTAAAATATCTGCACAATAACGCAATCAGCAAAATATTTAATTATTGTTATCGATAAAATCCCTGAAAAGCAAAAATTATTTTCTAGTCAATATCGCACACCCCTAATGACGACTAACATTTAGATCTCTTTACTCGAGGGATGTTTTTGACATTGTGTGATGAGTGTCCTCATGCACATCAACAACGACATTTCTTTTTGCCATTTTTTCCGTCACCAACCGTGTTGGAGATAAACTACCATTTCTGCTCTGTATCTGTGTGGAAGTCCAAAATATGCCAGAAAGCCAAATGTTGACATGTCAAAGTAGTATCAATATCAATTAGCTCTTCAGCCATTGCCTTGTGTGGCAACGTGTCATGCACATTTGCCACTCAATTTGACGTTTTTCAGCTTGCCTGAACAATTAAGTAGAATATCGCACATTCGCGTCAATCACATCGCCCAATTCGAGTCATTTGCATCTTTGCAATCTACTCACGCAAACAGTTCTTTTCAATTTCTTTTTTCAGTCAAAAAGACATGAAGGTTTTTGAAGAAAACATTCCAGGATTTCTCTCCTAGTGGACTTTAAAAAATGGTTGAAGGTCCAAATTGCAGTTTCAGTGCAGCTTTAAAGGGCTCTACATGATCCCAGCCGAGGAATAAGGGTCTTGGTTAGCAAAACGATCTGCCATTTTCTAATAATTTTTTTTTAATTATATGCTTTTTAACCACAAATGCTCATCTTGCACTAGGTCGACTTTCTGCATTACATAATCACACAAACATTATGTAGGCTGAAGTACCGACCCAGTGTTTACAAAGCGAACATACAAAGAAAGTCAAACGCCCTTTACAAAAAAAAGGTAAAACAACAATGTCAGATGATTTTGAAGTTGGAGATTCCTAAGCTGGGATCATGTAGAGCCCTTTGAAGCTGCACTGAAACTGCAATTTGGACCTTCAACCCATTGATTCCCATTGAAGTCCACTATATGGAGAAAAACCCTGGAAAGTTTTCAAAAACCTTAATTTCTTTTTGACTGAAGACATGAACATCTTGGATGAAATTTTTATTCTGGAAGCAAACATCCTTAAACACTTGTAGTCCAGAATTACAAACTGAGTTAGGGTAACAGCAGTAGTTTCATTTATTTGTTGAGTACTAAAATAAACTTCAATGTCCACCCTTAGTTTCTTCAAACACATCAACAACGAGAAACAAGTATTACCTTGAAATAGTCCAAGAACTGTCGGAGTGTCATTTCTTCACCATTGGACTGAATGCCCTTCACCTCAAAGCGGTCCCAAAGCGTCCAATCAATCTCATAGTACTGTGAAAGAAAGCAAGTGTGTCAAAATGGCTCATTCATTCTTTCATCAAAGGGCTTTTACTGCTTTTGTAATGGAGAACACTGTTGGTTACCTTGTGCTTGGGGGCAGCTATGGGCTCAGAGAAGGCGAAGAAAGGCAGAGCAAGGTTCATGAAGCCGTTCTTGTAGGACTCGAGCTTCTTATGCCCCTGAACGATCTTCAGCAGCTCCAGACACACCAGACCCACCACAGCAGCTGTCGTTGTGGCGATTGCTGGAATGATTTTTCCAGCAATGAGTTTGCTCTGAAAGAAGAATAAGAAAGGTTAGGATATGCAATGGTGAAATTTGACTCCCACAACAGTTGAGAAACCATTTCACTGGCCCACTAACCTTGTGTCTATCTGCAGGAGGAATGTCGTAATTCTCTGCTCTTAGATTAGACGCTGCTACAATGAAGTCCATGTGGAAGTTTGTGTCATCGTCCTGAGGAAGAGAATTTAATTAGCATCTTAACTGAAGTTCAAAAGTCCTAAAGGCAGGGAAAATGGGGTCGAGTTATAAGCGGTACCTTTTCAAATTCAATGGGACAGAGCTTGAATTGAGAAGTCGCTTCTGTAGAAGGCAACTGTGTCTTCAGTTCTTCAAGCCTAGAGTCATCTGAAAACAGACCAATGAAAAAATGAGCAATGCTATGACAGTAAAAACTAGTATTTGCTTTAGTCTCCAGTTTGATTTGTCAAAGATTCACTTTGTAAAACTCACATCCACAACTTCTCCTCTTACCGATTGAAGCATTGGCACTCTGCAGCTCCTGATCGGACACGTGGATCTTGACTCCTGATTTGGGTGTGAACTCAGGCACTTTAATATCCTGCAGCAGCTTAGTCAGAGAAGAGCGGTCAGAGGAGCCCGGCAGGCCATATGACTGGGCAAACAAGTTAGCCGCTGCCATAATGTAGTCCATGTGAAGATCCTAGCAATCACAAAGATATCAAGATCAATCATTTTTAATGGCGTGAAATTTCAAAACCAACCTCGAGTCTTTTCAGAGTGAATACTCACATTGTTAGTGCTGAATTCTAATGGATGAGGACATCTTTTTGGACCTGACCAGAACGGTGCCCCAGAACTTGTAAGCTAGACAGAAGGAGCAGAATATATTAAACTAAATGTTCATTAAAGTTGGCATGAAATGGAAATCACACTATTTTCTAAATGCATTTGATTGATTTTTATTCGTTTCATAACTCAATATTCAAGTAAAGACAGATGCTCTTGTCTCTGCCTAAATCACACCCTGTTTTTACAAAGCGACTGCCAGCTTGCATTTAGATCTACCTTCATTCAACTGAGAATCAATGGATAAAACCACACCCTGCATTTTTCCTTTGTCAAAACCCATTTCACACATAAGTAAAGCACAATACTTGAGGAAGGATCTGATATAATTTTTAAACTAGGAAATAAAGGGATATATTTACTAACAGCTTACGCCAGCACACACTGTCTTTTGGCATTAAAATAGTACGGTCAGGACCTACTGGACACGCAGTGAAGAATTAGAGCTGAAATAGCGTGGACGGTTATTTTTGTGCCAGACCTTATTGAATATGCATTTGTGGGTGTTTCCCTTGCAGACGCAAAATTTATAGGAGGAGAGTATTAAAATGAATCACAGCGCGTTTTACGCGATCCGTATATTTGCGCCATTATTTAACACTAAAAAAAAAAAAAAAACCATGTCTTGAAGCAGGCGGTAATTTGCGCAGCTCTTGGTAAATTGCGCTGGTCATTATGGAAATTATCTGGCTGTCTGTTCTTTAATGTGCAAACTGTCAAATTTTTCCCATCAGCACTTTTATGAATCGCAGTTTCTAATTTGCCGTTTAATAAATCTGTCCTAAAAGCTTTATCCAACATTCGAATCTGTTCGCACTGCCGCTGACACAGAAAGTTTTTTTTTAACCATGTTTAGAAAAAAAAAACAGCTTAACAAGTAGTCTTTTCAACTACCCAGTATTATAGTCATTCAAACCACTTTTTCATAATTTTAATATTAAAAATTGATGTATTAAATATATTTTAAACATAATAAAATATTTAATAATTCATTCAAATTAATTAAATTTAAATAATTTGTTAAACAATATTTTGTTTAGTTTAAAATAGTGGAAGAATCTTGATATTTACGAGAAAAAAAAAAAAAAAAGATTCTCAATTTATCCAGAATCGTGCAGCTTCCCTGATTATTCCTTGATATTTCCTTGCTCGCAAAGCATGTGCCAAATCATTTACCAAGTTTTATACTATTCAGATGAATTAAAAAAATAAATAAATAAATAGTCATTTTTTTTTTCTCAAGTGTTTCAAAACGAAAAAACAAAAAAACAAAAATTCTGTCATTAATTACTCGCCCTCATGTTGTTCCAAACCTGTAAGCCCTTCGTTCATCTTCGGAGCACAAATTAAGATATTTTTCATGAAATCCGAGAGCTCACTGACCCTCCACAGACAGCAAGGGTCCTACCATGTTCAAGGCCCAGAAAGGTACAAAGAACATTGACAAAATAATTCATGTTAGGGCTGCACGATATTGGGAAAAAAATTACATTGCGATATATTTTGTTCCTGCGATATATATTGCGATGTGTACAAATTCATTTATGTTCATCAGGTGTTTTGAACTGCTTAAAAATCAAATAATAATTGGGATAATTTAAGCATTTTCAAAGAATAAAAAAATTGAAAAATATAATTAAAACCCTGAAATAAAATACTTTTTAAAGCTTATTTTGGGTTGTTTCATAAACAGTTTGACTCACCTTATTCACTGTCAATTCAGGCAAATCAAGGCTCTAATATGTTATGAAATTAATAATGAATGTTGCTTTTACCCTGATGAAAGGGAACTCAGAATGAAAGAGAATGAAAAGAGGGCACTTCATTATCACATTAAGGAATTAACATGAGTGACAAAATAAGTAATTTAACATTTTATTCAACAACTTCTTTTTTGAAAACAGATTAGTAAATATATTTTGACACAATTTATAAATGTCAGAAGATTCTTTTTTTTTTAGTTTTGCATACTTTGTTTAGCCAAAGTAAAACAAGTGTTGCTCATCAGCTAACAAAAAAAGATTAAACTTTTCAAGAACTCTATAAAAAAATTGGCTTCTTTCTCAGAACTGTTGCATAAAGTAAATATAAATATTCAAAATTCACCAATTTGGTGCTTCTGTATGCATTAATTTACTCATTGAAGCAGTTGTTGCTGAATAATATTCCACTTGAGCCTTGCATTTGTAGTACAGCTCTGGGATGGCAATTTGAGAAAAATAAGTGTGTGACGGCATATCATAACGCTTGTCAAACGAACGGATCATGTTTGTAAAACTCTGCTTGGTGACCGTGTTTATTGGTACCATGTCTTTCGCAAGGTGAAATGTAATAGCATCAGTGACATCTTTCTGTCGCTTAGAGCCCTTCTCGTAAGGCGTCACACTGGCAAACGCATCCGAAATAGTTTTTTGCTTTGGACTGCAATCTGATCTGGTTTTGCATTCGTCATACAGTGCTTTGTGGTGCCGACTTAAACGGTCAAACAAATTCGTAGTGTTTCCGCGAGTTGTGGCAACAACTGCCAGGCACTCCCGACAAAGCACCTGTTTTTGGTCAGCATCATCGTTTTTGTATCCAGAATACTTCCATATGACCGACGTTGCGTTTCTTTTTGCGACCAAATCTTCCATTTCGGCGCTTTTTTCCCGTCCCGTGCTCATTTCGTCATGCGCACCAAAGAGTATGTGCACACGCACAGACTGCATGCATGAAGTAGGTGAAGCGATGTTTGCTTTGTAGTTTTTAAAGAACCCTTAAATATGAGTTAATTACTTTATATTAGACAAATATAGATACGTGAATAGAAAGTTTAGAAATATAGAAAGTAAATTTTTAAATCAGACACAATTTTATTTTTATTTTGCCCAGCATCGTGACTGCCGCGATGCGACTATCGCACATGCGTACATCGCGATGACGATGCTGAAATGATGTATCGTGCAGCCCTAGTTCATGTGACATCAGCGGTTTAACAGCAGTTTTATAAAGCTACAAGAATACTTTGAGCGCAAAATAATTTAGATAGTGCCCCAATGGGCCTTGTTTACATGAAGAAAAGATGAATTAAGGTCTTACGGGTTTGGAACGACATGAGGGTGAGTAATTAATAACAGAATTTTCATTTTTGGGTGAACTCTCTTTTTAACATATCCTGCTAGATGAATATGGGGAGAAAAAAGGTGTCATGTCATTGACGCTTTAGGCTTCAGATCATGAAAAAACAGTTCAAGACAGCTGATCAAATGAGAACAGACAGGCCTCACCTGGTCTGGAGGGAAATTGTGCAGTAGCTGACGGATGTTGTTGTTATATTGACACTGCCAGTGGTTGCGAGCCCAAGCTACACAGTCCTCCCAGCCTCGTGGGCAATCTGTCACCAGGCTTTTGTATACTGCCTCCACCACCTCCAATGGCTGAGCCCCAGGGAGCTTCAGTGTGCGCTCCATAAACTTTTGGTCTCTGGAGAGGAGTGAGAACATTACATTTAAAAACGGCTGACAGCACAATGTGGGGCAACTTTAAGGGTTGTTTAGGGTTACAGGAACTTACGTCAGATACTGCAAGGCATTTTCAGCAGGCTGTTTGAAAAGTCCCTCAAACTCATCACGAGCCCACTAAGAAAGAGCAGATGGGTCCGTTTAGGTCAATCAAGCTACAAGGCTTAAGACACCAGAAGCTCAGAAAATGTTGCAAAGTTACCTGAAGGGTGTGTTCGATTGCATTTGGGAAGTTTTTGAGAGTGCAGATGGGAATGGACTTCTCTGGAGGATCCTGGCTGGAGCTGTATGACTCTGTGAGGAAGGGAATGACCACCTGCACGTTCCCTTTAGTTCCTAGAGTACCAGACTCCAGCAATGGCTTACGGTAGTACACACACCTTCGGTCCATATACATACCTGGAAAAGGAAAGCATGCGGAGTCAGCTTTTTGACCATGATGTTTTGCAGTGACCGAGACTCACTTTGTATTCTACAACTCTTACTTACGGGCATCTACATTGTCAAGAGCATTTGCCACTCCATTGAGGCTTTCAAAGAAATCATCATCATAGACCTTCTCAGTGTCAGGCCCTACACGGTTCTGATGTCCTGTGATGCGAACTGATGGGTTCATCTGCTTCACGGCTGCAGCGGCGGTCTCGCTCTTCATCTTCTGCTCGGAGGAGAAACAAAATCATCAGCAACCATTCAAGGAAGACATTACAATCAAGTTCTCTCCACAAAATTCCTTCCTTCTTCAGTCTGCGTCAGTTAATCTCACCGTAACGTCCCACGGCCTAAAGAGGAACTGTCGATTGAGATTGGACTTTTCTATGGTGTCCATGTCAGTAACTATGACCTCTCCTTCACCGCTGGCCAAGCCCATCATAGCAAAGTTTTTCAGCAGCTCACAACCAATGGCTCCAGCACCAACCTGAACACAGGAACAAGTGATTCAAATTACTACTAGGACTAAAAAATTATTAATTTTTACTAGGACTAAAGCGGTGCTGTTTTTTAAACTACTACAATAATTGGCTTTCTTTTAGTTTAACTTGAATCGTTTTATACATGTCATTTTTTTTAACACTAAAATAGCTTTAACTTATTTTTAGCTTTAATCTAAATTAGTAATTTTACTACTTCAACTTTCACTTATTTCACACAACTGACTTTTTCTTACAAATTGCAAACTTGCATCTTGCAATTCTGACTTTTTTTTCCCTCAGAATTGCATGATATAAACTCACAATTCTGAGAAATAAAGTCAGAATTGCAAGTTTATATCTCAGAAGTGTGACTTTTTCGGAACTGAGTTTATCTCATAATTCTGACTTAACTCAGAATTGAGAGAAATAAATGTGCAATACTGAGAAATTAAGTCAAAACTGTGACTTAAGTCGCAATTCTGGGAATTGGACTTTATAACTCACAATTGCAAGTTCATATGTCACAACTGAGGAAAAAAAGTCAGAATTGCTGGATATAAACTTCCATATGCAAGAAAGTCAGAATTGCAACTTTTGTGATTTTTTTAACTTAGAATTGTGTGATATAAACTCGCAATTGCGAGAAAAAGTCAGAACTGCAAGATGTAAACTCAGAATTTGACTTCTCAGAATTGCGAATTTGTATCTCACAATTGTGAAAAGTCAGAATTGCGAGATAATCTCGCAGTGGTGAGAAAGTCAGAATTATGAGCTTATATCCCGAAATTTTGACTTTATATCTCGCCTATTCTAACTTTATAACTCCAAGTTGTGAGTTTATCTAACAACTCTGACTTTATAATTTGCAATTGCGAATCATACAATTCTGAGAAAAAAGCCAGAATTGCACATTTTTATCTCGCAATTGGCTTTACAACTCACAATTGCAAGTTTATATCTCACAATTCTGAGAAAAAAATAGTCAGAATTGCAATAAGTCAGTTACCCTTTTTTTTTTTTATTCAGTGGCAGAAAAAGGCTTCCAAATATTATAGTTAGTTGCAAATGCAACAATGCTCACTTTCATTAACATTTGTCATTTAATATTAATATTTTACTACAATTAAAAAATGTTTTTAATAGTTTTAGTTTACAATTACAATACTTGACTAAAGGCAAAACATCTAGTTTGGAGCAGCATAAACTTGCCTTGTGATAAATGTGATTAAAAGATTTTTTTTCATTGGCTCAGTATACAGGGTTTCTGCAGATATGAACAAGTGAAATTTAAGACTTTTTAAGACCTTTTTAATACCACCTTATATGAAATTTAAGACCGAAACCTGTAATGGAAATAGATATTATATTACATGCATATGTAATATTTAATGTGTTTAATGTAAAAAGTAAACAATTTCATGGCTGTCATAAATTAAATTTATTACTGTGATATACAGTGAACTTTTCATATCAGCAGATACTATTCCACACAAAATATCCCCATAAAAGTACCACTAGAAATATCTGATGTAAAAAAAAAAAAAAATTCAGTGCTCTATTAGCTTTTACATCTTAAATCTGCATATTTGATTTACCTTTATAAAGGCCTTTTTTTTTCTTTTGAAATGTATGCATTACCTTTGAAATTTATTTTATGAATTATATTATATTAATAAATTCTAAATGGCTGTTAGCAGTGAGATTACACAATTTACACTGCAAAATTAAAAGTGAGATTAATGTTTTAAATACATTTATTGATTTATAAATATATAAATTAGAAATGTTGGGTGTGGAGGCATACTTTTAAACACACTCAACTACCAGCAGGTGGCGGTAAGTCACTTCATGAGCGAGTTATTTCAACTGATTCGAGAAAAACGCTGAATCATAGCAAAACGTTGCTAGGAGAATACTTCTGCTGCGATCCTTGCTTGGAACTATTTTCGTTGATGAAACAGAACAAAACAGTGAAAATATTTTGTCTAATATGTAAGTAACTACTAGACTAACTACTTGTTTATTGAACTAAAATCAATGTAACATTTATAATTGTCAGAATATTCAGCAAAAAGCTCACTTGATATATTACTGAACTATATCATGTTATAAATAAACTAACGTTATACATTTTAAATTTTTACCTCAGTGTGTTTCTTTAGAGTGCTGTTAACGTTACATTCATTTGTTTTAAAGTATGTCACTAGACCAGAAATACACTATCCATTATCAATTTCTGTTTACGTTGAATGTATTAAAATATAAATCTTTCTTGCCTTTCGATGCTTCGCTAGTTGTTTTTGTCACTTCAGTTTTAATCAGGTGGTTTGTTAGGTCGGGCAAGTAAAAAAAAAAATAAAAAAAAATAAAAAATGTAAAAGTATCTCGAAGGCTGGCGGTCAGCTAGCTTGACCTATATTTATTATTATTATTATTATTATTATTGAGAACATTATATACAGAAAAAGGTAGTTTGACCTGTATTCTGCTGCTGTGATTCTGTCTGAAGACGCAGTTACTTCCACAGAGGGAGGAAAAAAAAATCTACAGTTGTTAGCAACTGGCCTTAGCCAAGCCCTATATTCAGTTTTTTCAAGCTAAGTATCGCTGAACTTGCACTTCCCCATAGCTAAAAAGTTAAATCCATTTTACTTCTGCGGTACAATCCGAGAGAGACTCGCGCCAATAACAGAAAGCTGATTGGCTATTGCATGCTGGTCTCATTTGTAGTTTAAATACAGCAAATTATATTTGGAATAGTGAAATAAAGAACTACAACACCACGGAAACAACAAAAAGATAATTTAAATGAGCATTAGAGGTAGCGTTACATGGACATCGGAAAAATAAGACCTGTGTAAAATTATTTAAGACCTAGAACAGCGAATTTAAGACTTTTTAAGGCCTAAAATTTAGATTTTTAAATTTTAGACTTTTTAAGACTTTTTAAGACCCCGCGGAAACCCTGGTATAATTTGAAGGGAAAAACCATGCATTGTGCAACTGCATAATTGGCATGGTATTGTTATCTCCCATTTTGATAAATGGCCTGTTTCAGCTCCTCACCAGAAAATATCGCTGTCTGGCCAACAGCTCCTGCAGCTTGGACCCAAAAACAGCAATCTGGCCATCATACCGGCAGTTCCTCTACAGAAAACAGATGAATAAATTATTCTTTGCAATCAACCAACAATCTTTTGGGTGAGATTCATGTAGCTCCACTAGCAGCATACAAATACTGAAAAACATGAATAAATCTTATAAGACGATGGTACAAGATGCACTCACAGGTGCACACTCTTCCTCGGTCAGAATGGCATCCTCAGCCTCAGACAAGCACTCCAGAGCGTCAAAATACAACCATTGCATGATGGGCATAAACTTCCCGGTGCAAGCCTGAAGAGAAAAAAAAGCAATAAATAACAGATCATGACAAAGAAGTCTAAAGCAACACGTTCCTCATAGATCTCATTCAAAGCTCAAAGACAATGATGGGAGACTGTATTACCTTCATAACCTCCTGGGCAGCAAGCCCACCAATAAAGGCATTGATGGGTGCCAGGTCTCCAGCAGCCACGCAGGACAGTTTTTTGATGAGTGCCTGGTCCAGTTGCTCTTGCTTGGCAGATCCGGTGTGCGCAGCATTCACCTCTTCAGCCAGAGCCATAAGTTCGTCCGCATCAGACTGCAGCAGGACGGAGAGAGAAAATGATCACTGCTGAGTCACTGAGACGAATGTCCACAGCTCAGCATTCACATGCCAATAAACAGAACACTGTGTAATGGTTGAGGCATTACATTTCTAGCAGTGCTTGGCCAAAATAATCTTGAAAGTAGATTGGACCTTATGCATAAATCTAACAACTAGCTAAAGTGTTCACCTGACTCCAGGGCTTCGGTAGACGACTGTGCTTCTTCTCAAATCCATGCAGTGCCTGAAAGCCCACGTGCAGTTGGCCTGGACGATCAAATTTGGCAAAATCAGTCAGCATGAACTCTGGTTCGGCCATGGAAGAGGACAGGGATTTCTGAAGTGTGCAAATAAAGAAATGTGCATATGTAATCCACTTATTCACTTTACACAAGTTGTATAATGTTAGCCTCAACATGGGCATCAACTTACAAAGGCAACTGTCTTGGGCATCTTCACTTGTGTGACAATACCACCTCTCACATAGTCTGAGAATGAGCTGGTGTCACAGATGCTGAAGGTGTAAGGACCTGATGGCAGAGGACATTACAGTTACAAAACATCCTGCAAGATTGACCTTCAAACTAGTATACAATTAACCTCCTTAACAACAAAATTTCAGTGCTATAGCCTCCGACTCCAGGAACTTGTTTCCACCTTCCTGTTCCTTTAGGACAGATGTAGTTGACTTAAGTGATAAGCAGTTGACGTGATTGACGTTTGTTGCCCTATGCTGATCCAGTTACATGTTAAAAAGTAGGTTGACAGCAGTAAAACCTGTCAAACAGCCATAAACAACCATAAAAAGTCTAAAAGACATCTGAAATGGTTGTAAACTTGGTCTTAACATGCAGTGAGTAAGATGATCAAGTTAGTAAGCAATTTATAACAATTGTTAAATAAAGTCATTATTTTTGTTTTCTTTGCGCACAAAGTATTCTCGTAGATTCATAACATTGCGGTTGAACCACTGATGTCATATGGACTATTTTAATGTTGACCTTACTACCTTTCTGGCCTTGAACGTGGTAGTGGTGTTGTTGTCTATGCAGGTTCAGAAAGCTTTTGGATTTCATCAAAAATATTCTAATTTGTGTTCTGAAGATGAACAAAGGTCTTATAGGTTTGGAATGACATGAGGGTGAATAATAATGACAGAATTTTCATTTTTGGGTGAACTATCCCTTTAAATTCACCCCTGAACAAGTGTTTTTTTCTTCTTTGAAGAACCAGGGTTCCCAATGTCTTGGAAAGCTGGATAAATGTAGATTTCTTCTCCCAAAAAGGTCATGGACATTAATAAAATCTTAAAATAATGTTGCACGCATTTCTATATTGAATATACATTTTTCTACTTGTGTCGAATAATAAAATATTTTATTCGGGACAAAAATTTAATTTTTAAGCCTTATACAGTAAATTGCAAACAACCGGAACTATCACTGTTAGAATGACTGGAATGCCAGGAATTCTGAAATTTAATCATTTTAATTATATTTACTTATTGGAGTCACAAAGGTTGAAAACCACTGATCTAGCATGTTTTTTTTAGGTCCATGGGCTAGCAAGGGACTGGGCGGTTTCGGGATCTGTTTAAGTCGAATATACTTATGATAACTTACCCAGTGTCTTAATCTCTACTGGTTCACAGCCGTTGAGCTCTGTCATGCCCTGCACTTCTGTGAAAGTAACATAATCTCCGCTCTCAAATCCATGCCGTGCTTCATCCAGACATGTAACCACACCAGCACCGTCCTTTTCACACACAAAACACAGAGCAGAAGGTTCAGACAGGCAGAAGTTTAACAAACAACATGACACCATTACACAGTATAATTTAGTAGGGCTTGCATCAGTACTACAGAGCACCGATTCACATTAAATCAATCGGTACGAAATTTCGATACCTGAGAGCGCATCTGTTCACGTAGTCTACGTTACAAAGAGAGAGAGAGCGAGACACCTCTTTTTGGATGAATAAATCAAAAGTAGGTCTGTCCCTTAATTTGAATCGTGTTTAGTGTCTATGATTATTAAAACGCAAAAAGACATTTTAAATATGAATCTTACATGTTCCACTTGCCTCTGTAACGGCAGAGACGTGGTTTTGTTTACAATACAGAACAGCAGCAGGAGTCTGATTTAATTTATCAAGCGAGGAGAGTCATGGTGACTGACAAGAAGAGTGCGGTGAGAAAGAAGATGGCAGAAGAAACAATATAAAAGCGCCTGTCTGGCAATATTTTGGAATTTTAAACACCTGTTGTCTTTTGCTGTTTATCTAAGGTGATTTTGAAAGTCGCTTTTTAAACATTTGTTTCTTATTTATTTGGTTCCATGGTGTTTTCTGCTTTTTACTTTAATTAAACTGTGTATTTTTATTTTTATTTTACATCAACGTCTATGCCATGCCTCCAAGCTTTCTTATTCGCTTTTGCTAATAAACATTTGGTTTCTTCTTTATTTGGTTCCAGTGTTTGTTGATTTTCAGTATTGTATACCTAGGCTATTTAAACTTTGTGTAGCCCAAGTAACTTCTCATCTTATATTAGGCATATAACGTGGTGTATTTTTATTAGTTTTGTTAATAAAAGTTCTATGAGTTTGACTTGTATTTTGTTGCTGCTTAAATTGAATCGATAGGGAATTGCCGGTAAAGTAAATTTTGCACGGCGCTTTAAGCTACATAAAAGAAAAGCAAAAGGAGGAAATATGAAAATAAAATAAAAATAGGTTAAACAAACTAAACTGTTTTGGGATTATTTTTTAATGAAAAATGTTTGTTATTATTATTACATAGAGAGCAAAGTACCGAAAAAAAGGTACCGTTGGGTACCAGCACCGAATTTCAGGTACTGATACCGCACCAGTTGAAATACGAAAGGCACCAAACCCTGTAATTTAGCCCAGTCTACAGTTTTTACCTTTGTGATCATTGAGATCATGGCGCTCAGTGGCTGCTCTCCATTGGTGTCAAACACAGTCATTTCCTCCCCAAAATCGCAGAACAGTTGCCTATTGAAACACAGAATGTACATTAGGAAAAAAAAATACCTGGAAGTCTTAACAACTTAACACAAAACAAAAAAAGGTATTTCACCCAAACAGCCCACGCGTCTCTGCCACGATCAACTTAATGCCATTACTATGGCAGATGTCACCGATGCGTGTCTGCTCATCGAGGCTGGAGTTGGTGAGCACAACAACCTGGTCAAACACACAAACGCCTGTTAGCCAACTCATTCAAATGCATTAAAGTTGCAAAGTTCTGAATGTATGGTGAAAAAGCAGGATTTAGTCCATGTGTTCAGCTGACGGGTGTAGTTAATAACGGCAGTACCTGAAACTTGGTCAGGTAATCGTTGGTGAGGGTACCAGTGTAGGAGGTTACAGGCACATAGCTGTTGAGTTCTGCCAGGCGAAGCTGACTGACATCTGCACGGTTCTTTCCAAGATCCTCCTCACGCAGGTAAAACTAAGACAAACATCACAATACTATGTTTACATTTTTTTAATCCAAAAAATCCTTATTTATGGTCCACTCCATATAACGTTGTCTTCACTTGCTAAATGTACCCTGATTTTTCTCTTGTTTTAGTTATTTTATAGCCCCTTCACATTGCACAGAATTAGCAGCAAAAGCTGTTTTGCATTGACACACTTATGGTTATGACTCAGGACCAACCACTGACCTGTGATGAAAGGTCTTTCCACTCAGCCACACCCTGGTCATGCAGGGTGACGCTCTTGACTCCACCCAGAATGACATTCTTGGCTATCTCTACACCCAAACCTCGCAGTCCTGAGATCAGAACATTGGAGCTCTGCATGCGCTTCATAGCATCATGGCCCAGCACGTACCTGAGAGACACATACTAAATTTAACAACCACTTACAAGATGTCTTATTTGCTCAAAAAGAACATTCTAAGGATACATCCAACTAAAATGAAGGCCAAACTCACAGCTGTCTGGAGTACAAGCCCTCGTCGATCTCAGCATCATTTCCATTCTTAGCCATGCCCTGCAGAGACCAAAACCACAGTTAACAGACTATAAATAGATGAGCATAACTTATGAAACTGGCAGCCTTTCAACAGCCAGGCACAGTAAAGAATGAAGATTATGTTCACAAAATATGTGACTATACATACCAATTTAGATTATCTAGATGTTGCAGTTACACTACCAGTCAAAAGTTTTTGAACAGTAATGATTTCTGTTTACCAAGCCTGCATTTAGTTTATCCAAAGTACAGCAAATACAGAAATTGAAATATTTTTACTATCTAAAATAACTTTTCTATTTAAATACATTTTAAAATGTAATTTATTCCTGTGATTTCAAAGCTCAAAAACATTTATTATTTTATGTTGAAAACAGCAAAGTAGAATTTTTTTCAGGTTCCTTTGATGAATGGAAAGTTCAGAAGAACAGAATTTATCTGAAATAGAAATCTTTTGTAACATTATAACCATCTTTATCATCACTTTTGATCAATTTAAAACATTGTTGCAAAATAAAAGCATAGATTTATATGATTTAATTCTCAGGAAAAAAAATTGTGTATAATGTTACAAAAGCTTTTTATTTTAGGTAAATACTGATCTTTGGATCTTTCTATTTATCATAGAATCCTGTACTCAGCTGCTTTTAAATGTTGATGATAATAATAACAGTTTCTCGAACAGCAGATCAGCATATTAGAATGATTTCTGAAGGATCATGAGATACTGAATACTGGAGTAGTAATGAAAATTTAGCTTTGATCGCAGGAATACATTACATTTTAAAATATATTCAAACAGAAAGCACTTATTTTAAATAGTAAAAATATTTCACAATATTACTGCTTTTGCTGTTTTTTAGGTTCAAACAAATGCAGGTTTGGTGAGCAGAAGAGACATTAAAAATCTCACTGTTCAAAAACCTTTGACTGGTAGTGTATATGAAAACAAATTAGTTTTAAAAGGCTGGACTTGGACCTACGTTAGCTGGTGTGTGTGACAGTTCGGTTCTGACAGAGTTAGAGGAGGAGCAATGGGATCCCGTCTTCGTCTCTGATCCTGACACGCGACGCTTCTTGGACAGCGGCGAGCTGGACATCTACAAGATTAGAAAGAAAACTCAACTTCTGTATTTTTCCAAGTGAATATTATGAAGTCACAGTGCTTAAACATTATTAATCTACACAGAGAAAATGAACAAACAGCATCTTACAGGTCACTTAGTTTTGGTGGTTTCCTCAAACAAAACAAAGCATTTTCAGGCTATTTGTTCTAAAACTTGGCAAAGGCTCATGTGTTATTTCCACAAACAAATGGAAAGCAGTGGTGCAAATGAACAATAATAGCACATCCAGACGGTTTGAATACATAATTTATTGTGCAAGCACCTAGACAAAAATAGCTCTGCTAATTGTACTTTATCCATTATTGAACATAGATACACTACCAGTCAAAATTTTTTTAATGTTTTTTTTTTGTTTAAAGACGTTTCTTTTGCTCACCAAGCCTGCATTTATTTAATCCAAAGTACAGCAAAAACAGTAAAATATGTTTACTATTTAAAATAACTGCTTTCTATTTAAATACATTTTAAAATAGAGCTGAATTTATCATCATCATTAGTCACATGATCCTTCAGAAATCATTCTAATATTCGTATTTGCTGCTCAGAAAACATCATTGTGTTGAAAAAAAAAAAACACAACTTAGTAGAAAATTCAGGTTTCTTTGATGAATAGAACGTTCAGAAGAACAGCATTTATCTGAAATATAAATCTTGTGTAACATTATAAACGTCTTTATCATCACTTTTGATCAATTTAAAGCATCCTTGCTAAACAAAAATTATACTGACTCCAAGCTAAATGTATAGTGTATGGTGTCTATTCATCAAAGAATCCTGAAAAAAAAAAATTACTCAACTGTTTTAATATTTTGATCATAAAAAAAAAAAGTTTTTTGAACAGCAAATCGGCATATCAGAATGCTTTCTGAAAGATCATGTGACACTGAAGATTAATGTAAAATGAAAACAGTTATTTTAAATAGTAAAAATATTTCACAATATTACTATTCTTGCTGTATTGTGGATCAAATAAATGCAGGCTTGGTGAGCAAAAGAGATTTAACATACCTAAAAACATTAAAAATCCTACTGTTCAAAAACTTTTGACTGGTAGTGCATTTTAAAATCTTGGTATACAGCCAACATTAAACAAAAGAGCACAAATTTATTTATTTTAGAAGAGAACAATCAATCATTTGTGTAAAACAACATGTGCATTTAGAAGAACACTGAATTTGATCGTATATACATAAATGGTTATTTCAGCACTGGACAGTTCCTTTAAGAGTAAAAAAATATTTAAAAAATCAATTGTACCAGCAATGCAGTGAAAGTCAGTGTCATTCTAAAGGACACAACGAAAGTCTAGACTATAAAACTAAAGCTAGTTATTATTACACTACTCATATTTCGCAAGAAAATGAATTCAAATGAGTTTATACTAATAATAAATATAATTTGCACTAAACTACATTTAGATCACTTATTTGCAAAATCTAAACAATACGGTTCGTCTTTTCACGCACAAGGAGAGCCTGATTTCTGCCGCAAGATGAAGCGCTTTTGCTATAAATAGCTCACGGACAGAAGCGTTGTGTTTATGGTGAACGGTTCGTGCATCTACTGGCTCACCCATTCTGCCTTAAAACCGCTGATTCATTAAAACACAACTGCAGTGGATGTCACATCCCAAGACCGGTTCCATGCAGCGTTTCCAACAACACAAACTCAAACATGACTCCATTCATATTCCACCTATCATGTTAGGGCATATTAATAAGGCACGGAGTGCACAAATATGACGCAAGGCTAAACGTTTACGTCATTCATTAAAATATTGTGCAAGAAACAGGAGGGAGACGACTTGCTTTACTAAAACGAAACTTTATAGCGGCCCTCGAAAGACAGCGTAGATTCTAGAATGACTATAAACTCGAGCGGAAATTCCGCATACAAGGCTAGTTCACACAAAAATGGGAATTGCCAGCATTTCCTCTCTTGTGCTGCTCTAAACCTGTGTGGTGACTCCTGTGCTACATAAAAAGAGTTGTCAGGCAGAAAATGACAGCCTCTTTCACCATGCACTTTCATTTTTTCCATACAATGACTAAGGCTGTCATTCTGCCTGACAACAACTTTTTGTTCCACGGAAGTCGGTCATACGGATTTAGAACACAAGAGTGTATTACCGAATGTAATTTTTGTTTAATAAATATAGAAGCGAAGCTAATATATTGACACACCAAGACTACAGATTGAGATACCCACCCAAGCGAAACCGAAAGATGAATAAATCTGTGCGTGACATAAGCAAAAATAACATGCGAGCTCAATAATCTCGGTCTAAAACGACGAATGGCTACACCTGCTTTTTAATTGCAGATATTCACTTCCGTTTGACGAAACACATACACACAAATAATCATCCGCAGTACGTCAAGACATCAAACGTTAAATTAAACAGACATGTAATCAGCTAATCAGATTTGACAAATTTAACCGGATGATAACTTAGCAGGGAACACGAGGGGATTCTAAGTCACCTAGCTTGCTAGCCTGCTACATGCTTTGTAATAGTTGGTGCAGGCAGTTTACAGAGCCTGCGGCCTAGCTCACTACAGTCCCAAGTTCGCATACTAAGCACTGAATGAAAGAACTCGGCGGCTGTACAAACACAACGATCTGATCCATGCCGATCAACCAGCGCAAGCCTAGGTGGGGAAATACGCGCTATTTGAGCAGACAGCTGTTAGCGCAAGAGTGCAATGGTTTGCCTCTTACCAATAATCCTTCTCAGTCCACTCTCAGTGTCAGCAAACCGCTCCTCGTGTGAAACTAACTTGGATGGTGCGGATTGCGGGCTGATGTAGATGCGAGGAGAAAACGGACAGCAACAGCACGAACAGCGCTGGGCGAGATGCTGTTGAGTAAAGCCCCCTTCACTATCCTGCCGAGTCACTGTGTCGTTCAGTCTGCTGCCTGCCTGTATCGCGTTTCTGGTTTTGTTTCAGCGAACGGAACAAAACCAAAATGGCAGCTGTGGCACAGGGGCGGAGCTGCTCGGATAAAGAGGAACAGGAAAAGGTGGTCTGGCCTAGACTGCTGCAATCCTCGGCAGTCGCCCATTGGTTGCCCTAGCTATGACTTTACGGAAAGCCCACCCACTTCTACATATGCCGGGACTTCAGGCTTGTGTAATTGATATTCTGTTGTGCATATTGAACTGAACCACGTTATCTATTGTCACAAGGCTGTGGGTAAAGAACTGAAGCCATGCTGTAGAGGGATAGCTCGCCAGAAATGAAAACAGCCATAATTTAGTTCCCTCTCATGAGATTATGAGCATGTATGACTTTTTTTTTTATTTTGTTCTGTCCTGTGTAACATAAAGGATATGTTAAACTGTGTCAGTGTCTTTTGTCCATTCAATGTTCATCAGTGGTAACTTTATCAAAATATCTTGTATTCCACAGTAAAAAAAAGCATGTAAAATGTATTTAAGTCCTGAACAACTTGTGTTTGAAAATAACAGCATATGTTTTTTGAGATATTTAATTTCCCTGGACATTTAAACTTTATAGATATATGAAAACACAGAGCAATTATAATCTCGTAGTGGACTGAAAATAGGTTTATGCATCAATCGGTTTTTATATGTGACCCTGGATCACAAAACCAGTCTTAAGTAGAACAGGTATATTTGTAGCAATAGCCAAAAACACATTATATGGATCAAAATTATACATTTTTCTTTTATTCTAAAAATCATTAGGATATTAAGTAAAGATCATGTTCCACAAAGATATTTTGTAAATTTCCTATTCTATTGTAAATATATAAAAACTTAATTTTTGATTAGTTATATGCATTGCTAAGAACTTCATTTGGACAACTTTAAAGGCAATTTTCAACCCATATACCAATAGAAAGCTTATTTATTCAGCTTTTTTAGATAATGTATAAATCTCAGTTAAAAAAAAAGAACCTTATGACTGGTTTTTGTGGGGCAGGGTTACATTTTTTTAAGGCATACATTTGCAAGATATTGTCATGAAAGTCTCTTAATGGCACTTTGGGCTACAGCAATGCAAAGATATGATTTATTTACAATTATTTATGCCTGCATTTATTTGATCCACGGTACAACAAAAACAGTACAATTTTGAAACATTTTTTACTATTTAAAATAATTGTTTTCTATTTGGATATAAATAAAAATGTATTTCTGTGACTTCAAAACTAAATTTTTAGCATCATCAGTCCAGTCACATGATCCTTCAGAAAAAAATTTAATATTCTGATTTGCTGCTAAAACACATTATAATTATTATGTTGAAAACAACAGAGTAGAATTTTTTCAGGTCTCTTTGATGATTGGAATGTTCAGAAGAACAACATTTAACTAAAATAAAAAGCTTTTGTAGCATTATAAATGCATTTATCACCACTTCTTATCAATTTTAAGCATCCTTGAAAATAAAAGTATTAATTTCTTTAGCAATAAAAATTATACTGACTCCAAGCTTTTGAATGGTATAGTGTATGTTGTTACAAAAGCTATTTATTTCAGATAAATACTGATCTTTGGATCTTTCTATTCATCAAAGAATGCTGAAAAAAATTACTTAACTTTTTTGAATATTGATAATAATAATAAATATTTATTGAACAGCAAATCAGCATATTTAAATGATTTCTGAAGGATCATGTGACACTGAAGATTGGAGTAATGATGCTAAAAATTTAGCTTTGATCACAGGAATAAATAACTTTAAAATAGAAAGCAGTTTTTTTAAATTGTAAAAATATTTCACAATATTACTGCTTTTGCTGTATATTGAATTTAATAAATGCAGGCTTGGTGAGCAGAAGACTTCTTTACAAAAAACATCACAAATCTTACGGTTCAAAAACTTTTGACTGGTAGTGTACATACGGGTTCGGTAATAACACTGAATATTTATTACTAGTCAAAAGAAAAGGCATAACCTCTCGTCATATCAAACAAGCAGCATTCTAGTGATTACAGTAGATTATGATATGCAAAACCTTTTTCCAATAAATAACCATGCAAATTTATATCATATTTGTCAACGGCTGAATAAAGGAATGAAGCGCTTATTTAAAAGCTTAATAGATATCATGAAGCAAACATGAAGAAAGCCATACAACCTGCTAGTTGACAGCTAACTCTGTAAAGTAGGTCACAACTATTTTACTAAGGAGCAGACTTGACTAGATACTTGACGTCAAATATTTCACCTATGCAGATTGGGATAAACAGTGGCATAATATAGAGCCATAGCATAACACAGAACATCCACACTTATGAAGAATAGCCCTCACTGATTTGCATAGAGCAGTTTACCTCCCCTAAACCAACAACCCATGTAAAACTGTGCCTTTGACTGCTAAAATGAGGGGTTAGGCATGGGCTTTCTTGTAAATGAGAGCAATAAGCGTTGGGGGATGGGGTGATACTTGTGACAAAGGCCCAAGTGGGCCGCTTATTCTCGCATATGGTGCATACAAGAAGCAAACGTCCCCTGTGTGAGTTACCTTTACAGCAGGTACAAATCATGTCAACAACCCCCAACGCATCGCATCATTCAGCTGCTCACGCACCTGCACTTGATAGTCAAAACCTCACAGTCCGAGTGAGCCAGTTAACGTTAGCTCGCTGCAAAACACCATCTTAAGATGAGTTTCACAAAGCAAGTTGCATGCTTACTAAAGAGGGATCGTGGGATTTAAACAAGCTGCAGTTGACATTATAGCAAGTCGATGCTAACAATGAACAGGGTTACATAAACAGGTTTGATGATCTAAGCGGAGAAGCAAAGCAATGACCGGGTGCCCCACATGCTGACAAGTTTGATTGAGTATTTGCTCTATTTTTCCTAGGGTGAATCTTGAGATACTTTTAAACGACTGTAGCAGTTGTGCAGATATGTGGGCAGTCAGATTATCTCGCTATCTTTCCAGGCTAGCTTTCTGGGAAACGATGCGAGGACGTTTCGCGATAACGTTAGCCTGCAAAAACGAAGCTTGTTAGCTTAGCTCAACCTTTTTGCAGAGCATTAAGGAATTCTGAAAAATAACCCGAACCATATGACGGGAAAACTAGCCAACTTTTCCGCAAGGATGAGTTGCTTTCTTTTATCCTCAGCTCGTGATGCGCGCATGGAGCGCATTGTCTCACGCATGCCGTTAGCTGGTGGTTCCTAAAGTGGCCAGTTGAAATTTACAGGCAAATTGTTGCGCCTGGCTAGCTGACTTCAGCGGTAAAAACTTGGCTTTGGTTAGCTGCAACTGTGTTCTTGTGGACACGTTAGCTAGTTAGCATTAGCTAGGCACATAAGTATGCAGAACTCACCACATCCGATATTACTTGGCCTCTCCACGGTACTGAATACAGAAATACCTCGCGGGCGAAAGATAAACAACAAAAAGGTCAAATCAAACCGTTTCTGTAACTTTATCTCTGGAAGTGGCGGGATCTCCGTGACTTTCCAGTGTGAGGGGAGGCTGGACGATTGCCTGACCGGCTATTCCCTGCACCGTTAACAGTTCAGCAAGTATTCTTCAGTTCATGAGCGGAGAACCAACATGTGCAGAGTTTGAGTTGAGACTGCGCTATTATTCAAGATACAGGGAAATAAGACAAAGTCGTGTTTATATCAAACCGTCACATACATTAGATGCATTGATGGTCAAATGTTAAACGTTTCGATTAATAGTTTATAGCAAACGTAATTGTGTAATAACGAAAACCTCTTTTAGAGTTTGTCGAAACCATTATTTTAGCATTGCTTTCCCCCCAACGAGTTACAAAATAGACTCGCCCAAAGCTTGGGTTGCGCTACGCACTATGGGAGATGTAGTTGTTATGCGTTGAAATGTGCGTTAAATTGCTTTCAGGTAGAACATGGATTTTTTTAATATACACATCAGGATTTCAGATTATAATTTATATTAACAGGTAAGCGAAATTGTATGTTGTACTATTTTGAAATGATAACAGTTTAAAAATCTGTCTGGATTATTTGAAATGGTCCTACGGTGAAAATTCTCTAATAACAAAGACTTTCAATTGGTATGAGATTATTAAAACTACTCGCATATTAGGATATCCTGAATGAGGAATTTCCTTTTTCCTCACAATTGTGTTTATATAGCAGAATTCAGACTTTTTTTTGCACTACTTCGAGATTATATATTGCAAATTATCAATTGGTGGCACTTAACGTAAACAATGCCACTGAACTGAACAAAACTTGCATATTTTGCTGATTATTGCTGCTGAAAATGGTCTGTTATTGTCATGTTTTGGGCTGTACTGATCAGTCAGACCGGGAAAACATTTGGAGTACTATATTGACTGCCAAAAGTTAATTAAGTTAATTAAGGAGATAAGTCCAAAAAAACTGAGGAACAAAAGGCGCTTGTCGTTGGCCAAACTGAACCAGGATTTTCAGGACAAGAATCTTGACAACATTTATGTTTGTTCTTATCATTACCGGTCAGGTAGGTGAAATATTAGACTAATATCTTAATTAATACTGCTTGTATGTATTACCACCTATTAACTTTTGTCAAAATATTGTGCTCTTTCCTGCTTACTAAGTCCTTCTCTATATTATTTACCAGCTTCCACACATTTTTTCAGTGGTTTAGACAGTATAAGTTAGCAAAACAACGTTTTTAATTGTAAATGAACCGTGTAAACCATGTTGTTGTTTACATCTGAGTATCTTCAATATGGCCGCATATCCAGGTAACTGACCAAACCATGAGGTAAGTGCAAACCCCTTTATAATGCATTTAAAAGGCAAATAAAATAAAGATGGCTGTAGCATGTCACATTGCATGTCAATGTGATTTCAAAGTATTTAATGTCAAGTGGCCATTTTGTCATTTTCAAAGCTTACACAGGGTTTTCTGGGCATTGAAAGACTTAAGAGGAATCTCAGATTTCAGGACGTTGACAGTACAGACAATAGACTGTGCAAACCAAACACAGGCATAGGGTATGTAAACATTAAGGTAAATTATATAAAGATTGGGGAATCTGTTAAAGAATGATTTAAATGCATTAAAGAGGCATGTGTTGAAAGTGTTGTTCACTAGAAAAGAAAATAAGCAGAGTACAAGTATCCACCATTTTTTGCGAGAGTGGTTGCTGCCATTTGTAAAATTTATGGGTCTGGCTTTTGGTCTCATCCACGTCCAGCTATTTTTAGCTGTACAAAACAGCTCGTTTTACTGCTTGATATTGCAAATCGGTGTGTTTTACCATATTATTTTAATGTATTATCTTAATTATGAACACACTGGTTTGTAGTGCATTTGTTCTTCTCGTTATTTCCCTATAGCAGCTAATGAACCAGAAGTCTTACCCATAGGCTTCCTTCCGCGTTGTAGAATAACGCGAATAGTAGCATATCTGTAATTGACAAGACAATGACAAAGTGCTAAGAAGAGCGTAAACTATAGTGACTGCTTAGTAATCTGATGGACTAAAGATAAAAATCTTGAGAAAATTAAAAATAAAACACTTCCAATTTGTTATATTAGCAAATAAATCTATTCTTTCTGAAAGAGATGATAGCCCCTTCACATTGTATTTTAAGCAAATTTTGTGGATATAATATTTATTATAGGGCTAGTTATGTTACAACTGTCATTTTATACCAATCATGTCAAAATAAAAGGCTATAAAACAAGATGGTTTGATCTGAATTTTATTGAAATAGTTGTGTAGAGAGTGCAAAAAATAACTTGGAATAATATTCACATCACCAAAATCTATGTAATAATTAGGAAGGTGGAAGCCACAGTTACAATTCACAGACATTTGCGAGGACTTTACATACAGACATTAGAGCTTACTTTAAGATATATTAGCAAAAGTACTATACAATGTAATACTAGTATGCATCATAAATTGAGAAAATAGAGAATGAGAATCAAACAAACATGTAGATGGACACATACAACAGTGAAAAAAAAGGCCAGGAAAGAGAATCTAGCTGTAAAGTTGTTTCAAAGTTACGATCAATTCTCGCCCTCTGAGCATTATCATTCTCAATCAATGACAGACTGTCATGTCTGGCAGAGACGTATAGAAACTGCTGTACAATGCGAGAATATACAATAAGAAAGATAAATGAAATAGTCTAGAAATATTACAGAAGGAAAATGATTGATGGGAGTACACAGATGCACTGCTTCAACTTCATTATCTCAGAGCAAAAATCCAAGATGGATGAAGTGACAAAAATAATCACACCCTTCAAAGTCAGTACCTGGTGAAGAGCAAATGTGCAGCGGTTCTCCAAAACAGAGCAGGGTCCCGACTTGTAAGGAAATAAAGTGATTTTTTTTCAGGTTATATAAACTCTTGTATCCAAACTCTCCACAGACTCTACATTATAATTGTTGGGAAACATAATAGTGTTTGCTATGATCTTGTAATGTAGAGCAGAACCATATACAAGCATTTATAGTGGGATAACCTTAACTGTTTTCTCTAATAATACAAAATAGTGTTCCCCTATTTCAGTTTGCTCAGTTACTTTCCTCTTTACACATTAAAAAAAGCTTCTTATCCATCACATACAATCAATAACAAGGCTCCTTGCCCAAAGAGCCCAAATGCTGTACTCGTGGATTCATAATCCACATCCCAAAGATTTTTATGGTGCATGGCGTACTTACTTTCCCCTTCTTTTTTACTATATTTACATCCCTTTTCCTGACAAACTTCCCCTTGGTGATTGGCCAGACCGCTTTGTAGATTTCTGGCCGTCACTGTTTCCCTCATCCGCAGGTGGATGGCTGTGACTGGGTGGGGAAGGTGGCGGGTACGAGGGAGGCGGGATGGTCAGGTGTGGTAGCGAAGGCATTGCTGGGCGAGGTGTGGTGGGAAGTGGCGGTGGGGTTGAATGATGGTACGACCGAGGTGGGGGCGATGGTGAAGAGCTGGCGCTCTTTGCTCGCGGAAGGGTCTCGGGATGATCACTGATCTGCTCTAGCAGTGAAGGCATATCCCCTTCGATCTTCTCTAGCACGGCAGCCATTTGCTTCTCAATTTGTTCAATCACACAATCCATTTGCCAATCCGCACTGGCTCCACTTGCAGGATCCAGACCTCCGTATTGTCCAACAGAGTAGGTTGGACAGTACTGGCTTCCGTACCCTGATGCACCATGGACCATCTCTTGGAGCTCCTGCTCAAATACCGTTTTATCACGACCAAGACTTGAAGTTCCCAATCCTGCATATGTACACTGGAAGTTCTTCACAGACTGGCTACCCTTGTCCGCGCGTCCTTTCTTCAACTCTTTGCTCTTAGGATTGACCTCGCAAGTCGCCCCTACTTCCGCTGGCTTCTCCGCAACTGCTTCTGGAAGCTGTGTTTGACACCAGCTACTTGCAGCCATATCTTGAACCGTGTCTTTTTTGTCTTCTGATTTAAGAGGTGGCTCCTTTTCTGCTGGTTTACTGGTTTTGGCATCAGAACATGAGCCTTGATCCATCGAGAGATTGGCAGCCATTTTGCGTCGATTTGGAGGTGATTTCTTCTCAACGTTGCCAACGGTTGTAGCCTCTGGCTCCTTGGGGACATTGTTCTCTCGGTTGTCCGAGGTCTTGGGACCTGGCTGGCTTGCTCTTTCAGAAGTGCCTTCGGTAGTTTCTTTCTTGTTAGGCTCATCCGCTTGGACTTTTAAAGAGCTGTTTGATTTGGCAAGGGTCTCTGCTTCTTTCTCTTCTGCCTTTAGGTGCCTTTCTTTCTCCTCTTCTTGGTTCTCCACAGGTCTGCTTTCGACGGACACCTCGTGGGACAGGCTCACAGTAGAAATGTCTGTTTGTATCCCCTTACCATCTAATCCATCCGCTCTGCCCCCTTTGCCCTGGCCTTCAACTACCCCATCAGAAGATCCCAAGTCAGAGGCTCGGAGACGCTGCATAAATGTGGTGACACGAATCGCTTTCTGAAAGTGAAATGAAGAAATACCAAATACTTAGTACCTAGTCAGCTAAAAAGTAACTTGAGGTCTTCTTTGCTATGGAGGTGAAATGCATTGTTAACAGCGTGGCAGTCTTTGGTTTTTCCATCTCTATTGCTTCATGAGACAAACACATTGGAGATGGGCGTTTTAGTAATTTTGGGGAGGCGTCTGATTTTTTTTCTGAAATTTATGCCATTTTTGACTCATTTGTGTTTGTTACTGGCTGCTGATCTAAATGAAATGTTTTTGGTATGTATGTGTCGACAAAAGCATGATGTGAATCAATGAATCAGGGCCACGGTAAGTCATCTGAGGACAAATCACTTTGCCGTCTCTCTCTTTTCAAAAGGACCATTTTGGTCCTTCCTGGCACACACACAAACACAGGGACAAGTTTTCATACACATAAATGTGACACTACGATGAATATTCAATCTGGAGATTTGTCTGAGTGAATGAACTGGAATTCTAACTGGAATATTGAGGACACTGTGAGTAAAAGCCAGACGGCATATGACTGAATGCACATGGGACCAGCTGGGCAGTGATAAATTTGTTAGTTACTGGTGTGCAGATACAGGGAGGCTTAAGTACAGTGAGAGTCTTTCCAACAATCAGACTTGAACTACATATTTCCTGAATGATCGCTGCTTGAAGAATCAGGCCAGGCCATGAGACACAGTAGCCATGTATTATCGTACACTAGGTGTGATGCTAAAGGAAATATGAGGGCCCAAGTCAAAGATTGTTATACAGAGAAAAGAATCTCTGCCTCTAGGCTGCCCTGCAAATTTCAACAGTACCTTCAACTCCTGGGTATCACATGCAAGGAAAAAGCAAACGTTAATATAATAACCATCAGAACCTTGAGTAAACAACAGCTTTATTTGGTATTACCATTTTTACAGTTACTGTCCTTATCCATTATCCTACTGTTTATTAGGGTTGTGAAAATAAATCGATGCATCACAATTTGAGAAATGATTCTGCATTGATTATGAGATTTTCCAAATACATCGCGATTTCTCTCGAATCGATTCTGAGCATAGTTTTTAACAGCAGATGGCACTGCATGCCTTAGAAACAGCCGTACTCTGCTTGCTTCCTATTCCTTACACACTTGAACCTAAAATTAACTTCTTCTTCGAGAGCATTTGAGTGTGCAGTTAAAAACTAGACTAGAGTGCCAATTGCTGTTAAAAACTATGCTCAGAATCGATTCCAGGGAGACTCGCGATGTATCCGGAAAATCTCAGAATCGATCCACGAATCAAAATGCAATGATATATCGTTGCAGCCCTACTGTTTATTGTGCCGTTATTGCCATGATTCATACAATCATTAGAGGCAGGTTGTACATTACTGTGGTGTGTAATAGGAGATTCCTCTTACCCGCCACTTGGCCTTTGCAAAGTTTTTCTCAAACTGAGCACAGACTCCTTCCTTCAGATTCTTTTCCGAAGCCCCATTTCCAGCAATCCTGGCAAAAAAAAAAACAACAACAAAAAAAACCCATTAACTTTATGCGTTGTCTCTGAAGAAAGCAAATGTGATTGTTTGTTTGTTTGTTTGTATATAGTCTTACCATGCATGGGAAAGTGCATCTTGTGCTGTAATTCTCAGCATTGGGTCGACCTCCATAAGTCTGCAGACCAGCTCTTTTGCTGCATGACATTAAAGAAATGCATCAAAAACTTAAAAAAAGAATGGACTGGAAACTTATTAGATCCTAATATTAGTACCAGCAGGGGAAATTTCATCCCAGTATGGTGAATCAAATTCAAATTCTCCAGCAACAATGCGGCAGAAGATTATCCGGTTGTGCATGTCAGTGTTTTCCTCCTCGGTTTCATCATAGAACGGAGGATTTCCAGACAACCTACAAATGAGATTTGTATTATTTGTATTATGGTTTGTTGTTTTGAATCCATTAATATGTATATGCTGTAGATCTACTGGGATTTATGGAAGCCTGTTTCCGCCACTGAATTAAAAAAAAAAGTTAATTCTGACCTTTTTTTCTTGCAAATGCGACTGTGTATGTCACAATTCAGACTTTTTTCTTGGAATTCCGAGTTTATATCTAGCCATTCTGATGTTTTTCTCGCAATTCTGACTTTTTTCCTCAGAATTTTAAGATATAAACTCGCACTTGCGAGGTATTAAGTCCAATTCCGAAAGGGGAAAAAGTTTATATCTCACAATTTTTTAAATCTCACAAAGTTTTTTTCTCACAGTTGCGAGTTTATATCACAATTATGACTTAACTCACAATTGTAAGAAAAAGTCAGAATTTTGAGTTCATATCTTGTAATTCTGACACTATTTCTCAGAATTGTGAGTTTAAATCTCGCAATTTTGATTTTTTTTTCTCACAATTGCGAGATTACATCTCACAATTCTGAAAAAAGTGTGAGATGTAAACTCACAATTGCAAAAAAAGTCAGAACTTTGAAATAAAAACTTGCAATTAGCTTTATCTTACCTTTACCTTTATCTTTTTGTTTAATTCAGTGGCAAAAACAGGTTTCATAGGAATTTACACCAGTATTTTAAATCAAGGTTTTTCAAAGATACTGATACTGTATAAAACTATAGGCAAACAGGTTTTTTACAGTTAAAATTTGTGATGTCAAAATGGTAAATGTGTTTCTGTTTTGGAACAATGTGCATTTCTGAAACTCTAAATGAAATTTTTTCAAAATTAAAGTGATAGTTCACCCCCAAAAATTACACTCTGTCATTAATTACTCATGCTCATGTCATTCCAAACCTGTAAGACCTTCATTCATCTTCAGAACACAAATTAAGATGTTTTTGATGAAATCCGAGAGCTTTCTGACTCCCCATTAACAGCAAAGGTCCTTCCACGTTCAAGGCCCAGAAAGGTACCAAGAACATCAACAAAATAGTCTATGTGGTTCAACTGTAATTTTATAAAGCTACGAGAATACTTTTTGTGTGCAAAGAGTACACAAATAATAACTTTATTTAACAGTTCTTCTCCTCCAAGTCTGCCTCCATTATCAAGAGTACCACAACACATGCTGCTGACGTAGAACACACATGCGCTGCGCCTTGGTACCTTTCTGGGCCTTAAAAGTGCTAGTTGTGTTGCTGTCTATAGAGTCAGAAAGCTGTCAAATTTCATCAGAAATATCTTAATTTGTGTTCTGAAGATGAACGAAGGTCTTACTGGTGATGGTGAGTAATTATAATGACAGAATTTTCATTTTTAGGTCAACTAAAAAGAAAAACCCTGTTTTAAACAACAGAACATATAAAGAATCACTGACAAACCAACTGAATCCCAACGCCCACTTACAGTATGTACACAATGACCCCTACCGCCCAACAATCAACTGGTCTTCCATAGCGATGACGAGCCACCACTTCAGGGGCTGACAGGAAATGTAAGAAACAGACATGAAGGTTAATGCTTCACATACAAGTATTCGCAGATAAACAAAGAGATCATGTGATAAATCAATACCTAGGTACTCAGGTGTCCCGCAGGGCTCGGTGAGCGAGCCGTTCTCAAACCTGGACAGGTAGAAATCTCGCAACACGACCTTGTTGTGGTTACTCTCTCTATAGTACATCAAGTTCTCCAGCTGAAATGACAGAAAAAGGCACCGAAACAAAAAAAAAAAAAAAATCAATACTTTAATATATCAGTAATGATAGGAGGAAAGACATGGCATTAGGCCAAAGTATGACTGAATAAGAGGTCGATGTGTCCCAAATAATGTTGATATTCGTCTTTTAGCTGGCCAGACAGGACACTCCCTTCACCCGCTCTCAATGTGAAAGATGAGTTTTGTCTTTAAAGATAAATGTGAAAACACAGATGACCTACTACGTATAATATATGAATCTCTGCTGATATTTCAAGCACAAGCCCTAAAAAGAAAAACATCAAAGCTATATCTAAAAACACTCTGGAGAATTATGCATTAGTGACAAGAATGAGCTATGAGCAAATGAGATCCACATATACATGTAACAGACTACAGTATGTCTGATGCTAATATTGTGCACAGCGTGTTGCTGCCGTGCACTAGAGGGCACTACAAACACATGTTGTCTCATGACAAACAGCATCATAACCTTAATGACTTCAGCATGAAGCATTAGAACCACAAGAGATGGCAATACTGTTTATTACTTTCATATTTGTTTTGAACATTAATGACACCCACAGGGAGCACCTGCAATATTACAGACGTACAGTGTTATGAGTCAAAGAGGACAAGGCGTTTGATTAATATAACTGATTATCATTTAGTACTCGGTAGACAAAAACATCCCCAGCACATGCATACACAATAACACGATAACACTGAGTTACAACCTTATAATCACACACTCAGACTGTGTCTTTTAAAGAAGTACAAAAATTAAGCGAAAGCATAAGGTATGATTACAAATGGCCTATCTTTTCAGTTTCATATATCATACATGCTTAATCCATATGTTGTTGCAATCCATTACTGTATTATATACAATACATATGTGACCCTGGACCACAAAACCAGTCATAAGGTTAAATTTGACAAAACTGAGATTTATACATCATATGAAAGTTCAATAAATAAGCTTTCTAATGATGTATGGTTTGTTAGGATAGGACAATATTTGACTGAGATACATCTATTTGAAATCAGAAATCTGAGGATGCAAAAAAATCAAAAAGACTGAGAAAATCACCTTTAAAGTTGTACAAATTAGGTTCTTAACAATGCATATTACTAATCAAAAATTACATTTTGATATATTTACAGTAGGAATTTTACAAAAAATCTTCATGGAACATGATCTTTACTTAATTTCCTAATGATTTTTGGCATAAAAGAAAAATCTAAAATTTTGACCCATGCAATGTATTTTTGGCTATTGCTACAAATATACCCCAGCGACTTAAGACTGGTTTTGTGGTCCAGGGTCACATATGGACCGCACGTAAGTACTTTGCATTGATAATTAATGTCATATTATTACTGCAAACCTACCTTTAAATTCCTGTGGACTATGTTGAGGGAGTGAAGGTACGCCACTGCTTCTAAGACCTGACGGATCACATTGGCGGCATCTCTTTCTGTGTAGTTCCCCTGGTCTAAGATCCAATCAAACACATCTCCACCTGTGGCCCTGTCACAAACACAGTGGCACAAAAATAAATAAGAACAAAGGAAGGTAGATCCGAATACGTTTGTAGAGTTAATTCCTGTTTAATCTTTATTTAATCAGCAGCAAGGTGCTTATTTGCACTTAAGTTATAGATGGATTGTGCCTTGGTCCAATGGGGCCAGTGGACCCACACTCTTAAAAATAAAGGTGCTTTAAAAGGTTCCTCACAGCGATGCCATAGAAGAACCACAAAGAACCATTCAGTCAAAGGTTCTTGAAAGAATCATCTCTTTCTTACCTTTTTTAAATCTGAAGAACCTTCTTTCCCCACAAAGAAGGTTCTTCAGATGTTAAGGGTTCTTTACGGAACCATTTAGACAAAAAGGTTCTTCTATGGCATCGTGAAGCACCTTTATTTTTAAGAGTGCAGGGTCCTCTGATTAACTGGGGCCTTGTGCTGAGAAATGGCCTGACAGCTCTCTCTTATGTTCATTAAGGCATTTATTTGATCAAAAATACAGAAAGAAACAGTAATATTGCAAAATGTTATTACAATATAAAATAATGTTTTTTATTTTATTATACTTTAAAATATAATTTATTCCTGTGATGCAGTGCTGAATTTTCATCAGCTGTTACTCCAGTCTTAAGTGTCACATGATTCTTCAGAAATAATTCTAATATGCCGATTTATTTTTAGAATTATCAGTGTTGGAAACAGTTGTGCTGCCAAATATTTTTGGGGATCCTGTGATTCTTTTTTCAGGATTCTTTGATGAATAACAAGCTAAAAAGAACAGCATTTATTCAAAATATAAATCTTTTCTAACAATGTAAATATATGCAATCGCTTTTTTTATTTAACACATCGTTGGTGAATAAAAGTATTAATTTCTTTCAAAAAAAGAAAGTATACAAATTTACTGACCCCAAACTTTTGAACATTAGTGTATATTGTTAGAAAACCTTTCTATTTTAAAGAAATGCTGTTTTTTAACCTTCTGTTGATCAAAGAAACATTTTCAACATTGATAATAAATTAGCATATTAGAATAATTTTTGAAGGATCATGTGACACTAAAGACCTGAAAGAGTATTGTGTATATTAATATAGAAAAACATTGTTTTTCATTGTAATAATATTTCACAATATACATTTTTTTTGGGATTTTTGATCAAATGAACACCGCTTTGAGAAACTTCTTTTAAAAACACTTTTGAGCAGTAGTCTTTAGAGTGACTTTAGAAGGATTCTGGTCAACCACTGCATAAAAACCTGACTGAATTTGCCACATTGCTGTAATTATATAGAAAGTGTGTATTTTGCCATATTGTTTAAGAATATATTATAATATACACTAAATATAAGTAAAATATCTACATTTTTAAATTAAATTTAAAACTTAAGTAATAAATTTCAATCTGAATCAGAACATTTACATAACCTAAAGTGATGCATAATTGTGAAACTGTAAAATCTAAGAATATCTTGTCAAACGTTTTTATATCAACAAAATACCTTAGACTCACTGTTATGATTATAATAATGTATTAATCTATGTATGTAATTAAATATGCTTAGAGCTGGGTGGATTACTTTTTGTACTTTTTTTTTTACAAACTGTAATCCGTTAATGATTCCAAATTACATGACAAAAATTGTAATTAGAAACGTAATCCATTACATTACACATTTTAGGTAATGTAATCAGACTACTTTTAGATTACTTTTGACCAAACTAATTTATCACATTGATTTAAATAGGATAATCTTGTACCATATTGATATAAAAATACAAAGATTAAGAAAATACATTCCATTAATTGTTATTAACAACATGAACTGCATTCAACATTATATTATGTAAAGGTTTACCAAACTCGGATTTGTGAAGGAACTGCAGGGGGTTTATGAGCTTAATAAAAAGCTATTTTTAAAAGCTGTTCATTTAAAATGTTTAATTAAAATAAGTCACTATAAAATCTTTATTTGTTTACCCACATGTCATGTGACCATAACCAACACCACAGAACCATGAATATGCAAATGAGATACTTAATTATTAAAATATTTATTTTTAAATCTCAGGGATACTTCAAGTAAATATATTAGGTGAAAGAGGATCAGATGAGAAAAAGGTTTGTAAATTCATGAATTTGTCCATTTTAATGTGTTTGAAAGACAAAAGCCTTCTGAAGTGTGTGTTCAGAAATGTGTTCATCAGTAGTTGATGCAATATTGAAACACTTCTTAAACCTGAAATGATTTTTGTATTTTTGTCACAACCTGGCTACTTTATATACAGTATCTCACAAAAGTGAGTACACTACACCCCTCACATTTCAGCAACCATTTTAGTATATCTTCTCAAGGGACAATGCTATAGAAATGAAACTTGGATATATTTTAGTAGTCAATGTACATCTTGTATAGCAGTATAGATTTACTGTCCTCTGACAATAACTCAATAACTTAACATACAGCTATTATTGTCAAAATAGCTGGAAACAAAAATGAGTACACCCTAAATGATAACAGCAGCATCTTGTTTAACCATGCAAAGACACATGTCCTATTCATCATGTTTATGTTTTTGTCTGCTTGACAGGACAATACAAAGTTGTGTATCTTGTATTAGAGCAGTTAAAATTAGGTGCTTTAAGTACAATTCTCTCATACTGACCACTGGTTGTTCAACATGGCATCTCATGGCAAAGAATTTGAGAAGTACAATTGTTACTCTTCATAAAGATAGCCAAGGCAATTAGAGGTTCAGTAACACCCTGAAACAGAGTTACACTACAGTGGTCAGGGTCATACAGAGGTTTTCCGAGATGGTTTCCATTCAGAACAGGCCTTGCAAGGGTCGATCAACGACGTTGAGCACTCGTTCTGTGTGCCAGGTGCAGAACCTGATTTAAAAAAAAAAACAGATGCATGAGTGCTGCCAGCATTGCTTTAAAGGTTGCAGAAGTAGAAGGTCAGCTTGTCAGTGCTCAGACCATACGTCACACACTGCAACATGTCGGTTCGCATAGGCATCGTCCCAGAAGGAAGCCTCATCTGAAGCTGGCTCACAAGAAAGCCTGCAAACAGTTTGCTGAAGACAACCTGTCCAAGAGCATGAATTACTGGAACCATGTCCTGTGGTCTGATGAGACTATAAGATAAACTTGTTTGGCTCAGATGGTGTCCAGCATGTGTGATGATGCCCTGGTGAGGAGTACCAACAAAATTGTGTCTTGACTACAGTCAAGCATGATGGTGGTAGCATCATGGTCTGGGGCTGCATGAGTGCTGCTGGTACTGGCGAGCTGCGGTTCATTGAGGGAAACATGGATTTCATTATGTACTGTACATTCTGAAGCAGAACATGAATTCTTTCCTCCAGAAACTAGGCAGAACGGCAGTTTTCCAACATGATAACGACCCCAAACACACCACCAAGATGACAGCTGCCTTGCTGAGGAAGCTGAAGGTGATGGGGTGGCCAAGTATGTCTCCAGACCTGAATGCTATTAAACATCTGTGGGGCATCCTCGAGCGTAAGGCGGAGAAGCACCATGTGTCTAACGTCCAGCAGCTCCATGAGGAGTGGAAGAGGATCTCAGCAACAACCTGTGCAGCTCTGGTCAATTCCATGCCCAGGGTGATTAAGACAGTGCCAGATAACAATGGTGCTAACACAATATATTGACACTATGGACAAGTTCACTTAGGGTGTACTCACTTTTGTTGCCAGCTGTTTTGACAATAATGGCTGTATGTTGAGTAATGTTCAGGGGACAATAAATCTATACTGCTATACAAGCTGCACGTTGACTACTCTAAAATATATCCAAGTTTAATTTCTATATTCTTGTCATTTGAGAAGATAATAAAATGGTTGCTGAAATGTGAGGGGTGTACTCACTTTTGTGAGATACTGTAAATGTCTATAAAACTGAAAGACTTTCTGAATGTATAAAAGCAGTAGGCTATTTTAGAAAGGAACACTGAAAAGATTAAAAATAGGAATTAGGGAGCATCAATAGGTTACCTTGTAAATAATATGTAATTTTGTAATCCATAAAAAGTAACTGTAGTCTGATTACAAGTATTTTGAAATGTAATTCAATCTAATTAGTACTTTTTTTGGAATCTGATTACGTAATCTTGATTACGTGTAATCAGTTACTACCCAGCTCTGGGGTATTTTGTTGAAACCGTATAAATTTGAGAAGATATTTTACAGTTTTGCATTTGCGTATGACTTTAGGTCCAGGTCCAGTAATTGACCCAGGTTTAATTTTATGACTTGATTTAAAATGTAGATTTGTACATTTTCAAATCATGTACCTCTAATTCAGAATAACTTTGACACACCATTGCCACCAACACTTCTTCAAACACTTGCAGAATTCTACATTTTGTAGATTTACAACCAGCATCCTGCAAGCTAAATATAACAGGACCTTTAAAATCTAAATGAATATAGTAAATGACTAAATGTCCAGAAACTATATTCTATTATAGTCACTCATTACTGTAATCTTAATAGCTTTAATAGCATGTCAATGTCGTTCATGCAAAAGCAGGTGACAGGGTTTTAATAGATTTTAGCTCTGGCTAGATATGGATATTTGCATGAGGAGCGGAGATTGAAGAAGTGCATTTTCCAAAGTGATGTTCAGATGTAGAGAGATTTGTCCTTGGCCTACTGAATGACACTGGGAAGGGAACATGACTGATCACGGCAAAACGGAGGTCAGACTTACAGCTCTTGTATGATGAAGAACTCTTTCCTGGTCTCGAATGCATCAATCAGCTGCAGGATGTTTGGGTGTTTGACCCTGGAATAAAAACATCATGGCAAAAAGCTGAATAGCTTCTTTATCTCACGTTAAATAGAGAAAAGTACTTCAAAAAGCGCGAGAGGACCGAAATAATCACTCGAAGTGATGCATACAGCATCTGCATCCTTGAAGGAGTAGTTCACCCTGCTACATTTTCAATTTTGCGCTCCACAGTTTAAAGAAAATTTGGCTTGAAGTGAGACAAACTATGGGTGAACTATCCCTTTAAATTTTCTCTTTGTCCTCTCAGATCAGCACTCTCACGAAACCCTACATCATCTGTTGATGTTTTGAGTCACCACGTACATTTTCAAGATCATGATCTCGTTCTTGGCTGCCTTCCGCACTTTCCTGCCGTCCTTCTTGAGGAATTTCTTGCACACATAGACCTTGTCCGTCTGTCGTTCCTTTACCAGGCACAGCTCGCAGAATTCTTTGCTGCAAAGAGAAATTATACTGAATGCTGCATTTACTGCTGTAATAAATTCCCCTTATGGTTGTAAACTGGTTGTTTTAATAAGCACACTGCTGTGACAAACACCTCTCTATTGGGCAAAATGCATTTGAAATTCATGTTTAATGAGATCACGTTTTTGTAATTGATGCATTGGCTTTCTTAAGGCTATAATGGCAGATCTATGCACACTCACGCCTTGAGGACCTGTCCAATCTCGTATTTGTCAGTAATGTCTGACAGGCTGTTGTATGTCCGCCCATCTCGCAGAGCAAGGCACCCAAATGGCATGACAGCATCCACCTGTCCAGAAGAGAACAAGCGAACACATACACACACAGCCATCAATCTCAATAAAACTAATGTCATTCACTCTAGAGGAGCATGTGTCTTCACAAACTAGCCTCACCATGACAGGTTCCACACAGAAATTGCGAAATGCTATTACAACATGACTGAAAAAAGTTTTTTTTTGTTAAAACACAACTTCAACATTTTTTTGAACATCAACTGGAAATATTGGACGCTATTCATCCAACATGTGCAGAACAATTTCTGTGTAAAACATTCTTGTGAAACAATCCATTTCTTCATAAATCGACCCATTGGACAGGATGTGACAATTTGCTACACAGAAATTCATTCTGCTTGTGTTTCATGAATAAGGCCGACTGATTATAGGACACTTACTGGAACAAGGGGTACAAAATAGATTTGGAAAGTCTTAGAAACTCAGTAAAACGAGATGTTTAGCCCTCAGAAAATGTTTTTAAGACTAAATATATGAGATATTTTATTTCCCATTTAATAATTTCATTATTAACAATAAAATTGATAATAATGTGTCACAGGGTTGTACGTCACAGGTTTGCAGATTTGAGCTAGATTAAAGGGATAGTTCACTCCATAATGAAAATTCTGTCATTAATTACTCATTTTCATGTCGTTCCAAACTTGTAAGTCTTTTGATCATCTTCAGAACACAAATTAAGATATTTTTGATGAAATCCGTGAGCTTTCTGACTCTGCATAGACAGCAACGCAACTGACACGTTCAAGGCCCAGAAAGGTAGTAAGGACATTGTTAAAATAGTCCATGTGACATCAGTGGTTCAAACTTAATTTTATAAAGCTACAAGAATATTTTTGCGCACAAAGAAAACAAACGTAACAACTTTATTCAACAAGGTCTTACGGGTTTGGAACGACATGAGGACAAGAGATTAATGGCCTAATTTTTATTTTTGGATGAACTATTGCTTTAAGCTGTCACTTATTAGAAGCTAGCTAGTTTGAGACCAAATGTTAGTTTTTAGTAAATAATAAATAATAATAAAAAATATATATTTTCCATATAACTATTTGTATGTAAGAATAAACTTGCATAATAATAATAAACAGCATGCTTTTCTCCTTAATAAAGAAGCAACACATTACATAAAACTGTCAAACACACACATAAACATATACCCACATGTACAGTTGAGGTCAAAAATGTACATACACCTTGCAGCATTTGCGAAATGTTCATTATTTTATCAAAATAAGAGGGATCATACAAAATGCATGTTGTTTTTCATGTAGTACTGACCTGAATGAGATATTTCACATAAAAGACCTTTACATATTGTCAGGATTTTAGTCTGTTTCTGTTCTGTTTTCCCAGTGTTTTTCCCCCTCTGTTTCTAGTCCATATGGTTCAGTCCTTGTCTCCCCCTTTTGGTTTAGTCTTAGTTGGTTTTGTCTTGCCCATATTTGTATTTCCCCCTCGTCATCTTGGTATCTCATTTGTAACCACGCCTTGTTTTCTTTGTATATTAGTGTCTGTTTGATCACACCCCAGTGTCCGTCGTTGATGTTACATGTTCTCGTTTAATGCTCCTGGTTTTTGTTTGTTTGTAATTATATTCAGTGTTTTATTTAATAAACTTTATAATATTCATTTACTCCGGTTCTCCTCCTCCATCTCCACTCCTCAACCCGCCAGATTGTGACACATATAGTCCACAAAAGAAAATATTAGAAGAATTTGTAAAACATCACCCCGTTCAAAAGTTTACATACACTTGATTCTTAGCGATAGTTGTTTATGAGTCCCTTGTTTGTCCTGAACCCGCTGTTCTTCAGAAAAATCCTTCAGGTCCCACAGATTATTTGGTTTTTTGGCATTTTTGTGTATTTAAACCCTTTCCAACAATGTCTGTATGATTTTGAGATCCATCTTTTTACACTGAGGACAACTGAGAGACTCATATGCAACTATTACAGAAGGTTCAAATGCTCACTGATGCTCCAGAAGGAAAAACAATGCATTAAGAGCTGGGGGTGAAAACTTTTGAACAGAATGAAAATGTGTAGATTTTTCTTATTTTGCCTAAATGCCATAATTTTTTAAAATAATTTTTTGGTTGTGTTTCCTTCTGAAGCATCAGTGAGCGTTCGAACCTTCTGTAATAGTTGCATTTGAGTCCCTCAGTTGTCCTCAGTGTGAAAAGATGGATCTCAAAATTATACAGTCATTGTTGGAAAGGGTTCAAATACACAAAAATGTTGAAAAACCGAAGAAATTGTGGGACCTGAAGGATTTAACTAAAGTACAGTGGGCAGATTAACTGTTCAGGACAAACAAGGGACTCATGAACAACTATCACTGAACAAAAAAACACAGCTGTGGATCATTCAGGTAACAACACAGTAATAAGAATCAAGGGGATGTAAACTTTTGAACATTTATTATTTTCTCTTGTGGACTATATGTAAACATGTTTTATGTGAAATATCCTATTCAGGTCAGTACTAAATAAAAATAACATGCATTTTGTATGATCCCTCTTATTTTGGTAAAATAATGAACATTTTGAAGATTCTGCAAGGTGTATTTAAACAAGGTGTATATAGAAGCAAAAAAAAAGATAATACATACATAGATAACAGTTTATAGTAATAGGTAATAGTTATTAATCCAAAGAACACATTTGCATCTTTGTAATCTCATTTGTGAAAAGGTGTCATATAAAAAAAGACCCAAATGCTGCTTTTATTGCTGGAAGAAACAGAAATCTCTCTTTTTGTGCGAGATTTTAAAGAATTAGCTGATGTATCACACAATGACAAGATCAGAAATATAATGCTCAAGTGAAAATAATTCAACAGATGGTTGAGAGGACATGTTTGTCTGTGCAGAGAAAAAGATTTTCAAGACTGATGGTCTCAGTGAGGAAGAGCGTGATGAGAGTGAAAGCATCTTTCTCAGAAGAGAGGGCACTGGTCTGTTAGCTGTGTAATCCAGCTCCGGCTCCTGGCCCTAATCCCTAATCCCTCACATGGATCCACGCAAGGGAGGGGTCGGGATACAGTAGGAGAGGTCGGGAACAAGCGAAATATTACATAACCGGAACATTGTGTAGGACTATGCTGAATTCACGCTGAATATCTGATATATATGAACTGTCTGTTTTGTCTGCTTAGAAAAGGAAGTGAAGAAATGAAACCCATCGAGGCACTTCCAGGCTTGTGCTCGACAGCTGTTCATCCTACAGCAAAGTCAACATGGCGTTCTTACTCGTACTTCTGAGATATCATGTTTGTTATATTTGCATAGCTATTTCTGTTACCTGCCTTCTGGTACCACACAAACAACCCGATAACAGTCAATTAAAATGAAATTGTGCCACGATGATTTGTATGTGACAGGCCTGTTAGAACATCTCCGCATTTCAATAAAATATGACACCCAAAAAAAATGTTACAAGAGTGCCCTGCTAGTCACAGGGCTTGTGTCTAAATTAAGATGTTGTCAAGATGAGAACAATGTTGTGGTGTTGTAAATTTTGATTAATATTACATGGGCAGGTCGCAACAATAACAAAAACATGCTCGCCCATGAATAGAACATAAGAACGCAAATGAAAAGTATTTTCAAAATTCGTCTGGTTTTGGCTTCACTTGACTCCAGTCGGATACATTTCCTAAGGGTCCTTTATATGAGATGTCTTCTTGTGTTCAATTTTAACTAGATGGGGCACAACGGAATGAAACAGAACACATGGCTCTCCAGATGTGTTTCAAAAAGTGAAACTATTTTTAACTTGAAATGCTATCTTAAAAATGCAACACTCATGTCAGAGCTGTGGCACAGAGGGTAGTGCGATGCTTCTGAAATACAAAAGGGCTGAAGAGCTTGTGGGGTTTGAGTTTGGCCCAGACCAAATCCCACTCTATTTCCATCTCTTTCTCCCTGTTAGCACAATATTCAAATGCAGTAGCCACTTTTGCAAGAGGGTTTTACTGCGTAAAGCACTGGCAAAATACTAATTTAAATGAATCAATATTTATCTACAAAAATAAATTACAATTTTATAATAAATACTTCTATAATAATAAATACATTTAAATTATTTTTTCCTAATTTTTATTTAAAAGATACACTATCAGTCGAAAGTTTTTGAACAGCAAGATTTTTAATGTTTTTTAAAGAAGTCTCTTCATTTATTTGATCAAAAGTACAGCAAAAACAGTAAAAAAATTTTTTTTAAATATTTAATTCTATTTCTATTTGAAATTATTTAAAAATGTAATTTATTCATGTGATTTCAAAGCTGAATTTTCAGCATCATTACTTCAGTCTTCAGTGTCACACGATCCTTGAGAAATCATTGTAATATGCTGATTTGCTGTCCAATAAACATTTTTTTTACTATTATTACACTGTAAAAAATGACTGTGAATTTAACGGTGAAAAACTGTAAAAATGCTACAGTAAAAACCTGTTAAACGGTTAACGGTAAGTTACCCTACTATATACAGTGAAAAACTGTATTAGACATTGCATTGTAATGTGGAAAAAGAATGTTAAATTTACAGTGAATAACCGTAAACTGACATTCCCAGAATTCCCTGTTACATTTTTAAAAAACTGTTCCTTCTTAGATTTTTTCTTATCAATTTTGTACATTAGGGTTGTATGTTGTAAGTTAAAACCATAAAACGTTGCTACCATATTTTTATGGTAAAATTCTGGCAACCACAGCTGCCGTTTTTTTTTTTACTGTAAATTTTAGATTTTTTTTTCTTTTCGTTTATTATCAATATTTAAAACAGTTGAGTACATTTTTTCAGGATTCTTAGATGAATAGAAAGATCCAGAGATCAGCATTTATCTGAAATAAAAAGCTTTTGTAACATTATACACTACACCATTCAAATGCGTCAAAATAATTATAAGTCAGTATAATTATTTATTTTTTTCTATTTTGGAAAGGAACATTTTATAAATTAATACTTTAATTTAGCAAGGATTCTTCAAACTGATCAAAAGTGATGATAAAGACAATAATGTTACAAAAGATTTCTATTTCTGATAAATGCTGTTCTTCTGAACATTTTATTCAGCAAAAAGAAAATTCTACTAAGCTGTTTTCAACATAATAATCAGAATTTTACAATAATTTCCGAAAAATCATGTGACTGGAGCAATAATGCTAAAAATTCAGCTTTAAAATCAATTTTTACAATAATAAATAAATTACATTTTAAAATACATACAAATAGAAAACAGTTATTTAAAATAGTAAGAATATTTTAAAATTTGACTGCTTTTGCTGTACTTTGGATCAAATAAATGCAGGCTTGGTGAGCAGAAGAAATTTCTTTAAAGAAATCTTACTGTTCAAAAACTTTTGACTGGTAGTGTACACTAATTTAAATAATGAGCGAGTACCCATCAAACCATCTTCCAAACTGGTTTTGCCTTACCCTAAATCACAACACCAAGCCTATAACAATTATTAATATTTAGGTCAGATTTCCCAGATTTTATCATTCATTTTCGTGTGTTTAGGTCATATCCTTAAACAAAGAAAATAAAGCTACTATTATATGCAGTTGAAGTAGCTTAAAGCCACAACAACTGAATCTCTAAACCAGTTACTAATTTGGTCTGTAGTTTCCACCATTATCTGATATAAATAGCAATAGTTTTTCTACAGTTAGTGCTAAACTTTCCCAACATTATTTTAAACAAACTCAATTTTAACAACGTCAGAACAATGACAGCATTGACAGCAACTTACCTTAATAAGATATTTTGTGCATATTCATCTTTTATTAAAAGAATAGTTTACCCAAAAATGAAAGTTCTGTCATTAATTACTCACCCTCATGTCGTTCCAAACCCGTAAGACTTTTGTTCATCTTCAGAACACAAATTAAGCTTTTTTTATGAAAACAGAGAGCAAACCAAATAACATATTCAAGGCCCAGAAAGGTAGTAAAGAGATGTAAGAAGAAATTGTTGAAGTAAGTCGTTATTTTTGTTTTCTTTGCGCACAAAAAGTATTCTTGTAGCTTATAAAATTATGGTTCAACTACTGATGTCACATGGACTATATTAATGATGTCCTTACTACCTTTCTGGGCCTTGAACTTGTCAGTTGCTGTCTATGCAGGGTCAGAAAGCTCTCGGATTTCATCAAAAATATCTTAATTTGTGTTCTGAATATGAACAAAGGTCTCATGTAATTAATGACAGAATTTTCATTTTTGGATGAACTATCCCTTCAACGCTTGACCCCATTACATGTGACCGTTATACATGATTGCATATCAGTCTTTGACAGTGTTTTGACTGCACTTCAAACCAGATTCATCCGCACAGAATAGCAAAGCCAAAACTTATGTAAACAAACGGCCAAAACAATGTTCTTGAGCAAGTGTTATGTAGTCAACCACTAGAGGGCCAAAAGTCACACAGTGTAGCTTTAAATATTTTTAAGTGAAAAAATATAAATAACTAAGACTAGTCATTTGGGGATGACTAGCTGACGACTGTGACCCATCTGTAATGCAAAGAAGTTAGGCATTTTGAGCCAGAGCTGTTATTTCCCTCCTACAGACATTTTTTAACACTCCTTCCGTATGGCATGAACATGCTGACAAGATATATTCACAACGAGTGTGGATTCCCTCTGGATATAAATGCAAATACAGGAGGTGACATGCTTACATTAGGGTAGTGATGCACATGTTTTGATGGGAACCTTGCACTGGAACGACGGATCACATCTGACAGCTTTCGCTCATTAGTTGCACTCAATACAACCGCGTGACCCGTGTTACAGGATTCAGGTGCACCGCAAACACGTAATGAACCGGACATCCTTCCATGTGTGGTGTGGATAAAGTCAATTTTGTAAGGAAGACTTTGTTAATGTTCCATTATGGGATAAAGCATTACTATCTGAAAGCTTGTGGTTTCTCAGATCACTTCTGGCAAAAATGTATGTCGTTTTAATTGGGGTCCATGCATATTCATAATGGCTATTTTTGCACACGCCCACCCCTTACATGCACACACCCATCTCTGGGTCCAAAATTAGCATTCGAACATTCTCCCAGCTTGCAAAAGACAATGCGTCCACCGGAGACAGAGTTCAAGAAAGATACGAAGACAAAGACGAGGCAGTGACAAAGGGCTCGAGGGATGTCTTCTACAAAGGCTAGCTTGCAACAGATGCCTCCCTCCATCATTAAAGACCACAAGACCCTCAACCATCAGCCTTCCCCAAGACGCTTCTCTGTAATGCTGCGCTCTTCTCTCTCCTGTCTGTACTGCTCTTATTAAAGCAATGAATCTTCATCTCTAGAGACACACACATTAAACACCAGATCCAATCCCACAGGATGGATGAGAGGAGCTGTGCTGTTCTCCAAACACATCTGAACCCAAACCCACCCACACACACACACACACACACACAGACACAATCCAGCAGAGCAACAAGTTCAAAAGTCACAGCATGGAGCGTAGAAGTTTGATGTCCTCCCTTCTTCCCCTTGCTTAATCTGGTGCTAAATTATAGCGTGCAGTCCCGCGTTCATGTCCACCTCTCACAGACAAACACCATAATCATTATCATCCTGCTGGGTTTATTATGCATTTGGTGTTCTGAAACAGAATTTTGGCACCGCCAGGCGCAATATTTGCCAGAGCCTCGGCTCAAGCCTCAGATGTAGTGAAAATATTGAGAAAAGACTCATCCGAATTAGTAAAGCAAATATTCTGCCTTCGGTTCAGCTTCTTTGTTACAATTACATGCCATGGTGGGGTATGCTTTTGTGTGGAATCAACAATTGTATCACAGAGCGCTGTACGGGAAATGTAAACAGGACCCCATTTACACTTAAGACAAATCGGAACATTACTGTGACCTACGGTGCGAAAGTATTCATACCCCTTTTTTTCACATTTTGTTATGTTGCTGCCTTATGTTAAACTGCAAAAAACACGCTTTTAACATCTTTGCTAATTTAATAAAAATAAAAAGCGTATATGATTCCATTGCAGAAGTATTCATACCCTTATCGGGGACAGTTGAAATTTAGCTCAGGAGCATTCATATTGCTTGTAGATGTTACTACATTTCGAGTAAAGTTAACTTGTGGCAAATTCAATTGAATGGGTATGATTTGGAAAGGCACACACGTCTTAATAAATGTCTAATAGCTGAAAATGCATATCAGTTTGCATCAAGCCACACATCTGGGGAAGAGTTGAGAAAGAATTCTGCTGCATTGAAGGTTCACAGAAGCAAGTAGTCTCTGTTCCCCTTAGTGGAAGAAGTTTGAAACAACCAAGACTGTTCCTAGAGCTGGCCTCTTGGCCAAACTGAGCAACTGACAAACATCACTGCAACACTCCACCGATCTGGGCTTTATGGTGGTATGGCAAGACTCAATGTTCTCCTGAGTAGGGATGGGAATTGATAAGATTTTTACGATTCCAATTCCATTTTCGATTCTGCTTAACGATTCGATTCTTTATCGATTCCCTTATCGATTCTCATATGGAAGAAAACGGACAACAAATTGTTGATTAGCATAGTTAAACTGTCTCTGTTTGGGGCTTTGTACTTAGGGCTGAGAATCTTTGTCATCTCCCTAGAAAATATATAATGGGAATGAATGAGTCCTGCAGCTTTATTAGCCGAGGACATGCTAACGTTGTTGCTGCTGCTGCCGCTGCTGGGTTGAGAACTGTTAGTCCGGAGCGGATCGAAAACGCAACATTCTTTTATTGTTATTGCATGCTGTGTGCGCAAATGTTTTAGCATGTTAGTGGTATTTCCTCCCTTTGAGGAAATATCTACGCTGCAAGTATTGCAAGTTGCCCTATTTTCGTCTTTTTTGGTGAAATACAACCAGACTTTTGAGCGTTTGTTCCGCTTAGGCGCCAATGCTTATTGACTGAGCGTAAGCTACGCAACGTGCGTAAGTTACGCAATGCGCGTGATGACGTCATTCGTGCCCACTGGAATCGTTAAGGGAATCGTTTGCAAATTTTGCAAACGATTCGATGGAATTGAAACACTGGGAACCGGTTCTCAACAAGAACCGGTTTTCGATTCCCATCCCTACTCCTGAGTGAAGACACATGAAAACACACTTGGAATTTGCAAAAAAGCACCCTCAGATTGTGAGAAACAAGATTCTGTGGTCTGATCAACCTTAATTCCAAGCATCATGTTTGAAGGAAACCAGGCACTGCTCATCACCTGCAGAGTACCATCCCAAAAGTAAAGTGTGCTGGTAGCAGCTTCATGCTGTGGGGCTGTTTTTCAGCAGCAGGGACTGAAGGACTCGTCAGAGTAGAAGAAAAGCTCAGTGCACCAAAATATTTAGAGTAGCATTAATGAAAACCCAGTCCAGAGCATTCAGTACCTCAGACTTAAGTACCAGCACACAGCAAGAGTGGCTTATAGACAACTCTGTGAATGTCCTTGAATGTTACAGCCAGAGCCTGGGCTTGAACCCAATCAAATGTTTCTGGAGAAAAACCTAAAAAATGTCTGCAAGACCCCATCCAACCTGACAGAGCTTGCGAGGTGAAGAGGTGAGGCGAAGAATGGCAGATAATTTCAAAATGTTGATCTTCTTGTTGCATCATACCCCAAAAGACTTGAGGCTGTAAAGGTGCTTCAACTAAGTACTAAGTTAAGGGTATGAATACTTATGCAATGTACTTATTTCAGTTTTTTATGTTTAATAAATTTATGATGTTGTTACAATTCTGTTTTTGCTTTGTCATTATGATGCATGGAGTGTGGAGGTGGTTGAGGTGCTATATAGCACCACTATTGTATAGCCCAGTATGGTTCTTCAGCATTTTTTGGAGGTGGTTTAAGGATTAGTTCACTCTAGAATTAAAATTGCCTGATAATTTACTCACTCCTATGTCATCCAAGATGTTCATGTCTTTCTTTCTTCAGTCGAAAAGAATTTAAGGTTTTTGAGGAAAACATTTCAAGATTTTTCTTCATGTAATAGACTTCAGTGGGGATCAGCGAGTTAAAGGTTGCAGTTTTAATGCAGCTTCAATGGGCTCCCAACCAAGGAATAAGGGTCTTATCTAGCGAAACGATCTGTCATTTTCTTTAAAAAAAAAAAAAAAAAAGAAGAGATCATTTATAACCACATAACCACAAAAGCTAGTCTTGCACTAGTTTGACTTCACACATTATTTAGTCACGTTCGAATTTGATAATTTTGAAGTAGGAGGGGAAAATGAGATGAAGTTTTGAACCGGAGTACACAGATGTGTATCACAGAGGTAGTGCAATACAAACATGTGGTTAAATAGTCTGTAAATTATATAATTTTTTGAAAATGACCAATCGTTTCATTAGATAAGACTCTTATTCCTCGGCTGGGATTGTGTAGAGCCCTTTGAAGCTGTAATTTGGACTTTCAACTCGTTGGACACCAATGAAGTCCACTATATGGAGAAATATCCTGGAACTTTCATGAATATCTTGGATGACATGGGGTGAGTAAATTAGGGTAATTTGAATTCTTTAAGGTGTTATATAGCACCACTGCCATACAAAGAACGCGTTCAGGCCCTGTTTAGTTGTTTAAATGTTCTCAAACTCTCTCTTCGTCGCTTAGTTTAGTTGGGGAAAGGTTAAAAAACGACATTAAAATACAGTGTATTTCCTAAAATGTACATGGTTCTCATCCTTTTTGCCCCCAATGCCCCCTATAAAGAAATATCCCAGGGCCCAAGACTTTTTGACCTCAGAAAAGCATAAAAGTGATTCGAAGTTGTAGTAAATTCTCATTCATAGCAAACATATAAGAATGGAGTGACATATCTAAAATCTAAGCAAGAGAATGGAGTTCCTTTTATGGTTTTACATGGCACCATTTGACAAAAGTACTGTATAGCAACTTTAAAAATAGGTGCCATATAGCACTTAAAGTGGTTCCCCTATAATTACAAGCCAGTGAACCACTTTTAGTGCTATTTAGTGCTGTTTTTGTTTAGAGTGTATAGTTATGAAATTCTGATTAGAAATTACAGATAAAAAAGAAAAAGAAAATAGATCACAAGGGGTCAATAACTCACCCAAAATTGCAAATTAGTTCACCCAACCTTCATTTTGTGAGCTGAATCAAATGATTCCCTCAACATAACAATTTGATTCAAAAGAATGATTAGTTCACTAATTGGGCATTGCAGCTTCTCTTATGAGCATGCCTTGAAGAACTAGGATGGATATTTGTTGGTGAAGACGTACATTTCAATTTGTTCCTCACACAAAATCATGATATGACTTCAGAGGAGTTCATGAGTCATACAGATGACTTTTATGATACCTTTACATAGCTTTTTTTGTCCTTTCAACAGCCTGAAACTCCAGTTCTCCATTCATTTTAATTGCCTGAAAAAGAGTGAGTGGCTAGAACATTCTTTAAAATGTTAATCTACTGCTAAAACATACAAGACTTCTCTGGTTTGCCTGATGTCAAAATGTACTGATATATCTAATTCCCTTTTTATCAGAATGCAGAAACATGCTGACCTCTTTCAGTCTGACCACCTGTGAACAGATAACCTGAGACAGATGTTAATACCAAGTGTAAACACATTCATTTTTTATGTTATCCATCCATGACTTGGTCCGACTCCAAAATCAAAACCATGTCCAACATCACTAGCAAATTCCTGGAATGGACTTTGACGTGAATGTAAATGGGGCAGTGTTAACCCCACCCAAGCTGAGTGTGTCCAGCTGGGTTGCTGCTTGGAGCAGCTGGATGCTCCATAGATCAGTGAGGAAGGAGGGAAGGGCTCTCATTCACACACAAGATGCTCATCCAAACTGTCTGCTCCTCAGGAGGGAGGCTCAGAAATTTGGAGCTGATGCAAAAGGACAGCTTCCATACAGGAAGGGCAGTGTAGGCCTGGATTAAATCAATCTGTTACCCTTCAGGTGGAATGCTATGAATTGACCGGGACTGATGCCGAAGACACGCATATAGGTTTCGCCAGTTTCTGTAGGTTGTACATGATGTACGTGACTAGAATGAGTGCCTCATCCTTGAGCTTAAGTGCACATAGGTAAAGACACAGGGAACGCAAAAAGAAAGGGGAATAGGCTGAAAAGAACTGGGAGAATGCACCATTTATACACAAATGTTTAGCAGGAGTGTTTTCTATGAAGGAGATAATCTGAATGAGATAATAATCAACAGTACAATAGAGGAAGGTGAGGACTGAAGGTCAGAAAGCAAGGTCACGTCACTGCGACTGGCGGATTACACTGTCAGAAACAGGGAGAGTTCAGTCAAAAATGGAAATTTTGTCAGGATTTACTCACTCTCATTTTGTTCCAAACCTGACGTCTGTGGGGGGAAAAAGAAGATAATTTGAGAAATGGTTCAACTGTCCATTAATTAAAAGAAAATGGGGTAAAAAACAAAAACACAACATTTATTTGTACATACCCCAAAAATATTTGTCCAAATATTGTTTCCTTAGCAGAACAGTCATACAAATTTAGAATGACTAAATAGCCAGTTTCCATCCAAAGCTGCAAACTTAACTTGTGTGTGCAAAATTAGAATATCGCATAAAACATTTGTGAATAAGCTTTCCAACCAACAAGTCAAGGAAAACAAAAGTCATCATATCATCATTTCCTGATAAACTGTCACTATATATTACTAAAATAAGCTTGAAAAGCCACTGAACATAATGATTTTCATATATAACAAATTACTTGCACCTCAGAGCGAGCAGACGAAACAACATAAATGCGGTCATTGCTTTTGGAGGTGGATGCCTGCTGTTTGGAATAGTGCAGTGTTAAATGACTTTTTTGATGTGCAAGGAAAATCTCCCATTATTGTCATTAACCTATTTTCGCAAAAGTCAAAAAGCACCTCAAGCAAGCGTAAAAACGTTTTTGCGAATTAGGAGATTTTTGTTAGAAATTTGGCATTTCCATCAGTCGTTTCTGATGCAATCTGATTCAAATGTGCATAAAAACAGGGTGATGGAAACAGCTAATGACAGAGTTTACATTTTTAAAGATACTTCATGTGATTTGGTTTTGATATTTTCAACTTTTTATAATGAATTTGGCATGCATAAGGACTTGTATTCAAGATACACCTTTTACTTGTACATGTGTTCCTTGGAAATCAAATGAAATTGTTATAACCATGTTTTACTATTTAAACTCTACAGCACTGATAAAAATGATTTTGTGGTGAAGTAAATAATACAGAAACAAACGTAATTTCTATATTAAATAATTTAGTTTAGGCAAGAATAAAAAAAAAAGATTAAAATCAATATTAGTACTTAATTTAAGCTTGTAGTATTAAAAAATTTGAACTTGTAAGTATATTTTACTTGGTATTTTTTAAGATTGTTTAAGTAAATATCAAATACCTGTTGTTCCCATTTTGCACTTGGGAATGAATGATTAATAAGGTTACTTTTTTTTTGCTGTTTTCGAGATGTATTTAACCTGTTTTATGGTTGCTTTTGTTGTTAGGTTAAGTAACTCGCTGTTTTGTGACATCTAAAATTTATTTTCTACTCAAAATGATCTATTCATACTCAAAGCTATTCACTGATTGTTACCGTCATTGTGTATCATGTGCCAAGTATTGAGGTCTCTGTGTTCATTTGGTTAGTAACTACATTGAGTCAACATATAACCTTAAAAACAATAAGGAGCCGTCTACTTGCTTACGTACATGTTTGTAAGTGAACCACATGCTTTACTTAGTGCTATAATGTTTAAGTAGTTTACGAACCATGGCTGAGTGAAATGTACTTGAGGACTGCAGGGCAATCTTAAAATAATTAAGTAGAAATTACTCATCAAACTCTAACTGGACACGTTACATTTACTTATTTCCTTTGCTACTTTTACTTAACTTAGTTAAGTAGATTTTACTCAATTCCATATTTGCAAAATAAAAAAATATTTTCAGTGAGGGGCACACCATTTAAATACATTTTTATAGCTGTCACTACCAATTATTTTGGTGATTGAGTAATAAGACAATTATTCTGACGATTGAGATAATTTAATTACTTTTTTTGTAGTAATAAAAATAGACCTAAGCAAATAATAGCCTTTTAAATGACTTAAATACATGTATTATAGCAACGAGGCAATAACTATTAGTTTAAATAAAGTATCAAAAGCAAGTAATCAGAGGGTTTTATTGAACATAGCTGTTAAAATACATGTATTATAAATAATAGAACTAATGTACATCATGCATTTTAACACATTTTTGTTTTTTTTCCATATTTCAGATCTAATCCTTGTTTAATATTGACTAAATGACATTTGAGCCAAATGTCCGCTTTTGAAATTTCTTAACAATGTGGACATCAAAATGTGTACACTCGTTTTATATGTTATTTTGAAATCGTGATGAACAGTTAGCATATTGAGAAAGATACCAATGTATTCTTCTGTGTTTGCGTAGGTTTATAAATAATTTACCTTACAAATCTGAAGAAATGATGCACAGTAGAGGGCGCATATTCAAAACAAACAGAAAACAAAGGCGTAGTTTGAGGACACTGTGATTTAGTGAAGAATCATGGGAGTTGTTGTCTTCATCCCCATAGCCAATGCAATCTGACTGGACTTGGGCAGAAATCATGTTCATGGATGAGCTAATGTATTAAAGATTTATTAACGTCACTGTAGTATAAAGCAAAACAAAGCCACTGGAGTAATCGCTAATGAGAGACAAGCACAAAGCGCTTTTATTATGCCACAATCGACCCCTTATTTTCCTTCTGGTCATGCATATGTGGGGTAAAACAGAGCTGTTTTATCATAGTAGATACAATTGGGTGTACAAAAGTTCTTTTATAATGCTACTCTGTGCCTTCGTCACCTGTCTGATAAACACATAACATATTAAAGCGTCTTTGGAAATCTTTGGCTGGGGACACAATGACAAGGGACGGGCCACTAGTTACATTCTTTAAAACATTTGGGATAATGTAAGTACACAGGTCAGCAAAATATATAACACTGATCTAGTGGTTTTTTGGATATTTTAATAAAAAAAAAATCTCACATAATGTGCCTTTAAAGTAAAAACCGTGTCACTGATGTGTTCATCACTCTCAAGTAGGAAGAGAAAGAAATCTAAAATGAAATCTCCAAATGTACTGTAAAAATCGGTTCAATGATTCGTAAGAAATGTTAAAGTATCCATAATGGTATTTTGAGACTCATGTAGGCAGGGGAGAGGAACTCATTGTGTTAAAAGACCACAGGTAAAACAAGACTGTGGGAGGACAGATTTTCTTCATTAGAAAGATAGAAACCATCAAAGCTTTCATTCGTCTTTCTGTCTGAGTCTTCACTCAGCTCCTATTGTCTTTAATATTAAGTGGAATCGTTACCTGTGATGACACAAATTGATTTCATTGTGGTTTTGCCACAATATAATGAGGGACTCCTGCTGTTCGCTGTAGTCTCTTATGCCTCTGAGAAGCCAATGCAAATGTTGCATTTCCTTTTTTAAGCCGTTTGCCTGCTCGCTGCATGAGCAAACCCTCCGCCCAATTATAATCAGCGATCTCCACATAGTTCATAGTTCCCTCATCACTAAACTGTCTGCAAGCAACAACAGAGGAGAAAAAAATTTACACCCGCCTTTTTAATAAGCAAACTTAGCTCAGTCTGCGGGAGGAACGCCGGCTGCATTTTTATTTATTTTTTTGGTCAGAATTATGGACGTATTATAAAACCAAGCTCCAAAACAAATGCAAATGAAGGCTCGTAAATGGATTTCAATGAAATGTTGCTCGTGCCATTTGCTTTTCTTTGGGTCTTGACTGTTTGCAACAAAACATTTTTTTTAAGTTACATTAAACCCATTAGTGAAAATCAAATATAACCGAAGACATTTAAAGCTAGAAGACAGCCTTTTCGCCGGCCCTGTACAGCAGGAGACGCGACTATTGCTCCGGTTTGCTATATAACGAGTTTTTAAAGCATGCTGGCAGCTGCGGTAAAAGGGCCCTTCATGAGACCCTTCTTTCAGCAATTCTGCTGCTTTTTTAACACGGATGCCTGTGTCCTAGCCGAATCTAAATGAGGTCCCTGGGGTCTCGCACAGCCAGGGCCACATACAAGACATCCGCATCATTACCTTTCTCTGTCTCCCTACAGGCTGTTCTTCAGCTATAGATACTTTAAATCTCCCAGTGGGGAGACAGTGGAGCTAAAACAGGAGCTGGTGTGTGTAACCTTTGGTCAATAGACACCTGCAGATAAAAGTGGCGACTGACTGAAGCAAAAATCAATTTGACGAGTGACGAACAGCTATAGTCTAAAACTGAGGTACAAATACAGGAAGGATAGCAGAAGGATAAAACGTAATGCCCCATTCTTGTTTGATGATGGATTGGCAGATTTACATTCGATGGATTGAGAAAAAGAAACAAAATAGGTTGTGATAGAGAGTTGGGAGGGCAAACGTGCATTCGCTTGCGACTGTTTATGAATTATGTATTAGCATTGAGTGGATTACGGCTGAAAGTCAGCGCGGTAACTCACGCTTAAATGCCGTAATGAGAAAAAGACACACTTGCTTACCAAATAACTGTGCCTTTAATTCAGCATTATGCACAGACCTTTGGGTTGCTCAGTGTTTTGGTCTGAGATGCGCTTACTCAAGTGAACATACACACAACACGCCCCTCCACACACACACACATACACACTTTCAAGCACGATACAGACATACGGTCACTGATGGTTTGAAAGTCTAATGATTGTGCTAGTAAGAGGGGGATTTGTGCGACCCAGAAATTAAAACCACCCACAGTCACTATATCCAAATTTTCAGCAGGATGAGTGTAATAATGGGGTCGGATCATACATTTTTCAAGCTTTCCTGCACCAAAAACAGCGGTATTTTGACATTTCATTTTGTCCCACAGTTTATAGTTATGCACTTTGTGAAGTCTGAGATCACACACCACCTGACTAAATGTTAATGGCTGACAACAGAACTTAGGCCTCTTTATCTGCAATCTTTGTTTGAAACATAAATCTTAATAAACTTACATTGTTCATCTTTGGAACTCAAATTAAGCTATTTTTGATTAAATCCAAGAGCTTTCCGACTTGACGTTCAAGGCCTAGAAAAGTAGCAAGTACATCTATAAAATAGTCTATGTGACATCAGTGGTTCAACCTTAATGTTATGAAGCTACAGGAATACTTTTTGTGTGCAAACTAAACAAAAATAATGACTTCATTCAACAATTTCTTCTCTTCGGTGTCAGTCTTCCACGCGCATTCACGAAAGTACCATGACGCATTTGTGTGGTGCTGGTTTTGTTTTCTTTGTGCACAAGAAGTATTCTTGTAGCTTCGTAAAATTAGAGTTGAACCACTGATTCACATGGACTATTTTAACAATGTCCTTACTACCTTTCTGGGCCTTGAAAATGGTAGTTGTGTTGCTGTCTATGCAGGGTCAGAAAGCTCTCAGATTTCATCAAAAATATCTGTCCACACTTGTCATGTTTGGTTTGATTAAAACAAAATCTGGTCTGCTCTGTTAGTGCAGTTTATTTGAGTAAGTGTGAACACTAAAAAGTCATGAACACCAGATTCAATGACTTTTAAGGAATTTTTAAGCACTATTTATTTTATATCAAGCACCTATTAAATTCACACCCCCAGCATATGTAGCGTCATGAAAGTGCTTACTGTACTGAACATTTCACTTACACTTAATATTTACGTAAAAAATGTCAGAGTAATAATGATGTTTTGAATGCATAGGTTTCATAAATTTAGGCCCTAAACTGTTGTTTGCTGTAGCTCATGTTCAAGATTTAAATTTATATATATATATGCGCTTTAAATGATTAATGAATGAATGAATGATTTCAAATGATTTGCGATCCGATTGGAGTGCTTCAAAGCAGTAAATCACTTTGCGACGCAGTGGTTTACTGATTCAAAAAGCTCAGTTTATACTGTTGTTTGCTCGCTTTCTCTGTATTAATTATTATTTGTTTGAAAGGAAATCATTACAATTAAAGGAGTAGTTCACTTTCAAAACAAAAATTTACAGATAATGTACTCACCCCCTTGTCATCCATGATGTTCATGTCTTTTCTTCTTCAGTCGTAAAGAAATGGTGTTTTTTGAGGAAAACATTTCAGGATTTCTCTCCATATAATGGACTTCTATGGTGCCCCGAGTTGGAACTTCCAAAATGCAGCTTAAATGCGGCATCAGAGGAATATAAATGATCCCAGTCGAGGAAGAAGGGTCTTATCTAGCGAAACGATCATTTACAACTTATATACTTTTTAATCTCAAACGCTTGTCTTGCCGAGCTAGACAAGAAGAGCATTTAAGGTTAAAAAGTATATAAATTGTATTTTTTTTTTTAGAAAATTTTGCTAGATAAGACCTTCTTGCCTCAGTTTTGATCGTTTAGAGGCCTTTGAAGCTTCATTTTGGAAGTTCAAACTCAGAGGCACCATAGAAGTCCATTATATAAAGAGAAAACATGAAATGTTTTACTCAAAAAACATAATTTCCTTACGAATGAAGAAACAAAGACATGAACATCTTGGATGACAAGGGGGTGAGTACATTATCTTTACATTTTGTTCTGAAAGTGAACTACTCCTTTAATAGGCCTAACTTACATTGTTTTTTATTAAATTGTGATCAAGTTAGATAGTTTAAGTCGTATTAAAAACATTTCATGACACGACACGCCACTTATTATCTGGTTCTTGCCTAAAAAGATGGGTATATAATGTGCATTGTTAACAGATTACACTAACATTACCTAGGTACCTAGTGGAGCTGGGCACAAAAAAATCTGATTTACAGTTTAAATTGATCGTAAGTGTTTTTTTTTCTGTTTTTGACAGCAGCACATATAGGAAAATTTTTAAAATAGCACCATAAACAAAATGTATTTAAAATTGAATTCAAGCACTTTCAAGGACCTATGTTTGTTTTAAGCACTTTCCAGGCCTTGAATCCATATGTCTGAAATTCAAGTACTTTCAAGAAGCATGGGAACCCTGAATAAAAGTAATTTAAAAGTATATAAAAATAATTATAAAAAAATAATAATAATAAATAAATTACTAAACTTAAAAATATTAATAAATACTATAACAGTTTCTAACTGCAGTAACACACTTTTTTTATGAACTGAAGAAAAGTATTCTAAATTATTTCCTGTGATATTTCACAGCCTGCCACACATGCTGTTGACAGAGCTTAAACTGTTCTTACCCAAAATATTTATTTTAATGGGCCATTTTTTGTATCTATGTAAATGCCCATTTCAAATGTGACATGAGCAACAACGTTCACTCATAATTTGCATTACATTCCGACAGGTTCACAAAACACTGAAAACTAGCCTTGCTGAAATGTGCCGCACAATCTGTAAAGGTCAGATGGATTCGATTAGGCACCTTGTTAAATGAAAGTTTCTGGTTGGGTGTATGTTCAGCTCTTTCGGAAGCATCGGTGACATACTGTCAATTACCACTAAAAATAATTTAGAGCCATTTTACAAGCTTAGGGACGAGTAAAAAATTGTCTGTGGTAATCGACAGTATGCCACAAATGCTGTTGATAAAACTGAACTTGTTAAACCCGGATCATTCCTTTAAAAATAAACCTCACCTACACGATTCCAACGTTATGCAAGGCCGCATGTGCTACCCTACAGCAAGGAACAGCTTGCAGACCTGCACAAACAGGAAGGTGGTACTTCCACCTTGAATTGCTATGGGAAAAAAATGCAGAATTTACATACATGTCAGGGAACATAATTGTTCACATTCATTTTTTTATCTACTGTGGTTGATTACACTAAATTTATATAAATATCGCATTCAAATTTTAATTCAGATTTGGATAAATGTAGCATTACATCACTTGCTCACCAATGGATCCTCTGCAGTAAATGGGTGCCGTCAGAATGAGAGTTCAAACGTCACACATTGATTATTAAGACATTATTAACTTAAAACCACCGTTTCTGGCTGTATCCTCTATCCATAACTCTCCAGTGAAAGAGTTGTTCAGTCTGAATCAGGAGAGAAATGTGCACAAATCATGCACCATTTACAATTAAAACAAATACCAGTATGTCGGCAGATTTTTCACTGGTTATTAAGAATTATGGATTTGTATTTTAGCCAGAAAGTTAAAATGTCTTAACGATCTTAACGAAAGTTAAAACGATGACGATGGCGAAATCATTTCGTTGACGCCACTTTTTTCCATGACGATAACGAGACGTTGACGAGATAAAAATGGCTCGTTGATGACTAAAACATGACGAGACGTGTGTGAGTTTTCGTTGACGAGACGAGAATAGACGAAATTGTTAGTGGGTGGTCCGTCAGACGTTTAAAATGCATGACATTTCTGCTTATTGTGCATGCCAATTAAAACCGGAAAACATCTGTCGCTATGGCAAGCCGTTTTAGCATTAAAAACTCCTTGCCATACTAGTATGGCAAGCCGCTTTAGCATTCCATCCTTGTTTGTCTTTTATGTTTTAAAACATTCCTTCATTATTGTAATTATTGGTGAAAATAGTCGATCCGGAAGCTCACATTGTGTTGAACTATAGATCTGCTATTTTCAGAACTTAAGTGACACTACCCAACAGCAAAATACTTACTGACCTACATTAATTTGTTAAAAGACTACTTTTTCCCCTTTTTTTGACTAAAACTAGACTAAAACCTTTTTGACTTTTCGTCGACTAAAATTGGACTAAAACTATCACATATAGAAGTGACTAAAATTTGACTAAAACTAATAACCATTTTAGTCCAAAAGACTAAGACTATGACTAAATCTAAGACGGTTGTCAAAAACAACACTGACAAACACGCAACTTTTCATTTCACAAGACGTTAAAGGTTGTATCAGCGATTTCTAGCCTGAAACATAAAGTGTAAAATTCAGCTGATCTTTCATCACAATCCGCTCGCTGCCTGCCCCATAAATTGTCTGTGAAAAAACCGCGTCTCTCTGGTCAGCCTAGGGTCCGAGTAGGGCTGGGCGATTTTGCCTAAAAAAAAAATCTTCGATTTTTAAAGAAAAATTCGAGTTTCGATTCGATTTTCGATTTTTTTCCCCAATGCACTTAAAAAATGACTGTAGACATTAGATATAGTGTCAAAAGTGCAACTTTATTGCTATGATTGTCCTCAAGAGATAAAATGCATAGAATCCCAAAACAAAAAGTAAATGAGGCTCTGTCATTCAACAATTTCAAGCTTTAACCCAGGTTTAAGCAAAAGTGCAACAACTTCACAGTAGCTTACATTTTCTGTTAAAGAAATCAGATAATTACAAATTTTGTAACATAACATTACAATTAAAAAAATAAACTCTTCTCAGTATAGTGTGAATATAAAAAATGAAACTTGCCTGTGGCAGACATATAGCCTGCTCAATGGTGAACAAATGTAAACTTTTATCTATAACAACAAAACACGTGCTTGTTAGATCTCTGAAACATTGTGCATCTAATACTTTCAGCATGTGATTAAAGCCTCGCTTTTCGACAGAATAAATTGGCAACATGTCTGTGGCAATATAAAACAAGATCGCCTCTGTAATCGCTTTCCATCGCGCTCCGTTCTTATCATAAGGCGCACAGTTTGTAAAGCTCTCAGGAAGTGTAGTTTGCTTTTTAGCAGGTGTGCTAGAGGAGCCGTATTCCGGCTGCACTTCTCCCATTCTTTGTTGTTTATTCCTCAGGTGCTGGAAAAGATTTGTTGTACTGCTGATTCTAGTAGCAACAGCCTTGAAACATTTTGCAGCAAGGCTTCGTCTGTGTTTTGTCTGCTGCATCAAAACCAAACCAGTTCCAAATTACGGAATTAGGGGCCGTTCACATGTAGCGTCTTTTACGCGCTCAAATTCGTTATTTTAAATGTAGACGCGCGGCTTGCGCGCGCATAATGGAAGCGACGCGTGCGGTGCGACGCGTTCGTTTTTTCCAGGCGCGTCCGCTCCGCATCGAGATAAAAACATCTCAACTTTTCAGAATTCAGCAAGCGCACCGCAGCTTGGAGCTAGAGCGCAGCTGATGGTTGCTTAGAAACGGCAGACGCTTCCGGAGCACAAGCGCCCGAGCGCTTTGTTGACAAGGAAGAAAGCGTTTTCCACGCGTTTTTAGGCGCGACATGTGAATGGCCCCTTACCTGAGCTTTTCTTTGGAAGTAGTTCTCTGCTACACGTTGGAAAGTTGTTTTGACTGTGTTACGCTGGGCGGGGGCTGGCTCATATCGCGCTACGGTAACGCACAAGACGAAACGCGGAAAAGTCAGAAAAAACTATTGTGGCAAAAAAACTCGAGTTTGCAAAATAAAAATCGTTTTAAACTACAAAATCGATAAATCGATTATATCGATTTTTTGCCCAGCCCTAGGTCCGAGATATGCCAAAAAAACAATCGGCGCTACCAACCTTTCCACAGATAAACAAACAGTGTTCCAACCAATCAGCGTCAGGGGTTTGGTGTTGTGGACTTTCGCTCCGCCTCCCTCACATCCCTGCACCAGTAGGAAAGTCCACAACACCAAACCCCTGACGCTGATTGGTTGGAACACGGTTTGTTTATCTGTGGAAAGGTTGATAGCGCCGATTGTTTTTTTGGCATATCTCGGACCCTAGGCTGACCAGAGAGACGCGGTTTTTTCACAGACAATTTATGGGGCAGGCAGCGAGCGGATCGTGAATAAAGGTCAGCTGAATTTGACACTTTATGTTTTAGGCTAGAAATCGCTGATACAACCTTTAACTGATGGACTACAGCTGTGTGGATCGTTTTTGTGATGTTTTTATCAGCTGTTTGGACTTTCATTCTCATGGCACCCATTCACTGCAGAGCAAGTGATATAAATTAAATTTCTCCAAATCTGTTATGATGAAGAAATAAACTCATCTACATCTTGGATAGACTGAGTGTGAGTACATTTTAGGGTGAACTATTCCTTTAAATGGGCCTGACATAGGGCTGGGCGATTAATCGAAAAATAATCGAAATCGACATTCAGAACCTATAATCGATCAAATGTTTCCAGGTCGATTATTTCGATTACTTTCCCTTTAAAAACAGTACCGCGTGTGGAGTCACGTGACCCCGCTCCGTTACATTACGTTATTCCGCCGACATGTCCATGGAGAGCTTAAAAAATTTACAGGATATACAAGAGTAATTTAGTTTAGAAGACAGTGCTTATTTTCTACTTTGAAAGTGCATTTTCGGTTTTCGGCCAAAAGACTTTTATCACCGAAACAACACGGCCGAAACAGTATGTTGACACAAACAGAAACCGCCTGCACGTGCTTGTCTGAAGCAACACGTCTGCGGTGTGGACGTTTTTCAGTATATCTGAGAAAGACCCACGGATAGCGATTTGCAAAACTTGTTTTGCCGAAATTTCAAGAGGGGTTGTGTCTGCGGTCGTGCGTGCAGTGATAAGAGCAGAGATCGAGACAGATGTAGCTTTCAGTGAGTGAAAAACATTAGCTTTACGTTAGTGTTACGTCACAATATTTTAAAGATATGTCTTTTCATACTGTATTTTTATTAATATTTATGTTTTAAACCATGGAGGTGAGCCAATGGAGATCACACAAGCAACGTGAAAACTGCGCAATGTTAAAATGAAAGTGAAAACTGATTTTCAGCATCTGACGTGCATTCTCTCAGAGACAACGAGAGACGATTATACTTCACATGCTGATATTAATTTAGTCCCCTAATATTTTCCTTGTGCCCTGAATATGGTGGGAAACGTATAAAAAGAAACGTATATTGTGCAAGGTTTGTTTCAGAAAATCGGTTCTTGAAATAAAGCTCTTAATTTTAATTGAAAACTGCAGTGTTATTAGGGGTTAAGAAAGTATTAATTATGATTTTTTTTAGGTGTTAAATGTGGGGACTGAAAGACAAGAAATGATGAAACTTCAAAAGGCTATCCATTGAATAAATCTGAGCGCTGCACGTTTCAAAGTCATGTTGCGCTGCTTTGTGTACCAGTCTGACAGCGCCTCCTGCTGGAAGAGAAACGCGTAGACTTGTAAATGTGAATTTTTTTACAGTCTATGATGTGATGGATCCAGAAGATGTTATAAAAATTTAAACGATTAAACAATTTAAACAAAGGCAGTAAAATATATGTATATGTCAAGTACAAAATAATAATAATTGTTTAAATTAATATAATTGATTTATTCTTTGAAACTTTAATATTAATGTATGCAATTGCAATGCCTTGATTCTAGTAAGATTAGTACACAGTCATAGCCATAAATGCAATGGTACTAATAATTGGCATAATTCTTTTGGTGTTTCGGTTTTTGGCCTTGGTTTCCTCTTTTTCGGTTTCGGCCAAGAATTTTAATTTCGGTGCATCCCTACTTGTCAGTGAACTATGAGGGCAAAAAAATAAATATTATATAAATATAATTAAATATAATTTTATTAATAAATAAAATAATCGTTCATTAATCGTAATCGAGTTAAAATGTTCAATTAATCGAGATTTTGATTTTAGGCCAAATCGCCCAGCCCTAGCCTGACAGCTTATAAATTCAGTGGCGGAAAGAAAGAATTTATGGTGTAATAATTATTGAACCTTCACTGCTGCATAACGTTTAGGTTGATTGATAATTGCGTATGTGCAAGTAAAATTATGCACAACCCTCACCTATAGACATTCACATGCATTACAACTCACACACACACAGGCGCACACACACACATCCTTCTGGCGCTTTCTTTCACCAGCTGTGATGCTAAACTAACATTGCAGACTGTTCAAGATTCTGTTTGAAAAATGCCTCCGCTACTCCACTCTCTACTACTTTATTATTTTCATGTAAAATGAACCATTACAGAAGCTGTGGTATTTTCTTTTCCCCTCAAACCCCAATTGATGACGTTTGGTCTTCACGCTATATCGCTCTATTCTCATGAAGCTTTGATCCTTTACACCATTGTTCATTTACCCAGCTCCCCCTCTTCCTGCTCAACCTCCGTTTGCAAATGTGAAAGTGGAAAGAACACACATAAAGAGAAGAGCGAATAAAGGACACAACCTGGGATGATACAATTTTCAGATTTAAATCAGAGATGGACAAAGGCTTTGTGCTGAACGTTGTTACACAAGCCAAATTTGGCAACAGAAATGGAGAGCATCTGTTATGCACACAGCCAATTAAAAAACTGTTATGTCATTCATTGTTTGTCACAATCACAAAAATGTTAAATGAAATGAAATGCAGAAATATCTTAAAACGCCCACAAAGTAGTTTGCAGGTCAGATGTAATGGCATCATATAGTTAGACTGATCTCAAAATCCAGCTGTACAGCTGGAGCATCTGCAGTACCATGAGCCTCAGGCTTGTTTCCTATTGAAAGTAACATATCTGCACATGCTATACACTTTTACACTCACCCATACTCAACTCATTCCGCTTCAAGATCCTGGTTTTACAGTAGACACCAACACAGCTGCCTACCACAAATTATCATATATATTAATATCACTACACCCATACATCGGACTAAAAAAAGAGTATATGGGCCGTTCTACAGAATTGGTGCAAACTGCTGTCCTACAACCAAAAAACACATTTAAAAAGCATTTAAGTAATCAAATCTTAGATGTTTACTATGATCCTTTTATTATCTATTGAAATATTACAATATTATATAGAATATCAGTAAGCTTAATATATATAAAATCATAATTTATGGGTGATTTCAATTGGGAGGTGGCTGTCCCAAACCCTAACCTCTAAATTTCAACTTCAATAGAGATTTCTATTTTTTGTATTATTTCCATTGTTTTTAAAAGTATATTTTGATTAAAACGTAATAAGTCATAAAATATTTATTGTATATTTTCTTTGTAAATTATGAAACTTTATATTTTTAAAAAATGTGTCCCGCATTTTTCATATCACTACAGAAACAGTGTATGTTTTTAAGTCCATTGGCTGAGACTGATATTAACTAAACCCCTACATTTATGATCAGGAAATCACTCTCTCTCATAGCTAGATGGTGAGTAGATAGGTCCCATCATTTTGAGGTAAATGTGTTCAAAAGTCTGAAAAAATCTGTGTGTAACTTTAAGGAATGTCACAAACAACTTTTTTCTTCAAGTAGCGACACTTTTTGGGAGTTATTCCATAACGTTTAGTTTTTATATGTGTACAACTATTCAGAACTGTGCTAGCTAACCATGTGCTCATTAGCATCTTTCAAAAGTATCTAAAATTGTCCAAAACATTTGGGGCTGGGAGTGTAGTTCCTAATCTTATCGGCCTAGAAAATCACAGATTTACATTTTCCTCCGGTCTTAGTACACGATATAACTGCAGAAGAGTCAAGTTTTAAATAGGACAAATACCCAAACTCGTTGGTCATTTTTGAACGTGATGCTATTGGTCTAATAGGATTTAATGATCTATGCTAAGCTACGCTACGCTAAAAGTGATATCGCCAGAACAGGAAAACGACTGAATAGATTTCAAAACGGTAAAACTCAACTTGTTAACTCGGGGGGAGTTGGAGAATGAGCCTATTTCCAAAAAAGTGGAGTGTTCCTTTAAGTTTAAAATCAGTATGACCAACTTTTTACCATTTACGCAAAAAAATTGGATTCAAAATAAAACAAATATCATAAATTACACTTGAAATATTGTTAAAACTGTAATTGCTATTTAAACAGTTTTTAATAAAATAGCATTAAAATTTATTTACAATGTAGATGTAAGCAAAATCTGAAGGGGTCAATATAACCTTAACAATTAAAATATTACTGTGTTTCGGTAGTGACAAATTTGGGGAGAGGACAAATATTCCAAAACGTACTGAAAATATGAGAATTAACTGCACAAGTACTAGAAATGTGCCACTTGGATATTATACAAATGTGCATATAGACACATTTTTTCAAGACATTTCCAATCTCTGACTTTGGACCAATTCTGTAGAATGGCCCATATATAGCAACCTAAAGTGCACTACTGTTTGTTGATGAGATAAAGTGATAACGTGCCATTTTTTAACCGCATTCTGTCAACACAATATATCTTCAACTACAGCTTAACATTAAATAGTATTTAAGATCATTATGCATAATATAAGACCTATCATTACAGTCTGCACACCACAAACAAGCACATCTGTCATAATGCACAATGATTCTCCCACTGAAAGCTTTTAAAATGTATTTTGGCCTGCAGTTTGTCATATTAATGGAGTGCTATGACTAGTTTTCCGACCATTTGTTGTCATCTCACCTGAGTACATGATCGTTAATTTATGTTTATGTTGTCTTCGACGTTGAAAGCAGCTCCATCTTCGGACTAGAAGGTAAACATTTAAATACTTTTTTCCACTTACTTCCGTTAATCTTGCACAACTAAGGTATAACCATGGTGATTCACTGTCCTGAGACATATAGCTAGTCAGTTTGTACTGGATAATAGAGAAAGCAACTTGTTTAAGCGTGCAAACGCGAATAGGTTTCTGTTAGTCTCGGTGTAGTTTGGAGAAACCGCCCAACTGATTCGTTCAATTGAGCGAATAACCAACGCTGGAACCGCTTCGATCGTTTCAAACTCGATTCAAAAAGATTCGACCGATTGAATATTAGAGATTCAAAAATCGGAGATCGCTTGTTCTGATTCAAAACAACCGTCAGAGAAAACACCTTTTTTTCAGGAATATTATTAGTGAAAATATAAAAATACTCTGTAGCAGTGTTGTGCAATTCCACACGGTTACTTTTAAAGGTTAAATTGTTTAACTGCTTAGAAATGTAGAAAATGAGCAATTAATGTTTTAAGTTTAATTATTTAAGTAAATATTTTGTGTAAGGGGTTAAAAAAAAGTTTGAGAACTCCTTGAATTGAGTTTGACTGGAAATATGATTTTGGCATCAATAAAGCAGATATAGGAAACGTTTTTAAAAGTTACTAAGCCTATTTATTTTCCTATCCAATAAGAACAGACTTGTGACCCATTTTGGTTTGAGTGGCCCACCAAATTGGAACCACTGCTTTAATCTTCATTAATCAGACGTTCCTATTAGAAGGGTCTTCAAGCTAATGAAGACCTTGGCAACAAACAAGAGTAATGGGTCCACTTAGGAAGTAAACTCAGGAAACTTTTAAGCTACTAACGCCACACTAAAGTTGCTGTGAATTAAAAAAAATGGCTTCGTGGTGGTTTAATGAGGACATTTTATGAAAGTACTGCAGCTGATGAAATAAAAATATTGCTTTTTCATAACGTGAGGGGAATCTGGGATACAGAAGATACGAGTGTGAGAAACAGCGATGCGCGCCCATGCGAGTGCAGCCATGTCTTCGGAGGAGAATTAGGTCAGTTGGGCTCCTGGGAGAATCAGAGGGAAAAAGAGAGAGAACGAGCAAGAACAAGCGAGTGAAACAGAGAAGACAGCGGGGATAAGGGATGGAGTGAACAAAGTAGAAGGTTAAAAGTGAAGGATGAAGGAGAGAGAGAGAGAAAGTAAAAAAAAACACCTGAAAAGATTTAAGTAGATGGTATCAAGAGAAAAACAGCTCGGCATCAGTGCGATGCTGGTTGTTTTAAATGCTTTGACTTCAAGTCTTAACACAACACTAAAAAAAGCAACATGTACACTGCAAAAATGAATCATAGATCAAGTGAATAATGCATTAAATAATAATGAAAAAAAAATAACAATGGTATTTCTTTTTCAGTTAACTTCTTACAACTAAGAAGGTCCACAAGTAATGCATTTATCTTTGATTTTGTTTAGAAATTAGTTTTGTATGCCAGAATTAATTTTCTTAGTTTCCTGTATGATCATTTAGGACTGATTTTAAATCATGAGAACTTTACATAATGTACAGTCAAGACATTTACTTAAAATACCAAAGCAAATGAATTAAACTCAGAAAAAGACATGCAAACTATTGGCTTGAATGTTTTATTAATTTATGTTCTATTAAAACCTCATTTTTAGAGCATAAACTAAGTGTCTATGCAAACTAAAGTGATGTAGGGATGCCTATGTGGAGCATTCGAAAGATGAAGCCTCATAGAGAAAAATCAGACACGACTGCACTAAAGTTTACACAAGAGACTATAGATGTCCACGATGTCTTTCTAAAGCAAACCGCAGATCTTTTGCACATCACAACAGCTCCTCAGCTCAAATCTCAGAGTACAGTGATGTGTTCCTCCATCCCCCCTTCAGTCACTCTAAAACACAGTTTCATCTCCCGCTCTGTACTGTAGGGCTTGACACTGTACTGGGTAATTAGTTAGTGGCTGGAATAGATGTATGAAATATTAAGGAACTTCCAATGGGACCAAACTTCAAATGAAAATCTTGCTGGCCTACTGGAAATGTGCCAGGCAGAGGAAAAACTGGAAATATGTACTCAAATTAAAAATAACAGGGAAATGTCTATGTGTCCTTGAGCATGCACTGGGACATACATAATTAATAAGGCTGTACTGACCAATTGTCAGTTTTATTTAGACTATTGTTGCTGAATTTGTTGCCACATTTACAAATGGGTTGTCTTGTATGCCAGGATTAATTTTCATAAAGTTTCTTGTTTGGTCACTAATGACAGATTTTAAATGAGAACTTTAAAATACTATACTCTTAAAAATAAAGGTTTTGAAATGACATAAACCATTTTTTGGTTACTGTTGGTCCTCACCCTTCAGTGATATTTTAACATTAATTTATATTTAATTTAGTGATTCCTCTGCATACCACTAGTGGTACTTGTACCAGACTTTGAGAACCACTGCTTTAAAAAAACATTTTTCCCAAAGAACCTTTCAGTAGCTGCGTTTCCATTACCCCTTAAATTTCACAAATTGAATTTGCGAATAGAAAATGCACTTAATGGAAGCGCAAAAACTACCATATATCGCAAAAAAAGTTTTTACGCTTGCATGAGGTCGTTTTACAATTCGAAAAAAATTATTATTCCGCAAAACAGCAATGTAAACGTTTTTTTTTTTTTTTTTTTTTGCATTTACAGGTCACATTCGATTAAATATAGACAAAAATCCATTGCCATGACTTATCGCGAGAGGAAAAAATTACGTTTCAGTCGCATAACATAAGTTTATGGAAACACCGTCATTTTTTTAATCAACATTTATAAAATATTGCCAAAGTTTTGCACAAATCTGCAATGGAAACGCACCTAGTGATGAGTACTTTAAAAGAAACATTTTTTGGTTCCCCAAGGAACCTTTCAGTGATCAATTCTTTAAAAGAACAAAATTTATAAATGGTCCCCCAAAGAACCTTTCATTGATCAGTTCTTTAAAATAAACTTTTTTTTTTGGTTCCCCAAAGAACTTTTTAGCAATGAATTCTTAAAAAGAACCAATTTTTGGTTTCCCCAAAAACTTTCAGTGATCAATTCTTTAGAAGAACCATTTTTTTGTCCCCCAAAGAACCTTTCATTGATCAGTTATTTAAAATAAAAAAAATTTGGTTCCCCAAAGAACCTTTTAGCAATGAGTTCTTTAAAAGAACCAATTTTTTATTCCCAAAAAACCTTTTAGTGATCAGTTTTTTAAAAGAAACATTTTTTTTGTTCCCCAAGGAACCTTTCATTGATCAGTTCTTTAAAATAACCATTTTTTGGTTCCCCAAAGAACCTTTTAGCAATGAGTTCTTTAAAAGAACCAATTTAAAAATAACTTTAGTTTCCCAAAAAAAACTTTCAGTGATCGGTTCTTTAAAAGAACCATTTTTTTGGTTATCCAAAGAACCTTTCAGTAATCAATTATTTAAAAGAACCATTTTTTGGTTCCCCAAAGAACCTTTCAGTGATTAGTTCTTTAAAAGAAAAAAAAAATAGTTGCCCAAAGAACCTTTCTGTGATCAGTTCATCAAAAGAACCATTTTTTGGTTCCCCAAAAAACCTTTCAGCAGTGAGTTCTTTAAAATAATATTTTTTTTGGTTTCCCAAAGAACCTTTCATTGATCAGTTCTTTAAAAGTACCATGTTTGACTCCCCCAAAGAAACTTTCATCAATGGTCTTTAAAAAAATAAAATAATAAAATATGTTCCCCAAGGAACCTTTCAGCAATCAATTTTTTAAAAGAACCATTTTTTTGGTTCCCCAAAGAACCAGTAATTTTTTAAAACAACTATTTTTGGTGCCCTTAAGGACCTTTAAGTGATCAATTCTTTAAAAGAACCATTTTTGGTCTCCCAAAGAACCTTTTCAGTGATCAATTCTTTTAAATAACCATTTTTTGGTTCCACAAGGAACTGTTCAGTAATCAATTCTTTAAAAGATTTCTTGATGTAAAGAATTAAAGAACCTTTTTGTGTAACGGCAAGGTTCCAAAAATGTTAAAGGTTCTTCATGGAACCATAAATGCCATAAAGAAACTTTTTTAATGAGTTTAAAGCAAATGAATTCTTAAAACTCAGAGAAAAAAAGGATACAATCTATTGCTTTATGTTTTGTTCATTTAAGTTCTGTGAACACTTTATTTTTACAGTCTTAATTTTTAGACCGCAAAAATATCTATACAAAGTGAAATGATGTAAATATGCTTATGTGAAATATTAAACTTAAAAAAATTAAAATGTGCATACATGAGTGTTAATACAGATTTCATACCAATTTAATTTCAAATTCAAGGTCCTGATTCTGATTTAATTATATTAAAATTTGATTCATTATGGCATATTTAATTTTGCTATATGTGACCCTGGACCACAAAACCAGTCTTAAGTCGCTGGGGTATATTTGTAGCAATAGCCAAAAATACTTTGTATGGGTCAAAATTATTGATTTTTCTTTTATGCCAAAAATCATTAGGAAATTATGTAAAGATCATGTTCCATGAAGATTTTTTGTAAAATTCCTACTGTAAATACATCAAAATGTAATTTTTGATTAGTTATATGCATTGTTAAGAACTTAATTTGGAGAACTTTAAAGGTGATTTTCTCAGTATTTAGATTTTTTTGCAACCTCAGATTCCTGATTTTCAAATAGATGTATCTCGGCCAAATATTGTCCTATCCTAACAAACCTTATTTATTGAGCTTTCATATGATGTATACATCTCAGTTGTAAACTTTAACCTTACGACTGGTTTTGTAGTCCAGGGTCACATATATATAATAAATAATCTCTTATTTTACGCTGTATTATACAGTCAACCCAGGGGCGTGTTTACGCTAGGGGGGGCCCTAAGCAAACCTCTGAGAGGCGGCCCATGATCGCGCTCCGGGGGGGGGGGGGGTCTCCCGTGGTACAATTTCGCAATCGCGTTCCCGTAGAACGTAATTATGATCGCGGGAGAAATCGGTCGCGTTCCGTGGGGGGGGGGATTTTTCCCCTCGGGGCCCCACGCAATTGCGTGGTTTGCGTGGTGGGTAAACACGCTACTGAGTCAACCTACCGCATTTTCTACGGTACATTACAATATTTTACATGGGCCAAAATTACTTTTTTTTTCTCATTTTTCATTTATATTGTTTTTTACACATCAACTTTACATTTTATTTCTTGTTTAAAACTGCTTCCGCGCTGTAGGTTACTGCATACAGCCAGACACAACTCATTTTGCATTATGTAGACATCATGATTACAGACTGCAACCTCAAGTAACACCTGACTTATTTTGCTGTATATTTAACAATATTGGATATTAATCAAGATCGATGTTCAAATTAAGATGCAATTAACTAAAAAATATATATTTTTACCTGCCCTCAACATGGTACTTCACAGTGAACAAAAAATGGAGAGCTGGAAAATACAGACGACAGTCAACAGGCTGCCAAATTCAGTTCATGCACCAGATTTCCTCAGCTGCACTCAGATTTACCCAGACAGTCTGCCACTTAAAGGGCAAATGTATTATTTTAAATATGTTTGATTAAAAAATTAAAAAATAACATCAAAAGTCAACTCCAGCACTTCAAATCCAAACTCTGTGTTACAGGTGAATGTTTTTAGAGAAGTGACATGTTGCAAGCGTGTAATGAAGGGACAAGTCCTGTGCTAAAGGCATCAGCTTCAGAGATCGAAGACCAGGGAAGCTGCACGAAAGCACCAGAGCGGGAAAATGAAAGGGGAGAGAGAACAGAAAGGCAAGTGTAAAATATTCAGCTGAGAAATCCGCTCCCTGGCGAAGCGAGAGCTAATGATTGAAATGAAGATAATGGTGGCCATGTTACGAAAACTCTCAGCGTCATTTATCCTCTTTGTGCCCGCAGACTGAAATTAACCATAGGGCTGAAAAATTTCCCACACTATCGCAAAGGGTACTTAACAACTCATTAACTTGTTGTAATACAGATTCGGATGTTTGTCCTGTATTATGCATTATAAAATGCTCGTCTCTACAGTACAGCTATAGCTCTCATGCAAATTAGCACAGTGAAGAAAAACACATTGACTGGAAGTCAGAAGTGGCGACCAAAGTGGAAATGAATCAGCAGGCCAAAGTCACTGGAAAGTGCCCATCTGGAGAGTTTGGCTGCTTCCTCTCACTGTAAACTGTGATGGCGTCAAAGCCGGCTGTCACATCAACACAAAAACTCACAGCACTAACAGAATAGCAGTTAGCATCATCTCCCATACTCTAACCTAAGGCATAATGGATACAACCTAGGGTTGACGATTCAGAGTTTTACCCAGGTGGATTATCTAAAATCAGGTCAAAGATATCACAGGCTCATTTCCCTTTACTTCCAATTGTATTCGCTTGATACTCCAATAAAGTGTTGCATAACACCTTTCCTCTCTGTCAGTACTGTAGTAGTCAATCGTCTCATCCTCGTTCATATCTAGAACATTAGCTTAGACATCAAAGGTTTGGTTATTTAAAGCACACCCAGAGAGGGACAGCGTGTAGACGCGTGGAGGGGTGAATGAGTCTTAAACTGAATACATTAACAACCGAGCGTATGTGTGCGCATGACTGCGTGTGCGTATGATGCTACAGCAGTTGACTTGCTATCACGAATGGGTAAATGTTTTTGAAGAAAGAAGTTGGTTGGGAAAGACAGCAGAAAGGAGGACAGGAGAAGGAGGGAAAACACAATGATCAAAAACAAGGAGACAAGAGGCCAAAGGGCAGAGTTACGAAGAACGTCTGTAGGAGGACAGAACACATGAGTCAGATTGTGAAAATGTTGAAACAATACATTGACTGTTCACAGCTATATTAAAACATAAGTCATTTCTGTTTTACAGCTGGAAGAAAATCATTGTGCACTGAAAGGAAACTGCCATGATTTCAACACTGACTCAATAAAATTTAATGGTAAAGTGTGTAATTTCGTTGATGCTAAAATGACACCTTCTTTCCCAGTTTAAAAAGACAGTTCACCCCAAAATGAAAAGCCCTCAAGCCATCCTAGGTGTATATGACTTTCTTTTTTTAAAGGAATACAATCTGAGTTATATTTAAAAATGTCCTAGCTCTTCCAAGCTTTATAATGGCAGTGAATGGCTGTTGAGATTTTGAAGTCCAATAAAGAGTCTCCATCCATCATAAATAGAGGCCTTCTGAAATGAATCGATGTGTTTGTGTAAGAAAAATATACATATTTAAAACTTTATAAACTGTAATCTCTAGTTTCCACTGACAGTTGTACTAATATTCACGAAGGAGTACACTGTAAAAAGTTTTCACCAGATTTAACTTAAAAACCTACAAGTCATTTTAACTTATTGCAATAAAAATGAGTTGATTTAACTTGTGAGTTTAAATGACTTGAGTTGATTTAACTTAACATTTTAAGGCAGCAGCTAAACTTAAGTTTTTAAGTTGAAACTGGTTAAAACTTTTTTTCAGTGTAGCATTCCAGCAGATGACAAAAGACTTACACTGTAGAAAGTTTTCACCAGTTTCAACTAAAAAACTTAAGTTTAGCAGCCGCCTTAAAATGTTATGTTAAATCAACTAATTTTGATTGTAATAAGTTCAAATGACTTGTAGTTTTAAGCTGATTTCACTTTAAAACTTAAGGCAGCTGCTGAACTTAGGTTTTTAAGTTGAATCTGGTGAAAACTTTTTACAGTGTAGGCAAACGCAGTGACAAATGTAAAAACAGTGCAGAGAGCAAAACAAAACCATGGTCACAAATTAAAAGTACAAAGGGAGGATTTTGTAAACAAAACTTAATAGAGTTCTTAATAGAGTAGCATATTCTCACTCAAGCTTACGCTATGCCTACTAGTGTTGGGGAAAGTTACTTTTGAAAGTAATGCATTACAATATTGCTCCCTAAAAAAGTAACTACGTTACTTGGTTACTTTTTATGGAAAGTAATGTGTTACATTACTTTTGTGTTACTTTTTAAATCTGGGCAAGGCATGCTTGTTTGATTTAGCAAATGTAAAAGCCCTTCCACACCAAAAAGTGAAATGAATGAGCCTAAGGCTGAAGGAAAAGTAAATTCACGTCTGTACAGTAGAACTGTAAGAAAAGGAAGTTCAACACACTTCAGCAATGAGAAAAATTGGATCATCAAAGGTTTATAAAATTGGATTAAATACATTAAGGAAACAAAAAGTAACTGGTGTTATATTAAAAAATAAAAGGAACTTAAATATTTTGTTGTAAATGAAAAAGTAATGCGTTACTTTATTTGTTACTTGAAAAAAGTAATCTGATTACGTAACTCGCGTTACTTGTAATGCGTTACCCCCAACACTAATGCATACACTCTGTTGGAATACGTTTTTTAAAGTTTTAAAAATGGATATTGCTCTTACACAAACGCATTGATTCGCGTAGGAGGCCTTAATTAATAGCCCCATAAGCACTGTGGAGCATGTATTATGATGGATGGACACGTTTTATTGGACTTTAAAATCTCAACAGCCATTCACTGCCATTACAAAGTGTGGAAGAGCCAGGACATTTTTTAATATAACTCCAGTCGTGTTCGTCTGAAAGATAAAAAGTCATATACACCTAGGATGGCTTGAGGGTGAGTAAATCATGGGGTAATTTTCATTTTTGGGTGAATTATCCCTTTAATATGCAGAAAAGCAACATGCAAAAATACAGTTTGTTCATTTTTACGAACATTGTGATTTTATGTTGCTTTCAAAACATTGCTCTGTTTATTTGATCATGCAAATAGCCTGACACAGAAACTTTGGCTCAACCAACAACATGTGTGGGGGGCAGGGCTATCTGAATTTTTTTTCATCATTTGCTAAGCCTCTCCTCCTTGGATGCTGTTGCTAACTCAGACATGCTTTACAGAAGGTCCAAAAAAGAAAATAAATGGACACCAATTAAAAGGACACCTTTCTGGCAGCATCCCCGGCTCTTAAGGCATTGTTTTTCCTTCTAAAGCATCAGTGAACATTTGAATCTTCTGTAATAGTTGCATGTGAGTATCTCAGTTGTCCTCAGTGTGAAAAAATCATAAAAATGAAAGAATCTTAATCATAAAGTCATTGCTGGAAAGGGTTCAAATACACAAAAATACTAAAAACCAAAGAATTGGTGGGATCTGAAGGACTTTTCTGAAGAATAGTGTAAAATTTAAACGGTTCAGGCCAAACAAGGGACTCAACTATCACTAAACAAAAAAAGAAAAAAAAAAACAACTGTGGATCATTCAGGTAACAACGCAGTATTAAGAATCAAGTGTGTGTAAACTTTTGGACAGGGTAATTTTTTATAACTTTAACTATTCTTTTCTCTAGTGGACTATATGTAAATGTCTTTTATGTTAAATATCTTATTCAGGTCAGCACTAAATAAAAAAATAACATATACAGGTCCTTTTCAACAAATTAGCATATTGTGATAAAGTTCATTATTTTCTGTAATGTACTGATAAACATTAGACTTTCATATATTTTAGATTCATTACACACAACTGAAGTAGTTCAAGCCTTTTATTGTTTTAATATTGATGATTTTGGCATACAGCTCATGAAAACCCAAAATTCCTATCTCAAAAAATTAGCATATCATGAAAAGGTTCTCTAAACGAGCTATTAACCTAATCATCTGAATCAACTAATTAACTCTAAACACCTGCAAAAGATTCCTGAGGATTTTAAAAACTCCCAGCCTGGTTCATTACTCAAAACCGCAATCATGGGTAAGACTGCCGACCTGACTGCTGTCCAGAAGGCCATCATTGACACCCTCAAGCAAGAGGGTAAGAAAAGAAATTTCTGAACGAATAGGCTGTTCCCAGAGTGCTGTATCAAGGCACCTCAGTGGGAAGTCTGTGGGAAGGAAAAAGTGTGGCAGAAAACGCTGCACAACGAGAAGAGGTGACCGGACCCTGAGGAAGATAGTGGAGAAGGACCGATTCCAGACCTTGGTGGACCTGCGGAAGCAGTGGACTGAGTCTGGAGTAGAAACATCCAGAGCCACCGTGTACAGGCGCCAGGTCAAGCCACTTTTGAACCAGAAACAGCGGCAGAAGCGCCTGACCTGGGCTACAGAGAAGCAGCACTGGACTGTTGCTAAGTGGTCCAAAGTACTTTTTTCGGGTGAAAGCAAATTTTGCATGTCATTCGGAAATCAAGGTGCCAGAGTCTGGAGGAAGACTGGGGAGAGGGAAATGCCAAAATTCCTGAAGCCCAGTGTCAAGTACCCACAGTCAGTGATGGTCTGGGGTGCCATGTCAGCTGCTGGTGTTGGTCCACTGTGTTTTATCAAGGGCAGGGTCAATGCAGCTAGCTATCAGGAGATTTTGGAGCACTTCATGCTTCCATCTGCTGAAAAGCTTTATGGAGATGAAGATTTCATTTTCAGCACGACCTGGCACCTGCTCACAGTGCCAAAACCACTGGTAAATGGTTTACTGACCATGGTATTAATGTGCTCAATTGGCCTGCCAACTCTCCTGACCTGAACCCCATAGAGAATCTGTGGGATATTGTGAAGAGAAAGTTGAGAGACGCAAGACCCAACACTCTGGATGAGCTTAAGGCCGCTATCGAAGCATCCTGGGCCTCCATAACACCTCAGCAGTGCCACAGGCTGATTGCCTCCATGCCACGCCGCATTGAAGCAGTCATTTCTGCAAAAGGATTCCCGACCAAGTATTGAGTGCATAACTGAACATAATTATTTGAAGGTTGACTTTTTTTGTATTAAAAACACTTTTCTTTTATTGGTCGGATGAAAAATGCTAATTTTTTGAGATAGGAATTTTGGGTTTTCATGAGCTGTATGCCAAAATCATCAATATTAAAACAATAAAAGGCTTGAACTACTTCAGTTGTGTGTAATGAATCTAAAATATATGAAAGTCTAATGTTTATCAGTACATTACAGAAAATAATGAACTTTATCACAATATGCAAATTTTTTGAAAAGGACCTGTATTTTGTGTGATCCCTCTTATTTATCTCAGTAATAATAAACTAGCACTGATTCATGACCATGAACCTGTTTACTTATGTGGTTTATTTAAAACATTAAAATTAAGATTTTGTTTCTTTTGATGATTTCCTGTAATTGCACTTAAAACTGTATAACCAGACAGGTCCTCCACATACTTACATTATAAAAGAGCAAAAGCTTGTGTAGAAAAAAATGCTGGCTGGCAACAGCTTAGACAGGTCAGTAATGTTTTTAAGGCAGGCTTAGTGAAGGTGCTATTTGATGCCAAGAGAGGTGCAGAAATTACACCCGTCACTTTTAAAAAGATCAGAAACTCAGTTGTTACTGCTATTTAATCATTTTAAAGTGTACAGTCTACAAAATCATCTTTTAAAATAAAGCCTCTAAAGGCTTCATAGTGATTTAAAAAAAAAAAAGCAGCAGAGATTTATCACTGTCTTTATTGTAAATAAAATTAGATTATCAGACATTTATATTACGACACCAACAGCAGTAATTAAATTTCCAGTGCCGCAGTGTTTTTTTTTATTTCCTTCTCCCTAGATAAATAAACAGAAAGAGGACAATTAGTGGCTCAGTGTGGGACAGCATTAAAATGACAAGGGGATGTATAGCGCCTCTATCATAATGAGGCTCAAGCGAAGGCTTCCTCTCTTTTTTTGTTCCTCATCTCATTCCCCATTCTCTTTTTCCACCTCTCTTTATCCTCAAGTTGGAAGTAATGGCGGACAAAACGAGGCTACGAGAAAGAGTCCTCATCACTGATTTATGTTTGTTCCCATGTCCTGCATATATTTACCTCACTTTGAATGCAATCGAAAGCATTGCCCGTTACAAAAGCGCACACAAAAGCTCCAGCTTTCATTGTGATGCGGAAAGCCTCAACTTGCTTATCTCGCTCACAAAGCCTTTTTTTGCTTTGTTTTATCACGAATGCTTAAGTGGAAGCTGTTCTGTCTATTTTCACATGCAGTCGGAAACAAAATTATGCTGAAAAGGTGCCTAAGCGAGGTGGAGTTGGTGGAGAGCACCTCTGCTTGAAATGATATAATGTAGATGATTAAAAGTAATTTGATGGAGAGAAAGAGAATGTGTGAGTGTGAATGAACGAGTACATTAAAACTCACACGACCCTCGTAATGGCTTGATTGTTCATATATCTCGATTAGACTGTAATTGCCACACTGTCCTGTGTTAGTTTTAGCTAAAGGGGCTATCATGACACTTTTGAGGCTGGGCTGTGATGGTTTTAAGGGGAGCAACTCATCCTCTGTAGCTGGTATTGTGAAAGTATTATATTTCTTTAATATGTTAGTGAAGAGTGCTGCAGGGGTTGAAAATTATTGGTGTTCAGATGTATGCCATCTCAACAGTGCTGTAAGCTCTCATCTTAACTCTTCATGACCTCCAGCCAGAGAGACTTCACAAACGGCTGAGGAGAAAACCTCAGATGGCATGTGCTGAGGTAATGGGGCCCTTAAAAGCAACAATTAACATCTTCCAACAAGTTCAAAACATGCGGTTCTCACGCAGTGTGACCCGTTTGATAGCCTCTCTCTTATTTCTTTGTATAAACACAAACAAACATTCAGCAGTCACTTTTATCCAAATTTACAATGCTTTCAAGTACATTTCACCAGTTAATGCCTTCCCTGGGATTCAAGCTTGTGACCTTGGTCTTGCTCTTTTCACGCTCTACTTTTTGAGCTACAGGAATACCAGTGTACCAGGTTACTTTGTAAATGTAATATGTTACAGATTACAAGTTACCCTATTCAAAATGTAACAAGTAGTACTACTTTTGATTACTTTTCTAAATTTCAATCACTTTCAAACATTTAAAGCAGGCAGGGTTAACCTTACAGCAGTACTCAACAGTGGCTGCCACCTGATCTTATGACGAAAACGTACCTGTGGGAACTTTTCGCAATGTCGCGAAATACGTACCAATAAGTCCATATCACTGCAATTTCCAACAGAAATTAACACTAGAGGCGGTAAAACAGCAATCGCTTTCATAAACAGTTTTGATTACAGCTCCATATGTCCAAACGTAACAGGCTTGCTTCAGTAGCTCAGCTGCCACAGAACTGGACTTAGGATGTGGAATCCTTGGGTATGAATCCTGTGAAAAACATGACTAACGATGAAAGAGCTGAAAAATGAGAGATCGAAAAACAAGCTAAAACGGCATGCTTGCAACTGCGTTTAATAATACCTTCTTAAAAGGTCTTATTTCTCCACTACTGGCTCATTTATCAAATGGGCGCTTTCTCTTTGTCCTCCGCAAATTAAGCTGCAGTAGGTAATTTGGTAGAGAGACATTTGAATAAATTAGCGTTTGCGATTGACAACGCGTATGACAATGTTGTGATAACCAAATGCTTATAGGCAGCAACTAGTCGTCATCTTGTTCGCTCCATGAAACACATGTTAAAGGAACACTCCACTTTTTTTGGAAATAGACTCATTCTCCAACTCCCCCCGAGTTAATAAGTTGAGTTTTACCGTTTTGAAATCCATTCAGCCATTCTCCTGTTCTGGCGATATCACTTTTAGCATAGTTTAGCATAGATCATTGAATCCTATTAGACCAATAGATCGCGTTCAAAAATGACCAACGGGTTTCGATATTTAAAACTTCTGTAGTTCTGTAGTGACTCTTCTGCAGTTATATCGTGTATACTAAGACCGGCGGAAAATGTAAAGCTGCGATTTTCTAGGCCGATAAGATTAGGAACTACACTCCCATTCTAGTGTAATAGTCAAGGAAGTTTGCTGCCGTAATATGAATGCAGCAGGCACAGTAATATCACGCAGCGCCTGAAATTAGTTCCCAGCTAGGTAACTTCCAATGTAACCAGCACTACATTTGTGTAGCTCCCTGTGCATGCAGTTGGTCACGGGGGGAGTTGGAGAATGAGCCTATTTCCAAAAAAAGTGGAGTGTTCCTTTAATGCTCAGTAGTACACATATATGGTTCTGAAATGGGCATATATGCGGCTGAAAAATATAGCTTAGTGCAACCTAAATTTTTCAACATTTTTAAAGATTGGTTTTTTTTTTTTGGCATTTTTGCCTTTATTGGGATAGGACAGATCAATATTGACAGGAAGCAAAGTGGGAGAGAGATAGGGGGCAGGATCGGGAAAGGTCTTCGAGCCGGGATTCGAACACAGGATGCCCAAAGCGCAAAGTCACTGCATGTCAGCACGCTGCCCACAAGGCTATCAGCGCCAACCAAATTTTTCAACATTAACATTTTAATATAACATTATAGTCATTATGACCTTTAGAAAAATGTTTTTTTGAGGAGGTGGGGTAGTGCACAATAGGCCCCTGTGGAGTAGCCTAAACTTTTGTCCTTAATGGCATTTTTTTCCTTATATTACTTTTACTTTTATACTTGAAGTAGTTTTGAAACCAGTACTTTTACTTTTACTTAAGTAAAAAGCTTGAGATGATACTTCAACTTCTACAAAAGTCTTTTTAAACCCTAGTATCTATACCTCTACCCGAGTAATGAATGTTAATACTTTTGATACAACTGGCTGTGGTGACACGTACAAAACCAATGTCACATACAACTAACCATATGTACGTTCATCTGTTCCAGGAGGGGGAAAAAACACCCTTTTAACGTTAATCAGTGGACAGTTCACATCAAATATGTCACAAAACGTACATGGCAGTGTGTATTTCACATCTTGCGAAAAAGATTCCATAGGTACGTTTTCGTCATGAGATCAGGTTACTGCAGAATTCTGTAAAATTCTTCATCACTTGAATTGAGATTATAATTATTTCATTTTAAAACACAGCCACCACAAAATCAGACTTTAGCATGTCTTTTTAATTGAGATTGTTAACTTAAAGTGGTCATCAGATGCCCATTTTCCACAAGTTGATATGATTCTTTAGAGTCTTCATGAAAAGTCCATAACATGCTTTGAAATTTTAAACATGCTTCACAATTTCTCAATGGAACTGTAAAAAAAAAAAACTTTTTACCTTCAGCTCTGCAAAAATCAACCTGTTCTGGTGGTTGCTTTAAATGCTAATGAGCTCTGCTCGCCCCGCCCCTCTCCTCTCTCTTTGGAGTTACATGCCTGTTTACTTTAGCCGCATTTAGCCACGAAACTTGCTTACTACCACGTTATTACGAAAGCCAATTGCAAATATACAGTAAAAACCCTTACACTCTCTTCTACTGTAAGTGAAGCTGGATCACTACAATCAAAATGGCGATCGTACTGTTACAGCTCATTCAAGGCGGGTCTAAGGTAAGACAGCCGAGTCAATCAATTTATCATGGGAGCGGTCTTCGTCGGTGTAACGTCACACAGACAAGATGCTAAGAATGGCTTGATTTGAAAAAGGGGAAATTATTGGACTTTTTTTTTATCATGTGTACACACACTGCCAACACACATTTATGTTCAAACAACATAAAAGTGAACGTTGCATCCGATGACCCCTTTAAATACTAATTTAAAATCATAACAAGAAATATTTTAATAGCTATGATAATGTTTTTGGAATCAAATCTTTGCATAACTATGACAGGGAACGCTGGCATCTAACAATGCTTTGTAAAAAAACATTTAAATTCTAAAAAATAAAGCATATACATAAACCCAAATAGAAAATAAAACTGTTATTCAAATAAGCCTGTGTCCTGTTCTCTGTCCTAAACTCCTGAAACATTGGTGTTTTCGGAGCAGTCAATGCAATTTGGGAAAGAAATCAATTAAATCTGTGTGTGGGTGTGTGTGTGTACTGGTATTCACTAGGTTAACAAGAACCAAATGTCCCCAAAAGGATAGTAATACCAGTCAATTCTGACCTTGTGGGGACATTTGTAGGTCCCCATGAGGAAACAAGCTTATAAATCATATAGAATAAAGTGTTTTGAAAATCTGAAATAGCAGAACGTTTTTGTACAATAGAAAAACCATTATACCTATGCAATTTCCCCCCAAAAATGGAAAACTGTGCTTGTGAGAAAATTCAGATGAAACCCCCTTTGTAATTGTTAACATTTTCATAAGTAACTGCAATTTAATAACACATTTTCCTCAGTAACTGTAATCAATTAGTTTCATTTATTTTGTAATTCAATTACATAACGCTGTTAGATGTAACTATAGTAGTCAACATTTGAAGTGGATAATGAGTGGATATTGTTTTGGTTTTAGGCCTACTTTAATGAAAGGTTTTGATCCACTTTAAATGTTGACTACTGTAGTTACTCCCCAACACTGAGGAATGCACATACTGTACATACTATGTGTCTGCAAGATGATTCATCTATTAATTTTTAGCAAGTGTGCATTTTTATGCCAGAGATCTCATCAGTAATCACAAGTTGTTCCAGCACACATACATTTACACAGTCAAAAAATGATTTATTGAAGCTGTCAATAAAACTTAAGGTTATTTATGGTTATGGTTATAGGATTATTTCAGTACATTTCACAGGAAAATAGTATTTCATCTTTTTTACTTCAAAATTTCATGTTTGATTCAAAGTTTTATTTGCCATTTAGTGTAATTACTTATGGAATTTACCATTTTTTTTAACAGTGAATTATTTAACTAACATTAGAGACAAATGTTTACAAACCCTTTCCCCTGGTTTCACAGACCAGACTTAAGCCTAGTCCGAGACTAAACTGTAATGGTGCATTCAACTTCACACCAGACGCGAATGAAGCGGCAAGCATGAGTGATTTACATGTTAAGTCAATGCAAAGACGCGAATAGCCATCCTGCGGCGCGAAACGCACGAATAGCGCGCATGAAGCGGCGCGAATTCAAGCGTTTGCCGCGCGAGTTCAAAAATCTGAACTTGTGAAAATTCGCGTTGCGTTAACCAATCAGGAGCTTGCTCTAGTAGTGACGGAGGCAGAAATCCAAAACAACAATGGAGGACAAAATCACCGTTGCTGTCTGTGGTTACTCGGAGATGTACGATACATCTTTGTACTTTTATAGAAACAGGAATAAAAATCTTCCAAGGATCTTGCTTGGAAGAAAGTGAGTGAAGAGGTCGGACAATCTGGTAAATTAAAAAAAAAACGCTCTTTACTCAATCTGACCTACATATATATACATATTGAGATTACAAGCAAGCTAAAGCTGGCAAATTGAGCTCATTCACCTATTTTACAACTGCTTTCCAGCTGACGAGTGGCAGACGCCCCTCCCATGATACGAATTCGCATCTGTTGTGAAGTAAATGTCACACGCGAATTTCATGCGCGAATGAAGCTAGTAAACTTAAATGTTTAAGCGTCCAACTACGCGCGAATAGCGCGATTTATTTGCGCAAGTCGCGTCTGGTGTGAACGCACCGTAAGTCTGAGCTGTTTCAACTGAAATTAAATTGCACTAATTGATCTTAAAATATATCAGTGCCTTTGAAGATGCAATCCAGTAATATTTTTTCTAAGCATGTTTATAAAAATTACTTAAGGGGTCCTATTATGCTCTTTTAAAAAGTCTTTATTTTGTTTTGGGGGTGCACTAGAACATGCTCTCATGCTTGGTGGTTCGAAAAATGCATTATTTTTGACATAATATACATTGTTGCATTAGCTTTATCCCCAGGCTGACACAAATGGCTCGATTAGTTCCGGGTTAGATGAAGGTCTGCCTTCCGAAAAACAAAATGCGTTGTGATTGGTTAGCAGTCCCACTGCATTTGTAATTGGCGAACAGCTTAGACAGCGTTCAGTCCTGCCACTTTAGTCAATGTTCACGTTTAAACAGCTCCCCCACCTCGTCCCTACCCACCCACCAACGATTCGAATTTCCATAGGCGGGATTTATTAGAATGATATTCTAATGCAGGGGTGCCCACACTTTTTTGGCTTGTGAGCTACTTATAAAATGACGAAGTCAAAATGATCTACCTACTATAAAAATGCAAAACATATATTTATTTATGAATATATTGAGAATTCTTTATATGTTGGTGTAGCTTGCATAACTACATGAACCCATATTGCACAATACAACTACATACAATTACATTCATTACTTTACTCTGATGACTTGCACTGAATGGAATCAGCCACTTGGCGCAGCTGTATGCACAATCATGCGCGGTGATTCGTGTCATAAAAAGTCAGATGTCAGACTGGCTGCCTTGTATGTCAATCAAGTGACAAAATTAATAATGAGGACGGATGATTGGCTGACTACATTGGCTGATCGTCTACTTAATTTGACTTCTAATTGTTAATGCCGTGCGATCTACCCACACCACCTTTGCGATCGACCGGTAGATCGCGATCGACGTATTGGGCACCCCTGTTCTAATGGATCGCGTTGTGACATCACAGCATCTGGAAAACAAACGTTGTAGTCCAAAGGAGCTGTTCATTGTAGTTCTTGAAAAGGATTTTTTTTTTTTTTTTAACTAAATATCTCCCTTTGGAGTGGACTTTGAGATTTGTAACTTTGTAGATGTTTTTTTTATGCTCATACACACCACACACTGGCAAAAATTCAAGGTGAAAAAGCATAAAAGGACCCCTTTAAATGTCCTAATTGAACTATGGCCTAATCTTGGCTTAGTCTAATCCCTGTCTGTGAAACTGGGTGTTTCATATGATGAATTAATGGAGTTTATGACTTGGTTTTATTGTATATATACAATGATATTAATTAAATATGGTATTACTTAAAGGGGAATTTGGATGCCCATTTTCTACAAGTTGGTATTATTCATTAGGATCTTCATAAAATGTCTGCAAAATACTTTGGTTAAAATTTCTTAATGGTTGGTAAACAACACCTATTTTGTCTTGTCAAAAACAGCTCTGTTCACAACAAGCAGTTTCAATGCATGGCTCTTCAAATAATAATGAGCCACTGCTCACCCCGCCCCCTCTTCTGTTTTTTTGTGTATTTGTTGCATTACCATCAAAAACAAAACTAATCTAGTGCATTCCCAGTGTCTCTGATGTCAGGAGAAAGTGAAGACTCTTATGTTCACTTCTACATCCAACTACAAAACACCTGCATTGCTTACTTGAGCGCGGAGAAAATGGTTGACAGCATACAACTGGCTAAGGGCAGAAATATGATAATACAGAATAGTCAGTCAAAGGTTGTGGATGTCATCCTACTCAGAAAATCCAAACACTGCACCATGTAAAAGTGAATTTTGCATCCGATGTCCCCTTTAAAGCACCCTGTATCTATACAATCTGCACACAGCACACAATTTTATAGTTACTGTAATCTTGATTTGATATGAGCTATGAAATCTACAAGAATATTTTATGATCCTTTTATGATTGCTGTTTCATTCATCATTATGCGAGGGTGTTTACAGAGATCCATCAAGGAGAATAGCTCATTTGTCGTAGGCTGATATGATTATCAAGTGTTTATTTCATTTGTTTAAAACCGCAAACAGCACATCTGAGCTTCTGAGCTGAGTGTTGGACAAGACGCCCGGAGTACTGAAATACACCCGTCCATACACTGACTTTACAAAACGCATCTGTGGGAGGTGTGTAGTGTGTGGGCAAAAGGTACGAATCTAACTTGAAAGTGCCTGCTATATGTAGTCTAGCATCAAGGTGGCCCACAGGAGTCGAATTGGAAGCTGCACTGGTTAGAAACTGAACAGAAATGCTTTTTATCGTGCTCATATGGTGGGTTATCTGTATGCATTATTTTTCACTGAATATATTTGTCTCAGAGCTTGAGGGGAGCTGCTGTGATTAGTCTCCAAAATTAAGTAACCTCTTAATTGGCACCATCCAAGAGGTGAAAACAATGTTGTGAGACACAGTGCTAATGGGCATTAGCATGTTTATAAATAACCGATTGCATATAGAGCTTCAATTGTGACTCATTGATTGTGATTTCCCTCCACTAGTGTTATGGAGAGTGTAGTATGTAATGTTTCCACATTGTGATAACAAGCCATTTGAAAATTCAAACTCGCTAGCATATGTTCTCGCAAAGGTTCTCCACTCTGTCTAGCTGAGGGTAGCCACAACTTACTCTCATAAGTGGCGTAATTTGTTGAGTAGCTGGAGGTGATAGAACGCAGGATGGGGGCTGAAATGATTCATAGCTCCATCCAGAAGAAACGCAGATAATGATGCTGACATTCGGCATGTCAGTAGACTCGGGGGTGCTTTTATATGAATTCAATGCACCGTTACGTCAATATAATTGTGAATGGGTGTCTTTCATTTACATTGTTTACTTGGATAATGTCTAAGAAGCTACATTTGTTTTGATCACGTCTAATGCCATTTTGAGCTAAAGTCGTAGCTGTAAAAAGTGGGAGTGACGTTCATGGGCGTCTTGGAAACCCCAGCTGGGGATTTAATCTTGTCTGGGTACTTGTCTTGACTTGATTTCATTGCCACCTTTGTGAGAGTCCACCAAACAGACAGATTTAACCCCCTCTCTGGATGGGAGGATATGCATCTTTTGTGAGACGGCTGAGAAATGTCTTACTAAAATCTGGGGTTTGCTTTGTTCTTTCCATATGCTGTTACATCTTATTCACAGTTGAGTGTTTTAGGCTTTATAGGAAACATTATTGACCAATAGTTAGTACATAACTGGATCTTCTGGTGAAAACTTCTCTCTGGTGATGTATTCAGGATCAGGACTTCTCCAATCATTAAGTTGCTTAAACCCACCCCTTCAAGGTTACACTCATCTGCCTCCACTTGAGTGCAACGAGCAAATCCTAACATCCAATCAACTTGGCTGTCAACCAAGTCCCTACCCTTTTTCCTTTCCAATAATCAGTTACATTTGGATGTACATGACAATACAGAAGAAAAGATACTTCCATTTCATTTCAACTTTAAGTTATGGTTACACTGTATTGTTTGCACTTTTTGCAGAAATAAACTCTAAAAGTTATAAAGTAAAAATGTGACCCTGCACCACAAAATCAGTCATAAGGGACAACTCTTTGAAACTGAGATTTATACATTATCTGAAAGCTGAATAAATGAGCTTTCCGTTGATGTATGGTTTGTTAGGACAATATTTGGCAGAGATACAACTATTTGAAAATCTGGAATCTGAGGTTGCAAAAAAATCTAAATACTGAGAAAATTGCCCTTAAACTATTCCAAAGGAAGCTCTTAGCAATGCATATTACTAATCAAAAATAGTTTTTATATATTTATGGTAGGAAATATCTTCATGGAACATGATCTTTACTTAATATCCTAATGATTAAAGAAAAATTGATCATTTTGACCCATACAATGTATTTTTGGCTATTGCTGCAAATATACCCATGCTACTTAAGACTGGTTTTGTGGTCCAGGGTCACAAATGGTTTTTGCAAGTAAAAACTATGAATTACAATATAACTTAGGTGAAAAACAGTATGATGACATTCCCAGAAGTCTTTTGGCTTTTCTGTTAGAGGTAGACTTGGTATTTAGGATTACAGTGCCTTGCAAAAGTATTCATACCCTTTCATTTTTTTTCACATTTTGTTTTGTTGCAGCATTATGTTAAACTGCTTTAAATTAGTTTTTCCCCACATCAATTTACACTCCATACACCATAATAATGACAAAGCAAAAAACAGATTTGCAAATTTTACAAATGTATTAAAAATAAAACACTGAAATAAGTACATTTCATAAGTATTCATACCCATAACTAAATACATAGTTGAGGCACCTTTACAGCCTCAAGTCTTTTTGGGTATGATGTGACAAGCTTTGCACATCTGCATTTGGCAAATATCTGCCATTCTTTGCCTCACCTTTTCACCTCTCAAGCTCTGTCAGCTTGGATAGAGGCTGGCAGACATTTTCTAGAGTCCTCCATTATGGATAATGCTTCTGTGAACCTTCAATGCAGCAGATTTTTTTCTGAAATCTTCCCTAGATCATTGCCTTAATGCAGTGGTTCTCAAAGTGGGGGGCGCGCCCGCCAGGGGGGGCGCACGAGTATTGCAGGGCCATCAGCAGAAAAATAAATATAGAAACGTAAACAGCCAAAGGATGTAACTTAGAATGGGAGATGAACGGTGTGTGAAAGAGAAGAGAAAACCATAGATTAATTCGCACAGACCCAGGCAGGTGCTGGTCATTCAAAAACTCAATGCAGAAAATTTGACGAGGTATAATTGCTCTCGGCTTCAAAGTTAAAATGACTTGCAACTGTCGCTTTGTCGCATCCAGCAGATATGTCTGGACACGACAAAGCGACCATTGCAAATCATTTAAACTTTGTGTGAGCACGTCATAAATAGAACATGGCAGCAGATTACTGTCGGGGATTTGCCGTGTCTAACTCAGCGGCAGAGTTCAGCTCACGCAGGGGCGAAATTTCCACTTGGGGCTTTTCAAAATCCTGTTTGTGTCCTCCCACTTTCAAATGGTTTTGTAAAAGTAATGTCTTGTATTGTAGAATGCACGCTCAGCGACGCCGATTCGCGCGATCGTTAAAATGAAACCGAAAGTAAAACGCGCAAGCGCATTCAAAAGCAATTTTAATACCCCACGTTTAGAGATCGACTCCCCAATGCGCGCAAATTAGGCTACATAAAATATCTAGGCTGTTTATTAGTATGTGGCTATAATAAGTTGTGTAGTTGTCTATAGCTCTGTATCATGATGGGAAAATTCGGTCTCTATTTGCACTTTGAATATTGAAAGAGTAGCCTACTTTGATTATGGCTGCATTTATTGCCTACATGACTAAGAAAGAACTGTGTCGTTAATTTTTTGTTATTTATACTGTAGATTCTTTAAAAATGCAGTGGTTGCCTCTAATTTAAATGGCTGTACTTATAATAGAGAAAATAAACATCTTGTTCATGTACTCATATTTTCATTCATTCCTGTCCCTTGCTTAAGGCGTAAAATATATAAAAAAGGCTTTGAGAATCAGCCCATTTGCTTGTAAAACATCTGCAATCAGAATCGGCCATGAGGAATCAAGATCGGCACATTACTAAAAATAAATTGGGTGCTCCTATATTTTTTTGGTGCTCCTAACTTTTTGAAGTTGGGAGCACCAGTGCTACCAAGTAAAAAAGCTAATTTCAAGCCCTGCTATGCCTTAGGACAGCATGAAACCCACACACACACAAAAAAAAATAAAATAAATAACATAGAGAATTATAATAATAACAGTTATTCTCCCTGTGCTATGTTTTATGTTTCAAGTGTTGCAAGGTTTTTGTTGTTGTTGTTGTTGTTGTTGTTGTTGTTGTTGTTGTTGTTGTTTAACTAAGAAAGCATAAATTTTTCATTATGTTTAGTAAAAATCATTTATTAGTCTTAGGTGGGATAGGTATTTCCGGGAGGGGGGGCGCCAGATTTTTTTAAAGGTTTAAAGGGGGGCGCGACCAAAAAAGACCTCAGGAATTGGTTTTTGCTCTGATATGCATTTTTGAGAGGTGTGTGCCTTTCTAAATCATACCCATTCAAATGAATTTGCCACAGTTTAACTCCACTCGAAGTGTAGTAACATCTAGAAGCAATATGAATGCTCCTGAGCTAAATTTCGAGTGTCCCAGAAAAGGGTATGAATACTTATGCAAGGGATCTTTTCAGTTTTTTATTTTTAATAAATTTGCACAAATGTTAAAAACCTATTTTTTGCTTTGCCATTATGGAGTAGGGAGTGTAGATTTATGTGGGAAAAAAGTAATTTAAAGTAGTTTAACATAAGGCAGCAACATAACAAAATGTGAAACAAATTAAGGGGTATGAATAATTTCGCAAGGCACTGTAAATATAATTAAATATTAAGTTTTAAGTTGTAAAATATAAAGACACCAATATGCCATCCCTTAATGACTGAAACATTAGCCCCTATTACACATATGGTCTTTACTGGTAAATTATCGTTAAAAGATCATGTGTGAACAGGACTTTTTTCAGAAATACCAGTAAATTCATTCTAGCAATTTACTGGTATCAGAAGTTGTAACATTACCAGTAAATTACCGGTAATGTGCTTGGTTAAACACAGAATGAGATAACTGGTTTGAGCATGTACGAGTTCCGAACGCTCTGGGCCAATCATAACATTCTGATGCAGATTTACTCCACACTGTGAAGTTCGGTTTGAAGCCATCTAATACGATATCGCTGGGCCAAAAGCAGCTCCATCAATGTGAACATCTGACACGCAAATGAAAACGTCAACAAAACATGTTTACAAACACAACACCGGGAGGCGCAGCCATTTAGAGGTCTTTTCTGGTTAATGATATCACAGATTTACCGGTATTTTGAAACTGATGTGTGAATGGCACTTTACCAGTAAAAGTTGTGGTAACTGTATGGCAATTTACTGTGTGAAAGGGGATATTGTTTCCATGATTTTTAAGGTAAGCCTCACAGGCAATCACAGCTGCTGTTTTTTTTCTGTAAATTTAACCAGATATTTTTTACTGTGTAGTCAGAGCCATAACCTTGTGTGCAGCGTTCAGACATGGCACAACAGCAGTTTGGGTGACCTGAGTCCGAGTCCTGGCTCATGGGGTCCTTTCCCAGTCCTATTCTCCTCTTTTGTATCCAACTGTTACCTGTCTCTCTTGAACTGTCCTATTCAAATATTGGCAAAACTGCCATAAATATAACTTTCAAAAAAGTTATAGATATAAAAAGGTGAAAAAACATCCTGGCAGGGATTCTACCCACCTAGCTGACCCTGACGACTTAAATCCTCCCTGAATGTATTTATTTTGCAAGGATAAGACTCTTTTTTATTTGATCAGACCTGCATTTTCGAGACCACCAATGACCGTATTTGCATTTCATGAGCGTCTCTTTTATTCTCAGTGCAATTCCACTGAAATCAAGCTAATGCCACATCCAACTTTTTTGTTTTGTTTGTTTATTTCTTCTTGCTAATCCACTGTGGCCCATTTGCTCGTCCGTTCAATTGCTGGTTTTTGGCACATTCTAAATATGAATCCGTCATGGCCATTAACCATTTATAACAGATCTGTTCTAGAAGCATAGCATTTGTGAAATCCTGTAAATGAGTGTTAGCTGGGAAATCCTGCATCATGCTGCTATGTGTTAAAAGGATGTGCAAGATTTCAGGCGAGTTCACAGCTCACCTGTGGGTGCGTCTGTCACTTTCACAAACACCTCCCTGGCTGCAAAAACTGTTTAAGTGTGGCATGGGGTAAAATGGTCTCTGTTTCAGCAGCTACGAGAAGGCTCTAGAAGGTTCGGCAGTGATCTTTGCGTCCTCAAGGCCTGGCATTACTGAATGCAAGTACTGCCATCACATTGACAGGCTCTATACAGTCAAACCAAAATTTATTTAGACACCCTCAATATTTCTCACATTATCACAGTTTTATATGCTAAAATTGTAATAAAATGTGACAAGAACTCAGAGTTAAACTGTGTCAGAAAAAAATCAGCTTGATATTGTCAGATAGAAAGGTATGTAACAAAACACGGTCAGGTCAAAGTGTCAAATCAAATTTTTGGTCCCAAATTTTTATAAAGTTTACTGGTAGTCCACTGTATGAAGATTTTTTTGGGTATAGTATGTATATATAGTTTACTTTAGTTTACTATCATCATTTGCATAAATTAACTATAGTGTCCAGCACCCACTAGTAAAAAAATATCAAAAATTATTTCTGGCATCAGATGTAATTTGTCTGTTATTTTCTGCTTACAAAAAGATTGGATTTCTTTTGGTGTGTTTGGCAATTGACAGAACAAATAAGTGCAACTTGATGTGCCAGAGAGCATCTTCACAGGGTTATTAATTATAAGACCATAAAAAAAATTTAATTATGCATTAAAAACAAAAAAATGCATTAACACATTTTAAGTCTTTTAGATAGTGCCAGATGGGATTGGTTCAAGTATGCTCAGATTCAAAGAAAACAGAGTGTGTGACTTTGCCTTTGTATTGCAGTAAAGTTCAACGAAATGTTTCATTTTCCCTCCCACATTACAATTAAAAGTAAAATTAAAACATACCGTACAAGACTCTGCGCATCAATAATAACTATGTTAATGGCTTTGCAATGTAAGCACCATAACAAAGTCCTATGCACGAAAAAGGTCGAAGACCACTGGTTATTATGACTGACTGAAAACAATAACGAACATTAATGACAGAGAACTAGATGTGTGGGACTCTAAAAAATGCAAAGCGTTGACTATAAATTACAATAAATGCTACAAAACCAAATATTACTGACTTTTTCAAAACAGTTAATAGGTGCAACTCCAATGGAAATGAAAAAATGTCAACAAAACGCCAGGTGTGTATTTTATTATGCATTCAGAACATACACACAGACTTCTGAATCTAGTGAGAATTTAACATAAATGCTTTTATACCTACACTTCCCCATAAAACCTGTTGGTTACTAGACAGAGAGTAATCTTACGAGTCTTTCAAACGGTATAAAGACTGTTCAAACATCCTTGGTTTTTGACGTTAAACATATTTTGTCACTACATTTGTGAGGACATTTGGTCCTCACAACTAAGTATAATAAAGCTGTATACACATACACAGGCTTTACTGACCCTGAATTTCTCTCAGCTCTAAACCACTCTCGAGTTAAGCCTACTTGTACTGTACAATAAATGGCTGAATATCTCAGTAATGGCAAGGACAACATGACAATAGGGAAAAATGCGACGAGTACACAAGTGCCCAATCGCGAGTAAGGAGCACAGCATCATGAACAAAAACATTAATAAGCTCGTTAGGGAACGTTATATCACAAAATGTCCTTTATCATCAGTAATTAATCTGTTATTTCATGCCTATTTATTGCTACGTTACTCGACATTACTCAGAGCACCTGCTCTCAAAACAGTTTTAAAAACCTCAGACGAAGCGCAACGTCGCTAATCTCATATCTAAACTGTTTCTCTCACGCTCTCACTCTTCGTTCTTTTTTTTAAAGAATAGCTTAAAAATCACGTGTTAAACAACTTTTCAGTGTAAATGCGGTCAAGACTCTAATTACTCCAGGAATAATTAAAACGCGCAACACTGGAGGCATTCAGGAGCAGAGAAACAGCATATTTACCTCACACACCTAACATGTTCATCGACAGGTTGGGTTTTGACATCTTCCCCACTGCTGCTTTCACAAACTCTATCGCAATCTATAAAGTCGAGCACGGGTCGAAACGGAACAAATCGAGATCTCCTAGTTTGTTTCAACAGATGTTCAGCCTGTTTCGCGGTGCCAATATGTGATGGGAAGGAAAGCTTAAAAGAAAACACATAAAACAAAAATGTAAAACAATACAGGCTACCAAAATATCTAAAGTTGTTTTACCTGCTCGGGATGGCACAGAGTACACACGGGATGGATGAGGAAATCCAAACTTTGAAGACCGCAAGCCTTTGATCGGCTGTTAATGGCTCGTTTGTGAGAGACGCATTAGATCGGCGCAGTTCTGACAAGACTATCGGCTAGCAATGCTGCTGTCTGTCTCTCCCTCCCTCTCTCTCGCTCCCCCAGAGAAATAAATAATCTCTGCTTTCATCTGGATCACCGAATCTCTCCCTCCCTTTCCAGTTTGCCGCGCTCTTTCTATCTCTATCTCTCCTTTTTTCTCTCACACACACAATTTACGTCTGTTGTGTTTATACAGTGTTAATGATATTTTCTCTCAACCCTCTCACAAACATTTCAACATTTTTGATCATAATTAAAACATTATTTATGTTTAACGAGCTTTTTTCAATTCGTGTCGGGGACTACATTTTATAAACCTGGACCCAATGAGTAAGATATGCCGTTTTAGACCTTATTGGGCCACCTTTATCATACACTCTAAAAAATGCTGTTTTTTTTTTTAACCAAATGCTGGGTTCAGCCTGTTGGGTCATTTTATTGGGTTATTTTTTTTTTTTAACATTTTTACCCAGGTGCTTGGTAGTTTTTCTGCACTTAAAAAAAATGCTAGGTTGTTTTTTAACCCAAGTGCTGGGTTCGGCCTGTTAGGTCCTTTTATTGTGTCATTTTTTAACATTTTTACCCAGGTGCTGGGTAGTTTTTCTGCACTTAAAAAAATGCTAGGTTGTTTTTTAACCCAAGTGCTGGGTTCGGCCTGTTAGGTCCTTTTATTGTGTCATTTTTTTTAACATTTTTACCCAGGTGCTTGGTAGTTTTTCTGCACTCTAAAAAATGCTGGGTTTTCAACCCAAATGCTGGGTTCAGCCTGTTGGGTCATTTTTTATATTTTTACCCAAGTGCTGGGTAGTTTTTCTGCACTTAAAAAAACACTAAGTTGTTTTTTTAACCCAAACGCTGGGTTCAGCTGTTAGGTCATTTTATTGGGTTATTTTTTAACATTTTTACCCAGGTGCAGGGTAGCTTTTATGCACTCTAAAAAATGCTGGGGTTTTTTTTAACCGAAATGCTGGGTTTAGCCTGAAGGGTCATTGTATTGGGGTATTTTTTTATATCTATTTTTACCCAGGTGTTGGTTCACCCTTTTGGGTCATTTTATTGGGTTATTAACATATTAACATTAACATTTTTGCCCAGGTGCTTAGTGTCACGGTGCGTGCAGGAACGGGCAACACTACGGAGTAAAATGCAAAGTCTTTAATAAATCCTCAGGTATGGTAACAACAGCAGACAAAGAGACTGGAACACAGGAGGTAATGTATGGAACACTAGATGTAACGTTTTCGTCGGACAAAGAAACAGGGAAAACAAACAAACTTATACAGGGCGGCTAATTGACAAAGACAGGTGAGGCTGATGACACTGAAGAGAAGGAAGTCCAAACATGGGCATAGGGGAAACCAATACACACAGCACAACGGGGGGAGACACTAGGAGAAACCAAAACATTCAGTCCGGGGGGGACACTGGGAAAAACTAACAAAAACAGTCCAAAACCTAACACTTGGTAGTTTTTCTGTAAAAAAAAAGCTGGGTTATTTTCTTTTAACCTTATTGCTGGATTCAGCCTGTTGGGTCATTTTATTGTGTTATTTTTTTAACAGTTTTACTCAGGTGCTTGGTAGTTTTTCTATACTGTAAAAAATGCTGGGTTATTTTTTTTAACCCAAATGCTGGATTCAGCCTGTTGGGTCATTTTATTGAGTTATTTTTTAACATTTTTACCCAGCTGCTGGGTAGTTTTTCTGCACTCTATAATGCTGTTTTTTTTTTACCCAAATGCTGGGTTCAGCTTGTTAGGTCACTTTATTAAGTTATTTTTTTAACATTTTTACCCAGGTTCTGGGTAGTTTTTCTGCACTCTAAAAAATGCTGGGTTATTTTTTGTAACAAAAATGCTGGGTTCAGCCTGTTGGGTCATTGTATTGGGGTTTAGAGTGCATTTTTATTATTTCAAATGGAAAACCTTCAATAGATTGACCGACCCAGCACTATGTCAAAAAAGAACCCAACAAAAGGGTCAATTTATAAAACCCAACAAGCTGGGTCAAAATAACCTAGCTAGCATGTGTTCTGTCCAATGTTTACCCATTTAACTTTGTTACATCCCCAAAGGAAGGTTTTTAGCATTTTTGTCAGGTTTTGCTCACGTTTTGGTACACATCTGTCCCCAAAATGTCGGTAAGTAGGTACACGTGCATGCACACATGCGCGCACACACACACACACACACACACACACACACATGTTGGGTTTACATGTTTTATGGGGACATTCCATAGGCGTAATGGTTTTCATACTGTACAAACCGTACTTTCTATCGCCCTACACCTACACCTACCCTACACCTAAACCTAGCCCTCACAGGAGATTGTGCATACTTTTACTTCATCAAAAAAACTCATTGTGCATGATTTATAAGCCTGTTTCCTCATGGGGACCTAAGAAATGTCCCCACAAGGTCAAAATCTACTGGTATTCCTATCCTTGTGGGGACATTTGGTCCCCATAACGTGATGAATACCAGGTACACACACACACACACACACACACACACACTCACTCACTCACACACACACACACACACACACAAACACACATGTTGGGTTTACATGTTTTATGGGGACAATCCATAGGCGTAATGGTTTTCATACTGTACAAACCGTATTTTCTATCGCCCTACACCTACCCTACACCTAAACCTAGCCCTCACAGGAGATTGTGCAAACTTTTACTTCCTCAAAAAAACTCATTGTGCATGATTTATAAGCCTGTTTCCTCATGGGGACCTGAGAAATGTCTCCACAAGTTCAAAATCTACTGGTATTACTATCCTTGTGGGGACATTTGGTCCCCATAACGTGATGAATACCAGGTACACACACACACACACATACACACACAATTTACTTATTTTATTATCTACTTATTTAATCGATGGGACAGTATGCTTTAGTCTCTAATTATTTAATAGCCTTTAGAAAGGATTTGCAGTCACTAATGCAGTGGTTCTCAATTCTAGACCCCATCACTGTACATTTGATTGTCTGTCTCTGTTATTTAACATCTGATTTATACAATCAACTCATTAGTAGAGATTGCAAAACGTCAATCGGGTGTGTCAAATAAAGGACACATCCAAAATGTGTAGCGCTGGGGGCTTGCAGGACTAGGATTGAGAAACACTAGCAGATTGCAAGGGACGGGATTACTACGTCGGATTAAACTGCAACAAACATCATTTCATTATCTGCGCATCAGATGAAAAGCACGACGCGGTGGCGAAAATCTCTCACTGTAGTGTCCAGTTTTGTTTTTGTAAGCTTGGACATTTTATAGGCTCTTGTTCCGGAAAGCACAATACTATGCAATATTATGCAGTGACAATCGGAGTTTCTTAATGAGTTTTGTGGGGTTTTATGTTGTCGTTAAAGCTTTAGACATACCAGTAGTCTTTCGCAAATGAAATAATACTGGCGTCTCAGCATGTAGGGATGAGTTTGGTAATATATATGATCTCATGCCATTATGAAATTCATCAGTCAAACAGGGAAATGAGAAGGCCTTTCTTCCAGTTTATAGCCATTATGTCTCTCTGGGAAGAGCTAGTCTCTTCTTAATGGGATGAACCATTGAACCACAAAGAGATCAGGGCAGCGATGCTGTACAAGGTCTATGGTGTGCCAATGGGATACGGACAGATGGCCGTGTAATTACGCAGGAACTAACCCCTGTGCATGTGCGGCTTCCGTTTTCAAATGTGAATATGCTCAATTATTCTTGTTTTCTCAAGAAAAAAACGATCACGTCATTCTCTGATAACTATATGTGACTGATAAGAACAGAACATTTAAAGAGGTCTAATTCAGACAGTAATTCAGCATAATGTGGATGGAAATTTAACATCAAAACTCATTGTGTTAAACTCATACTTACAGCCTCAAGAAATTCATTACAGCTAACAACACAACAGTGCTCTTTTATTTGGTGATAATGACTGGTGGACTGTACAGTATCCTGCTTTTTACATTTAAATATTATTATTGTCTTCATCATTAAAGGTTCACTCCAGATTGAAAATTTCCTGATTATTTACTCATCCCTATGTCATTCAAGATGTTCATGTCTTTCTTTCTTCAGCCAAAAAGAAATAAGGATTTTTCTTCATGTAGTGGACTTCAATGGGGATCGACAGGTTGAAGGTCCAAAGTTTCAATGCAGCTTCAAAGAGCTCTACATGATCCATGACAAGGAATAAGGGTTCTATCTAGTGAAAAGATTGGTCATTTTCTAAAAAAACACAAATCACAAAGCAAACATACAAAGAAAGTCAAGCGGCCTTTACAAAAAAAGGTAAAACAACATTGTTGGACGATTTTGAAGCTGGAGGAGAAATGAGATGGAGTTTTTCGCCTTTTTTGAACTGGAGTACTGTAACGGATTTAGTCCACTGAAAGGTGAGTTGAAGATGAGAACCCAAGTGCAGTTTTATTTAGCAGAGTGTAATCCAAAGAAACAATTGAAGACTACACTTGATTTAGACTTGACTTAGCATAAACAGACTTGACTTGAAACAGACTTGACTTGGCTTGACATGACATGAGCAGACTTGACCAGAAACAGACTTGAACAGACTCACCAACAGCAGGTTACATACTTCAATACATGACAAGAAATGAATGGCAACATGAGGGCTACTTATACTAAACATCGAGAATCACATGACACAATCCAACCAATGAGAAATAAGACACATGACTAAGAAAACCAATCAGAACAGAGAACCAATAGCAGGAATACATGAGGGACAAGGGAAAGACGTGACAAGACAGGAACCATGGCTAAACTTCTAAATAAAAGGCAAGAAAACATGAACATGGCCAAAACCCAACGTTACAAGTACAAATTTTTATATTTTTTAAGAAAATGATTGATTGTTTCGCTAGATAAGATTCTTATTCCTCGGCTGGGATTGTGTAGAGCCCTTCGAAGCTGTATTGAAACTGCAATTTGGACCTTCAACCCATTGGGCACCATTGAAGTCCACTATATGGAGAAAAATCCTGGAATGTTTTCCTGAAAAACCCAAATTTTTTTTTTTTTTTTCGACTGAAGAAATAAAGACATGAATGTCTTGGATGACACGGGGTGAGGAATTTATCAGGAACTTTTAATTCAGTAGTAAACTAATCCTTTAAATGCACACTATTAATAAACAAAAATATTAGAGAATAAATATTGATTTGAGTTTTACTATGGACAAAACAGCTGGTCTAGCAACATATATAAAGACTGCAACAATATTACAGTCATACGAAGCTCTCTGAGGTCATTTTCACTGAGAAAAAAGATGGTATGCCACAGTTGTGTTTGTAAAAAATTTGCATTTTGAATGAATCAGCTGAATGAATAATTCAATGACTCACTCATAATGACAGTCCTAAACAAATCTGTTTTTTTGAACAAATCATTTGACTCAATAATTCAATTGGTTCACTTTTGGATTCAATTAATTTACTTGTTACTTGCCGCCACCTACTGGCATAACAATGCAACTTGCAGAAAGAGCAACTGAAAAATCCCAATCACTAATACACAGACTGACCATCTACAAACACAGATGAAAGGGACTGGAACTAATTGTTGTATGAAGAGCAATACAGCATGACCTTGATAGTGTAAAAAACCCAGAAAACTAGCTGTCCACATGTGATTTTTTTGGTCTTGGATAAAGACTTTCAATACTGCTATCCTTTCTTTCAAGTGCTCAAAAATAATACACCACAATATAATATAACAAAGCCTTATTAAGGCAGACTTGTCTTTGACCCATGGTCCATAAAACCAAAAGCTCTACAATTAGCAATTGGGTTTTAGGAAGAGAGGAAATGGCCCCAATGGCAGGCCTGTGTAAGACAACCTATAATTGGACCACAGGCACACCCATTGAACCAGCCACACAGTGTCCCTGCATCATGCATTACCATTTAATTGTAATAATTAAATTGCCCGAATGTGGTTGCAATACAATCTAAGTAAGAGATCACGGCTTAAATGGCAATGTGTTCAATGCACATAAATAAGCGATCCTGATGTGCAGTGGTTTACAAACACACAGTGATCTGTTCATGTATTTCTGAATTAGGGATCAAAGGATGAAGACAGCCTTTGCAATGCTATTCATCATACGGTTATTTCCTGTGCTGGAACTAACACGCATTTGTCTTTTTCAGATAGCCTTTCAGGGTGAAATTTGGCTTTCGCCCACACAAGTTCACACTGTGGCCTTGGGTTTGTGTGACAAAGCCTTCTTCAGAGAAAAATAATATCCTTCAAAAAATATATAATAAAAATGTGCAGCAACTGTGAATGTGCGCTTGCTTCAACATAGCTTGAAACGATGCCTGTTGGACAGATGAAGAGCAAGATGGATGTGATCCTCAACGATATGCTTCATTGAAACCGAGTAAAACTAATTGTCTTCAAATACAAATATAAAATGAATAGAAACTGAACAGGTCCTTGAATTAATTAAAGGAATAGTTGTGTGTAAAAATGTATTTACCCCAAGGCCATCTAAGATATAGATGAGTTTGTTACTTCTTCAGAACAGATGTGGAGAAATTTTTCATTAAATCACCTGGTCACCAATAGATTGTCTGCAGGGAATGCGTGATGAGTGACCAAATGAGAGTCCAAACAGCCGACAAAAGCATCGCAATAATCCAGAGGTAATCCAGGTAAGGTCTATCAATTAACGTCTTATGAAGTGAAAAGATGTTTGTAAAAAATAAACCCATCATGTTTTAAATTTTAAATTTGCTTCAAATCCAACTAAAATAAAAGTCCTCCATCCATAATATTGCTTTATCTAGTGAAAAAAATTATCTTGTCTGAATCAGGAGAGAAATATGCACATCTTGCGGAAGTATTCATACCCCTTTTTCACGTTTTGTTATGTTGCTGCTTTATGTTAAACTGTTTAAAAAAATTTTTTTTACGTCAATCTACACTCCATGCATCATAATGGCAAAGCAAAAACAGAATTGTCACAACTTTTTGGGTATGATGCAACAAGATTTGCACATCAACATTTAGCAATTATCTGCCATTCTTCGCCTCTCTTCTTCATCTCGCAAGTTCTGTCAGCTTGGATGAGGTCTGGCAGACATTTTCAGGTTTCTCCAGAAATGTTTGATTAGGTTCAAGCCCAGGCTCTGGCTGTGCCATTCAAGGACATTCACAGAGTTGTCTATAAGCCACTCTTGCTGTGTGCTTAGGGTCTTTGTCCTGTTGGAAGGTGAACCTTCTGCCCAGTCTGAGGTTCTGTATGCTCTGGACTGGGTTTTCATTAAGGCTATTTCAATATTTTGGTGCAATGAGCTTTTCTTCTACTCTGACGAGTGCCTCAGTCCCTGCCACTAAAAACAGCCCCACAGCATGAGGCTGCTACCAGCACACTTTACTTTTGGGATGGTACTCTGCAGGTGATGAGCAGTGCCTGGTTTCCTTCAAACATGATACTTGGATTTGAGGTTCATCAGACCAGAGAATTTTGTTTCTCACAGTCTAAGGGTCCTTTAGGTGCTTTTTTGCAAATTCCAAGTGTTTTCATGTGTCTTCCCTGAGGAGACGATTGAGTTTGGCCACAACACCCTAAAGCCTAGATTGGTGTAGCATAGTTGTAGTGATGTTTGTCCTTCTGTTAGTTTCTCCTATCTCCATATATGATCATGGAGCTCAACTAGAGTCTTGGTCACCACTCTAGCCCTTCCCCATCAATTGCTCAGTTTGACCAGGAGGCCAGCTCTATGAGGAGTCCTGGTTGTTTCAAACTTCCTCCATTAAGGATAACAGAGACTACATGCTTCTGTTAACCTTTAATGCAGCAGAATTTTTTTATAAACGCTTCCCTAGATGTGTGGCTTGATGCAATCCTGTCTCTGAGCTCTACAGGCAGTTTTGTTTACTTCAGGGCTTGGTTTTTGCTCTGATATGTATTTTCAGCTGTTAGACCTTTTATTAAGACATGTGTGGCTTTCCAAATCATACCCATTCAACTGAATTTGCCACAGGTTAACATCACTCAAAGTGTAGTAACATCTACAGGCAACATGAATACTCCTGAGCTAAATTTCAACTGTCTCAGATAGGGGTATGAATACTTATGGAATGTTTTTTTATTTTTAATAAAATTACAAATATTTTAAAAACCTGCTTTTTGCTTTGCTATTATGTTGTATGGGGTGTATATTGATGTGGAAATAAAATAAATTTAAAGCATTTTAACATAAGAAATTCCAAAAAAAAAAAATGAAGTATGAATATATTCGCAAGGCAAAAATTTTAGTGGTTTTTGAGGACAATAGGGGTTGGACTTTTTCAATGGAGGAAGTGTTATGGATTATGAATTAGTATTTTGGCTATAAGCAATGCTTTGTTAATTGCTGGACTGGGGTTTACTTGTGGATTATTGTGATGTTTTTATCAGCTGTTTGAACTCTCATTCTGACAGCACCCATTTATGGCAGAGGATACCACAAGTAATGTAATGCTAAATTTCTCCAAATCTGTTCCAATGAAAAATGAACTCATCTACATATTGGATGGTCTGACGGTGAGTAAACAAATTTTCATGTTGGGAGCTTTTTTTGCTTTAATATTACATAAAGGCCAAGCTTCTACAGAGAATCATAGGAAATAGGCTATGTCGTAATCTAAACAGATGCAGAAGAAGTTACTCTATATGCTTAGTCTGGTACAGGTTTTCTGGTTGTACACGGTTAAAAGGAATCGTTCCCAGGCTAATGGGTTATTGGTCACGTGTACTAGATGGCCTTAATTATGAAGCTATATTTGAATGGGGATGTAGGGCAGGGATTACTCTGACATTAACTGAGTATAGAGGTAAATCATAAAGGCATATGTCCGGTTCAGCATGTGTGCTGACATCTGAACTGTATGAATGTCACCAATCCAATAAATGAGCACATTGACAGTGGCGTCCTTGTGTGATCGTAACTTCACAGTCCTTAATTGGCTGGTCAAGTGAAAGTTGGTCAGAGCGTTTCTGTCCCAGCACACATTGACTGAAGCGAGTCGGAGTACTCCATTAATCACATGGACATAATGGTGAGGAGAAATATGGGACAGTCTGTGATGGCTGATATTTTGAAAAAGGTGAAATTTATTTTGAAAACTTTTCTGTCTTTATTGGGTTTTCTATGAGCTGCTCAAAAACATGGGCTATTTTTAAGTCTTGTGTGTGCAAAAGCTGTCTTATTTTCAGACAGAGGTCTCCAATTAGCCTGCTCTTTCCTCTTTGAGGCCTTTGAAATCTAGTCTTGCACACACTATTGTATTTTGTGGATCTGAAATGGTGCTAGATTCACCCTTTTTCTGGCCAATTCACACTGCAGCTGTGGTGGAAAAATGTTTAAGTCAATGACATTTGAGACCCTGGACCTCAAAACCAGTCATAAAGGTCAATAAATAAGCTTTTCATTGATGTATGTCTTGTTAGGATAGGACAATACAGTAGTCAACATTTGAAGTGGATCAAAACCTTGTTGTTGTCCTTAAACCAAAACAATACTTTTTTGATCTACTTCAAATGTTGACTACTGTATTTGGCCGAGATACAAGGATTTGAAAATCTGGAATCTGACGGTGCAAAAAAATCGAAATACTGAGAAAATCGCCTTTAAAGTGCATATTACTAATCAAAATTAAGGTTTGATATATTTACGGTAGGAAATTTAGAAAATATCTGTATGGAACATGATCTTTACTAAATATTCTAATTAATTTTGGCATAAATTCAATAATTTTGACCTATACAATGTTTTTTTTGGTACAGATTTACCCATGCTAAGACTGGTTTGGCGGTCCAGGGTCACATTTAGTGTCCAAAAAAAAGAATTCACAATAAAAAGTTTAAAACACAAATGCAAAGATCTGCAAAGAAAAATGTAGCTACTAATCTACTGTTTCTGATAACATCATAAAATTTATTTTCAAAAACATAATTTTTGTATTTTAACTTACTTTAACTAACTTGGTCTTTTACATAATAATAAACAATTATTCTAAAGTATTTGATAATGGTTTCTTCTCAGGAATTTAGTCTTTTTAATAAGAGGGACTTTTTCTACATTATCAGGAATGCATTTTATGTAATGCTAGATCTTAGTACCTTTTTACTTTTTTTCAAGAGTGTAGGTGTATTTATGTATTTTTGAAAAAATTCATAAATCTAAACCAAAAAATAACTGTTTTCAAAAAATAACCAGTGCCATTACCATCATAAATGTTGAGAGGGACCTCTACAACCCACTCTAAACTTCAGCTAAGTGAATATTTTTTTTACCTTCTTGAATTTATCTGATCCAGTTTCATCTCCTCATTAATCTGTATTACAACATGAAGAAGACACAGGTTGTACAGTATTAGAAAATGAATATATCTATACCCAGAGCAGTCTTTCCCCCAGATTTTAGAGGTCACTAATAAAAAGAGATGTACCCTGAAGAGAGAACGCATGAACTGGGTCAGAGTGGAGATTCTTACACTCACTAGGTGCTTTTGCAAGGCTTTTTAACAGTTTCATTCATGCGCTATTCAAGCAAATAAGAGCACACAGTCAGTCGCATTATAAGAGATAGCCTACACTTGAAATCGATAACTCACTGATTCTCCCCACAACTGTAAAGGTTGAAGTGTTAAAAATAGCACAGTAAATTGTCTTACCTCTCAGTCCCCGACTGTGTGTCTTTTCAAAGATAGATTGAAACACCAGGACTTTCATTAAAATTCAACAGAGAAAAATATTTAAAACCATGGAGCAATATATGCCTATAATTTAGGCTATAACGATATCATAAAAAAGGGGATAGGGAATAATGTTCAGCCAGTAGGTACATCATAAAATAAACCTTGACTGTAATATTAGGCCTATAAATTATATTTATTTTCGTTCTTTCGCAAAACGGTTGTGTTCCCCAGAGAAACTTTTCGTTTGAAAGCGAAAGCACTGAAGTATTGTTTCTCGCCTCATATTATTTAATATAGGCTAGTTTCTCGGCGGAACGCGCAAATGCGCAATACTTTTGCCAGAGAACGCAATTTCTCCTTTTTGTCATTTTTTTTTCCCCTATCATCAAGTAGCCTACTTACATAGCTCCAGTAGTACAAACTTGGTAGGTAATGAAGAAAAGCCCTCCATGTTGGCGTCCAGGACGTGACATCACGTGAAAACTATGAATTGATAATTGACACTGAATGGACATCCTGCAAATAACAAAAGCATAACAAAAAGTTTTGTTAATATGACCACGCCTAATTTGCGCTGATATGAAAAGTGAGAAACAGATACGACAGACCTGAAATCAGCGCTAATGTATTTCAATAGGCAGCTGTAATATTTTTAATGTGGTGGCCATTTTACAAAAGCACTTAAAGTTATATAGTTCGCCCAAAAATGTATATTCTGTCCTCAGTTACTCACCCTGGGGTTGCTGGACTTCCATATCAAAAACAAAAGTACTGTGAAAGTCAATGGAAATCAGAAACTGTCTGGGTATCGACATTCTGGAAAATTTGTGTTCAGCAAAAGAAAGAAACTCATACAAGTTTGGAACAACTTGGTGAGTTTTCATTTTTGGGTGAATTAGGGTGAAGTCAGCAAAAGTCAGCAGATCTTTAGGGGCCCCCAGAGATCTGCTTTGGTGTGGTAGGGGGGGCCCAACCTCATATGTGACCCTGGACCACAAAACCAGTCATAAGGTTAAATTTTACTAAACTGAGATATATACATCATATGAAAGCTCAATAAATAAGAAAATCACCTTTAAAGTTGTCCAAATTAAGTTCTTAACAATGCATATTACTAATCAAAAATTACATTTTGATAGGTTTACAGTAGGAATTTTACAAAAAATCTTAATGTAACATGATCTTTACTTAATTTCCTAATGATTTTTGACATAAAAGAAAAATCAATAATTTTGACCCATACAATGTATTTTTGGCTATTGCTACAAATATACCCCAGTGACTTAAGACTGGTTTTGTGGTCCAGGGTCACATATTTTGTCATAGGGCCCAAAATTGCGAGCGGTGCCCCTGTCGCTGAGTATGTACTTTCTCAGACCTTAAGTGATAACCACACTCATGATTTATATTTGACCAGTCAAATATTCGTATTCAAATTAATTACTGTTATTACAGCATTTCAAAACCACCCATCATTGATTTTTTTGCAAAGGAGCACAAAACCAAAAGCTTATTTGTTCCACTTTAGCTGATGTCCCACTTTTGCTGACTTCACCCTATCACTTGATGGCACATAGCCACAGCTAAAGGGGTGGCAGAGGTTGCTAAAACCATTATATTTATATTTGCATTAATTTAGCAGCAGCTTTTATCCAAAGCAATCTTACAAATGAAAAATACAAGTGATTCGTTTCAGACTGTATTTTCAATATCATGACCTTGTGTGCCTTATTGCTTGAATAGCTATGTAACATACAAATATAGTCTACATTAAAAATCCAGAAATTAATGTTAAACATTCATAGGCAGCATCAATCTCTTCTCCATATTACACTACATACCAATTTGCCTGTAACAGGTTTCTGCATGAAAACATTTCATTTGCACACGTCCCACTCAAGGTTTTCTTTTGTATCCAGTTTGGCTCATCAAATTTTTTGCAAGAACTGTCAGCTTTAACCTTTTGCACCCTAACACACACACGTACACACCATCAGCAACTTCTTTAGCGTTGACTGAGGCTATGGCTGTTGCTTTTGTATGTTGTTTCCCTCGAACTATTCTGCTGACCTTGAGCTTGTATTATCAGGAGAATAAAGACTCTGCTTCACTCTGCTAAAGAAGATCGGAGTCATGTTGAGGCAGTATAAGAGCGACTGAATGAAACTGGTTTCTACCGAGCATCAAGCTTTGACCAGATATAAGAGACCTATAAACTGTAACCCCACTGTATATAGATTGCCACCATTTTAATAAAAGCGCTGGTACATCAACTGTCACTGAAATTAATACTGTAAGTCACTTGCAAAATGGTATGAAGGAGGTGATATGAGAACAAAGATGGAAGCATAGCATCACTTCCAAGTTACAAAAAATCTGCATAATGAGCAGAAGCTGTGAAGTATGAATAATTTTTAAAGAGAAAAGCCGTCAATAATTCATGGCTCAAAAACTCAAGCCTAATATGATTTTTTTATTGCATATCTTCAGCTAAAGCAGCAATACACTAGATCAGCTTTCATTTCGGTCTTCTGCTCGCTAAATGAAATGCAATGAATAATCAATAGACATGAATTGAAAAACACTTTGAATTATTGATTACCTTACAAATGGAAAAGTGGACTGATGTCTAATAGAATATGACTTGTTTTTTTGACTGCAATAAATGGTGACATTGTCGACGTCAGTGATAATTTCAGGTAGTTGGTGCATATAATCATGGCACGTGAAGCGGAAAACAGTTTCTAGTTCCGGAACTGGAAGCGGGGCACAGATTGCTCTTGTGGCCAGGGACCAAAACAGGAGCAGAGTGGAGAACGTTCCAACTGTGCAATGGAAAACCCCACTGAGATCCCCCTTACATAAGCACTCCAACCTCAGTGCTGGCCAGCAGAATATAGATGTACCAATTAAAATGTCATACTGTTACATCATGTAAGTCATATAAGTTAAAGCTATAACTTTTTCCTACCTGTTGTATATGTGTTGCTAAATTAAAAAATTTTAAAGGATTGGTTCACTTCCAGAATGAAAATTTCCTGGTAATTTAGTCACCCCCATGTCTGTCTTTCTTTAGAAGAAATTGAGGTTTTTGAGGAAAACATTCCAGGATTTTTCCCCATATAGTGGATTTGGTGGCCAATGGGTTGAAGGTCCAAATTGCAGTTACAATGCAGCTTCAAAGGGCTCTACACGATCCCAGCTGAGGAATAAGGGTCTTATATCCAGCAAAATAATCTGCCATTTTCTAAGAAAAATATAAATTTATATACTTTTCAACCACAAATGCTTGTCTTGCACTAGCTTGACCTCACGCATTAGGTAGGCTACGTCTCCATTTATTCCAGATACACTTAAAAACTGCGTTTTCGAATAAAATAAAAAAAACGTCTGTTTTCAAACTAAAATTGCATTTTCAAACTAAAACGACAAGTGTGGAGAAGGCCGTAATCACACGTGTGACGTAGGCGAAAGTACCGACCCTGTGTTTACAAAGCAAACGTGCAAAGAAAGCCCTTTACAAAAAAACAATGTCAAAAAATGAGAGTTTTTCATGCTGTACCCTACATTTTTAAACCGGAGTACACAGACAAAGAAATAACCTTTCCAATGTGATTACACAAGATGAGCATTTGTGGTGAAAAAGTACATAAATTGTTCTTTTTTTTTAAGGAAATGACTGATCATTTTGCTACATAAGACTCTTATTCTTTGGCTGGGATCGTGTAGAGTCACTTGAATCTGCAATGAAACTACAGTTTGGACTTTCAGTCCATCCAAAGTCTATTATATGGAGAAAAAACCTGGAATGTTTTCCTCAAAAAACATAATTTCTTTGCGACCGAAGAAAGAAATACACAAACATCTTGGATGACATGGGGCTAGTAAATTATCAGGAAATTTTTATTCTGGAAGTGAACTTCTCCTTTAATTGTGAGGCAGGATGCGGACATCAGGCTAACACATATTTCAACACCTGATATTTTATTTTAGTGCTTTTCTTTCTGTCTTTTTGCTATAGTGTTCAGGCTAGACATTAACTGCAAAAACGTGTTTTCATTTTCCCTGCAAAACACCCTTTTTATAACACTGCCATCTAGTGATAACAGATAACAACCATATCCTGAATTTGACTTTTTAAAGTCATTAATTTTAAGACGTTTTGGAGATGTAATTTAATTTTTACTGTTTATTATTTTAGTGTTCAGTCATACAAATAACGACAAATAAGTAGGAATGCAGGAGATGCATTTAATTGTATTCTAATCTTTAAAAAATGTTAAAAATATACAGAAAGATCTGCATTCCTTTTTTTCATATTTTGTGATTTTTATTTTTTCATTACCCAACACAGCACAGTTTGTATGTCTTAGATCTTTAGATTTAGATCTTTAAGTTTTTAGTAATTATCTTTAATTAATTAATATTATTTTACAGATATATGTACCTTGAGTTGGTAGAGTGCAGTAATTTCATACTTTTTGATCTCAGTTGAAAAATGTTAATAAAAATAAGCAAACAATGAAAAGTTCTCTTTTAAATATTTGACCCTGCACCACAAAATCAGTCATAAGGGAGATTTTTTTTTTTTTTTTTTTTAATTAAGATTTATCTGTAAACTGAATAAATACTGTAAGCTTTCCATTGATGTGGTTTGGTAGGATAGTTAGGATAGTCAAAACATCAAAATACTGAGAAAATCACCTTTAAAGTTGTCCAACTGAAGTCCTTAGCCATGCATATTACAAATCAAAAAATTTTGATAAACTTACTATAGGAAATTTACAAAATATCTTCACGGAACATGATCTTTAACTAATATCCTAACGATTTCTGGCATAAATTCATGCATTATCTGAAAGCTGAATAAAAAAATCTTTTTTAATGTATGGTTAAAAAAATCTGGAATCTGGAAAAAATGTAAATATATTGAGAAAATCGCCTCTAAATGAAGTTCTTAGCAATGCATATTTCTAATCAAACATTAAGTTTTGATATATTTACGGTAGGACATTTACAAACTATCTTCATGGAACATGATTTTTACTTAAGATCCTAATGATTTTTGGCATAAAAGAAAAATTGATAATTCTGACCAATACAATGTATTTTTGGCTATTGCTACAAATATACCCATGCTACTTAAGACTGGTTTTGTGGTCCAGGGTCACAATTTTGTTTTAATATTCACTCCAACACTTTTGGTTGATAACACTGGTGACATTCACTCCGAAATCAGACACACAGATGTTGACTCTGAGGCACATTTGAAAGCTTTTCCAGAAGAAGAAACCACTTTTAAGAGATTTTATAACATGCTTTATACAGTTCTAAACTAGAGCAACCTTTGAGCATGTCTGAGTCCTTGAATGTTTTGAGAAGTCAAAAGACCTTTTTGCATTCAGTGAGTCTTGTGCTGTCTCTACTTTTCAAAGCATTTTTTTTTAATGGTTAGCTGCCAGCTTTTTTTCTCTCACAGCAGTTTCCTCCTCTCTCCAACCTTATGGCCCAGTCCCTGACTCTCTTGTGTCCTACATTAGCTGTGCTCTGACCATGACCGAGAGACTTCACTTCTTCTTATTCTTTTTTTTTTCTTTCAAATCAAAACCTCATGCCTCCCAAGTCAATGTGCATGTTTTTCAAGTAGAAACCAAAGCTTTATAAATAATAAATGCATGTTTCAGTCAGGTTCTCCTGAAAATTAACTATAAAAACACAACAGCCTTTAAGATGGTAATAAGTTAATAAAACAAAACATCTGATTTATTAACAATTCCTTTCGAGGAATAGTTTGTGTGGGTGATTTTGTTAAGGTAGTCTTGTCATCAGAAAGCACTAAAGCATAAAACAAACACAGATCTCTAAAACCAAAATTACTCTGAATATACTAAAACCGCACTGACATGCATTCAAGTGAATCTAGTAGCATATACTATAGTATTTTTTAATAATTCGCATATTTTCAAATAATTTTTTATAAATAAATTTTTAAAGTATTTTTGATCTTTTTTTTAATTGAATTTTGAATTTATTTTATTTCAGTTTAAATTTGTAGCACTTTATTTTAGTTAGTTTCAAGGCAGCATTTCTCATTTTTGTCATTTTTTTTTCACTAAAATTTATATTTTATTACTGATTTATTACAATGAAAGATTTTAGTTTTAGTCAATAACAACACTGATCACTCGGTTCATATTCCCGCTAATATAAATTCATATTAGTTGACCGTATTCTGACACAGGACTTATTATTATTTATACTGTAGCATTTATTAATAATTAGCTTTATTTTTATATTTTCAATTTAATTGTTAATTTTTTGTAATTGGTAATTTTACTTTTAATTTGAGGAATTTTAGCACTTTATTTCATTTAGTTTAAAGGTAATTTCTCAAATTTTTGTCTCCTTTTTGTAAAGTTTTTCAGCTAACATTTATATTTTACTAATGATTTATTTTATTTTTTATTTATTTTAAGTTTTAATTTTAGGAATTTTAGCATATTATTTCAGTTATTTTCAAGGCAACATTTCTCATTTTTGTCTGTTTTTTTGTGTTTTTTTCAACTAAGATTTATATTTTGTTACTGATTTATTATAATGAAATGGAATTTAAAATTGTTTTAATTTTACTTAATATAACAACACTAAACATATTCCCGCTAATATAAATTCATTATTATTTTAGTATTATTAATATGCTGTAGTATTTATTAATAATTCGTTTTTTATATATTTTCAATTTAATTGTTATTTTTTTGTAATTGTTATGCAGCGTTTTTATTATTATTTTCCAATTTTATTTCAGTTTTAATATTAGGAATTTTTGTTTTCAATTTTTCTGTTAACATTTATATTACTGATTTATTACATTCAAATATTATTATTTATTTTTTTTATTTCAGTTTTAATTTTAGGAATTTTAGCATTTTATTTTAGTTTTACTTCTAATTCAAATTTTAAAAATTCAAATTTTTTGTCTTTTTTTATAGTTTTTCAACTACGATTTATATTTTATTACTGATTTATAATATTAGCACTTTATTTTAGTAAATTTCAAGGCAACATTTAAACTTTTTTTAGTTTTTCAACTAAGATTTATATTATATTACTGATTTATTATAATGAAAGATAACTTAAATAGTTTGATGCTGTCAAACATTTTGATTAATAACAACACTGATCACTCTTTTAATATTCCCTCTAATATAAATTCATATTAGTTGATCATATTCTGACACAAGACTTAGTATTATTAATATACTGCAGTATTTATTAATAATTATTCATTATAATTATAATATTTTTATATTTTCAATTAAATTTTTATGTTTTTGTAATTGTTATGCAGCTTTTTTATTTATTTATTCATTTTAATCTTTTTTTCACATATTTTTTAATAGGAATGTTATTGGAATTTTAGGACTTTGCTTCAGTTAATTTCAATGCAACATGTCTAATTTATGTCCATATTTTTTCAGCTAGGTTTTTCAACTAATATTTATATTTTATTACTGATTTATTATAATAAAAGATCATTTTAAATTGTTTTAGTTTTTGTTAATAACAACAGCGATTGCTCTGTTCATATTCCCGCTAATATAAATTCATATTAGTTGACCCTATTCTGACATAGGGCTTAGTATTATTAATACTGTAGTATTTAATTATTCAATTTAATTGTTAATTTTTTTGCAATTGTTATGCAGCTTTTTTATTATTATTTTCTCATTTTAATTTTAGGAATTTTAGCACTTTATTTCATTTGGTTTAAAGGCAATTTTTCAAATCTTTATTATTTTTTAGCTAACATTTATATTTTATTAATGATTAATTATACTGAATGATAATTTTTTTATTTATTTCATTTAAGTTTTAATTTTAGGAATTTAGTTTCAGTTTCAGTTAGTTTCAAGGAAACTTCTAATTTTTGTCTGTTTTTTGTAGTTTTTTCAGCTACGATTTATATTTTATCACTGATTTATTATAATGAAATATAATTTAAAATTGTATTAATTTTAGTTGACATAACACTAAACATATTCTGACACAAGATTCATTATTATTTTAGTATTATTAATATGCTGTAGTATTTATTTATAATTAGTTTTATTTTTATATTTTCAATTTAATTCGTATTTTTTGTAATTGTTATGCAGCTTTTTTATGAATGTTTTCTCATTTTATTTCAGTTTTATTATTATTAATAATAATATTAATTATTATATTAATATAATTTTATGAATAATTCGTTTTAATTTTTAGCACTTCACTTTCACTTTCAAGGCAGCATTTCTCATTTTTGTCTGTTTTTTTAACTTTCGACTAAAATGTATATTTTATTACTGATTTATTACAATAAAAGATCATTTAAAATCATGTTAGTTTTAGTTAATAACAACACTGATCACTCTTTTAATATTCCCGCTAATATAAATTCATATTAGTTGACCGTATTCTGACACAAGACTTAGTATTATTAATATACTGACGTATTTATTAATAATTATTATAATTATAATATTTTGATATTTTCAATTTAATTTGGACATTTTTGTAATTGTTATGCAGCTTTTTTATAGGAATGTTAGGACCTTTTTTCAGTTAGTTTCAAGGCAACATGTCTAATTTATGTCTGTATTTTCCGGCTAGGTTTTTCAACTAATATTTACATTGTATTACTGATTTATTATAATGAAAGATCATTTTAAATTGTTTAATTTTTTTATTAATAACAACACTGACTATACTATATAGCCTAATAACACAGTTGACTATACCTTCACATGACAGAATACCTGGAAAGAAATATCAGATTACAACTGAACAAAATGTGCAGCAATGTTTCAGTACTACCTTCTCCATCAAAAGTGGCAGAGCTTCTCTGGCTGCAGGGGGCACTATAGAGTTTTCCCACAGACATTCTCCTCCTCTAGTCAGACTAATGTTCCCCTCCCCCATTTTGATACTGCTCTGTGGACAGGCCTCCATCAGGGTCTCCTTTCAGCCTCTGTCCCTCAGTCCCCAACCCTCCCACACCCAATAACTGGAGCACACATGCTGCTCTCTTTCCCTCAAACTTGCATAGCAGGAAAAGTGTCATTCTTTGAGAGTGACAGTGCACTTTCATATCATCCCTCCATTTTGAAATCCATCTCACATACTGTATTCTTTTCAAAGGCATGAGTAGATTGACCTCAGGGTCACAATTGATACAATTCATGGCATAGGTACAGAAGACAATCTTTGGCATCTTGTCTGACCTAAAAGTAGAAGGCTCTTTTGTTTTAAAATCCTTCACTTCTTTCCACTTGTCATTTAGAGACTCTTTTTAACAATACAGTGGATAAAAAGAATATTACATTAGTGAAATGGGGTTAAAACATGTAAAGAAAAGGGCTGTGTAAAGTAGGGCTGGGTAAAAATATCTATTTCTCAATTTTAATCGACTAATTTTTACAAAATGTTATGGATTCTTTAAACCCAACACTCAAGTAGTATAGCCTGTTTTCAGTTAATGTAAGGAACATTGTAACGCACTTCACATCCAGTAAATCGCAATAAACTTTGTCTCAGATTTCAAATTCTGTCCATTTTTCATGATTTTCAAACAATAAATGCAGTTTCAGTGCTGTTTAATGTGGAGTGACAGATCGCTGAAGCGCCTTGCAGTGTTGCCAAGTCCGCGTTTTTTCCGCGAAATTGGGCTACTTTAACACTGTTGCCGAGGATTCTTCTTTATGTCCGCGGGTTGAAGCAACAAACCCGACAAAAAAACGTGTATTTTATCATCCGGAATGAGATATTTAAAGGGAGACTCCCCTCGAAACGCAATTAGGTGGGTTTTGTTGTGAAAACCTGGCAACCCTGCGCCTCAGTTCGAGGGAAAAGAAGAGTGCGAATCACACGTGAACTGATCGTTTTCTTGCTTTAACCAGTGACAACACGAAATTAATGCTGCGTTCCAGGCAGGTTTTTGAGCTCGTAAATCACGACTTCAAACCACGACTTTGTAGCGTTCCAGGCAAGCCACGCCAAACTGCCTGGGCGCATTTATTATTTTTATATTATTATTAATTTGATTGCAACGTTATATTGTCCTAAGCTCTATTTTTCCACAGTGTACTACTTGCATAAACTCCGCACCCCTAAGGGCTGACATTGTTGTTTCGCGGGCTATGTAACATCAGAACTCGGAACTGGGAGTACATCAATCTAATACGAGTTCACGGGTGGGAAGGCACGGGTTTGACTGCCGCTCCAGTGCACTTTCACGGGCCCTAAAACGTGCAGTTTGCAGAAGAGCAAAGCAGCAAAACTGGAAGGCCATAGGTAGAAGAAGACAAAGAAAATAGAGACCGGCCAGGGTTAGAAACACTATGAGAAGGACAATACAGCACTTTATTGTTCAGAAATGTTTGCAGTGACAAAGAAAAATAGAATAAAGGGGACAAACAAAAACAACAGAAACTGAAGTTCACAAATTTAAACATACAGAAAGTTAGACTGAATAGAGATGCTTATTCTGGACCCCAGGTCAAAACAGGAGCCCAGCTGGAGGAGAAAAAGTGTGTAATTGCTGAGAAATAAAACAGTCAGCAGAGGCTGAACCAAACACAGGCTAATCTACTAGTACAATGCTACAGTGGTCAATTTAACTGCCGTATACTCTTACGTAAGGGCAGATGTGGATGTATGAAAAGCTGCTCTGGAAACAAAACAAGTTACAGGATGGTAAATACATATTTATATATAAAAAAAGATGCTTCAGTTATAAACAGGCAAAACAAAAGCAAGAGATTATGTTCTTTTATTTTGCATTATTTATACTTTGATATATTTTTAGCAAAATGCTATACTTTTGTTAATAAAAGTAAACAGGAAAAACAGCCACCGAAGCCACATCCATCGTCTATGTAAACCAAAGTAGAACATATGACCATTAAGCGTGAGCACAAAAAGTATAGCAAATCTTTTTTTTCATCAGTGAGTACACCTACACATCTCCTTAGACATATCTAAAAGACTGTACAAATATACACTACCGATACTATGTGATAACATGAAATTCAAGAATACCTGTTGGCTCTAATAAACACTCCTTTTGCCACAATAACAGCTGATTGAGTATGTTTCCAGTTATGTTAAAGAAACATAAACTGAAGGCAAATCATGTATTGTTTGGTAAATGTTGAGCTTTTTCTTTCCCTATCCTGAGGAAAAGTTGACCCCAGCTTCACAACCAAAATTTGCATTCATCTACTTATTTTAAACTGTAAAATCTTACTTTTTTGCCTTTCTCAAATGGCTTTAGGAGTTGAGGAAAAAGCAGAACCTTATAGCTACCGTCTGTAACCAAGGTCTAGAAGTTCAATGAGGCAGCATTGTTGGTGTACGTCAAACATAACGCAAAAGTATACATGTGCATTTTATTAACCCTGTCCAGATATCAGACCTGTTGCTTGGTTAACAGAGTCTCTGATTGTTCAAGCTTGTTTGTTGTGATACCTGACTGGCACTCTCCCTTTTGCTGCTTTGTTTCGTTTAACAAGTCTTTTGACCCATAACCGTTTTCGCTGTGGGCCTCCTCCCTGATGTCAGAGTCACTCCCATCCACTTCATCATTTGTCTCTGGTTCCTCTTTACTAAGTGACTGTGCATTCTGCACATTTTCCTCACGATCGCTGTCTGAGTCCACAGCAATTGGTTCAGAATTGACAAGTGCTCCAGATTTTAAGGTGCTCTTCACTGAGTCATTGCAGTTGCTCCCTATGATGGCCTTTTGACCATTCGAGCAGAATGAGGCTTTGGCGGAAACCCTTGCTAGTGTCCCATGCTTCTGCTGCAGGTCACCATTAGTTGTAGCTCTTTGCCGAAAGCGAATGGCATTGGCAGATCGGCCTATCCGAAATCTAGTAGTTCGTCTTTTATGTTCATCGTTATGGTTCTTGAAATAGCACTTTGAGTCAAAGTTCATGGGATGCTGTAGATCTGTAACGTCTTCCATTTTAAATCCCAGCAGGACCCGAGTGTTTAAGGTTTCACAATTGAGCATACACCTCCTCCTTCGATTGGAGAAGTGACTCGCAATGTCAGATTTCCAAAGCCAGAGACTGGATGCAAGCTTTTCCACCTCTCGACGAGTGGGGTAAGGCTGCCTGTTGAAGTACTGAGTGAGGAAAGCTTTTCGTGTCTCGTAGGACTCATTCTCGTAACCCTTCGGGTCCAAGGCAAACACTACAGGTTCTTCTTCTTTGTCAGTTGTAGGTTGTGGGCTATGCCCAGTCTGGTCATCGGTTGCAGATTTTCGTCTCTTTGGCTCAGTTTGTTCAAAGTTTGCTAAACCTGCCCGTTTGAGACCAGCCCCCTGGGCCTGTGCAACTCTTGCGGAGGGAGCAGGCCGTCCATTCTGAGTTTTGCTGACACCGCGGCAGTGCACTAGATGCAAAGTGATCGTGGAAGCCGTCATGTTACTAGTGTAGACGCCAAGGCAATGGATACATTTGTAGGTCAACTTCTTCTCTACAGGATGAACCGTTTGTATCACTTGATGGCGGTCACGCAAATGGTGAGCTAGGGAATCTGAGATAGGCCCCTTAAGAATTGAGAAGCAGAGAGGACAAAGTGTTTTGCCTACATCCTTCTTATAAGGTACAGCCGTTTGCGGTGTAGCCTTAGCCGGTATGGCGTCTGAGGCATCCGAGGGTATCTTTGGGACTGGTGGAATAATCGGTTTGTTCCCCTGCAGTGATGGTGGTAATGCGTTGTTTTGGGCGTGGAATGCCACCGATTCTTCTGGGGCATCCCGCATGTTATACGTGGTGACGATCAGCTGGACATTCTTAGGATTTCCCTGCTGAAGCGTGAGGTCAAAAGTAAGCGGGGAGTCTGTCCGTGGCCCAACAGATTCATTGGGATGCACCCCTCGCATATGGGTAACCATTTTTTCCACATCATTGAACGTGGCCCTGCAGTGCGGGCAAGATAAGCCATGTATCAACATGTGGTTAAGAAGCGTGTCGCTAGGTAGGTAACGGTTGCAGTATAAGCATTTACTAGTGAAGTTGTGAATTTTCATGATGTAGTTGGCCACCGCCGGAACCTTCTCTGCTTTGTGCTCCTTTTCAAAATGTGAACTATACACATTTTCTGGAAAGAGCTCATTGCAGATGGTGCAGATCTTCCATTTTTGTGTGTATGACGTGCCAATGACAGAGTTGCCCTTTTTGGAAGTAACAGATGACACCGTAGTAGCTGCTGCCTGAACTCGAGAGTTCAGCTGAGGGATCTTTAGTATGGAAGTGGATGATGATCCAGAAACAGAACTACGAAGACTAGCAGAAAGCTGCGGTTTGCTTGTTTGAGACTGTTGTGGGATTGAGAGCTGCACCTGTTGTCCTCCGATGGTCAAGGATTGTGTAGTCCCTGGCTTCAGACCAAATGCCCCCTGCTTTAGGTGAACAGATGACAGAAGCCCACTTGAGTTCAAACTCCCTTTAGGAATAACAATACGACTCAGTTGCTGAGTGGATAAAGGCCGTACTCCAGTCACTACCGTACCCTTTGGCATTACACCAATGATGCCCTTATCGCCCTGAGCTTTAGGGGACACCATAATCACAGGCTTTGCACGAGGTACCACAACATTGGTGTGTCCAATCATAGCAGTAACTTGATAACCAATGCGCTCATGGTCCTCAATCACATGCTGCACAAGTGCTTCATAGGTACGAGGTACAAAGAGGCAGCGTTTGCAGTGGATGGCTGTGCTCATACTATTGGTTCCACCAGAATCAGCATTGCTCCCTGTACCAGAGCCTGCTGCTGTCCCATTGGCTGATGTTGTCTTTTCACCAGGCCTCACTAGGTATGGTGCCGCTACGTGCTGGAAATGTTCCCGGTAGATATGCTTTCGCACCACATTATAAAGCGGGTCCCTGTAAGTGCATTTCTTGCAGTAGTACACTGCTTGCTCTATATTATCACGCGTCTTATCCAGGCGAGCACCATCCTTCAAGCCAACCCCTGCCCCTTGAAGTCCTCCAGCATTCTGACGCATGACATTGTTGGGCATATGAAACAGTCTGATGTGTGTCTCCAAAGTCTTTTTGTTCCCATTGTAAGTGCAATAGGGGCAGTTAAGGAGAATGCGGTTTTCAAAGTCCTCGCTATGCACGTTACGAAAGTGACTCTTGTAGGCGGAGAAAAACTTGGAGGAGAATGTACATCCTGAACAACAGAACGGCTTTGAGCGGTAGTCCTGAAAAGACAAAGAGTTGGGTTAACAAAAAAGATTATTTCCTCCTTTCCTTTAGTAAAATTTAAGTTACTACTCACTTGTGATTTGGTCATCGAGGGATCCCACATGCACACATCGTCCCATGTGGTGTTCTTAATGTAGAACTCATTGGGAACAAAGTCCTTATAGTCCTGAAGGAAAAAAAGAAATGTGTAGAGTGTAAAAGACTGTGCAAGTTTTTCGCAATACAATAAAGATTAAGACCATATAAAAAGTCTTTGTAGAAGACATTTTTTAAATGCTTTGCACATGTACTTCGATGTAAAATGAGAAAGATTGAAAACGAATGAAGACTCAGAAAAACGAATGAATAGTTTTGCACTGAATCAAACAGTTCACACAAACTGATGCAAAAAGTAAAACTTTCTATCGTTCCGTCTAATTCTGTATATAGATTTGCTACTCGATCAGAGATTTTAATAAAATATCTCTTTCTAGCACTTCAATCTAGCTAGCGCCAACTGGTCGTACACAGAAGCCGTTCCGGGTGGATTACACTGTAGTTCTGCGTTGCGCATACGCTGGTGAGTCTTGCAAAAAACAATGTTTGTTTACAAGCAAAGGAAGCAAAGTTTCCTTACTTTAGCAAAGAAAAACCAGTATCCTCTTGGCTTATATCAGATATTTTTCTCTTCAAATCCTTGTTTTGTACTTCTAATTCGTTATCCGCCCTGAGCTGCTTCCGTGTACGACCAGTTGGCGCAAGCTAGATTAAAGTGATTAAGTTTAAATATGGTTATTTTTCTTACACAAACGCAAGTAGCTGTGTAGCTGTGTGAGGCACTTTTTATTATGGATGGATGCGCTTTATTGGACTTGCTTTGGACTGTTGAAGAGAAACACCCACCCATGTCATTATAAAGCTTGGAAGTGCTAGGATAATTTTTTTTTTTATGTAACTCCTGTTGCATTTGTCTGAAAGAACGAAGTCATATACAACTGGGACACCTGGAGGGTGAGTAAATCATGGGCTAATTTTTCATTTTTGGGATAACTAACCCTTTAGAGATCATAAGCAAGCAACAAACTATATAGAAAGGATGGTCTCTAGAAAATTTTATAGACAAAATGTGCATTACAAATCACTGCATTCACAATGTCGTTTAATTTGATCAGCAACGAAACTTAAAATACAGCTTTTTGTCATAGTAAATACAATATTTAATCTCCACACAGACTTTCCTTTTTGACGTCTCCGTAATATAGGAAAAAAAGGCACTAGTGGCAGATGTAGTAATTTTGTCAGGCAACAAAAACAGTGAACTTATTTAAAAACAAGGCAGGCGGCTTTATTTCTGCCAATTTTAAATACCAAAAGTTCACATGGGCTTACTTTATAATCTAAAGAAACAGTGCAATGTGTAAAAAATATATAAATACTGTTAAGATGCAAGGTTAGAAAATGAATGGTCAAAGCATACCAACAAGCTGACTGGTGACAGATTTCAAAGCTACAGAGCTAATGGTAACACTGTGACACACAATGCAACGTGGAAACACTAAATCATTTGAAGCTGTCGTAAAGGTGACTCAGATGGTCCACGATGGTGAGCATGTGCTTCCTTGCTTATGGAGACCTTTTAACTAGAGAAATGTACTTACATCAATGTGATCCTGGCAAAACTCTAAGCCAATGTCGCCCAGCACTTTTTTCACATTCTTCCTAGCTTTCCTTAGACTGCTGAGATTGTTCACCGGGAGTTGAAACATTCTGCCACCTGAAAACAAATTGGTCACATTATTACCATCATGAATGAATAATACACATTTTGTATTGTTTGAAAGATTTCAGAGAACAATACATGAATAATATATCTCACTGTGACACTATCAATGTGACCGTTTAAATGCACCTTAATCCAAATAATAAACACAAGCTCATGTCAGAGAAATGGTCACTAGGAGAGGAAAAGGTCTAAAGCAAAACAAATGAGTCAGACAGCATCTTTCTCATCACAGTCTGGGAAAATGAGCTGCATACTAAACACAGACAGCAAAAAGCCAACTTACTTCTCACACCATACAATATCGCTGTCTTATTTTACAATAGTGTTTCCCAACCTTTTATTTCTTCATCAAAAACCACAAGCAACAAATGTATTTATGAATTAAATTCCAAAGAGACGTTTCACAACAGGAAACTAATTTGCGGCCTTTGTATGGTGGCATGCAATTATCTTCAAAGGTACTTCTACAAATGAGAATGTCAATGAGAATAAGGAGAGTCAACATATGAGGTGATGATTAAAGAAATCAACCTCTGTCTGGAGAATATGTGCTAGTCTATTTTTTTATTATTGAGTCAAACAAACTAAACACAACCTCACATGAATTGTTAAAAAGACACTGAATGCATTAATGTTATCATATGTTTGGAGTCGAAAATATATATTTTAAATGTTTTTAAACCAAGGCTGCATTTATTTGATACAAAATTACAGTAAAAACAATAATACTGTAAAATATAATTACATCTTAAAATAACTTTTCTATTTTAATATACTTTAAAATAAAGTTATTTATGTCATGGCAAAGTTGAATTCTCAGCAGCATTTTTTAAGAATTTTAAAACATTTATATTAACATTTTATTAATATTTTTTATTAGTAGTATTGTCATGTCAAAAACAGCTGTGCTGCTAATGATTTTTTGTGAAAATGCTTCATTAGATGTTTTATTTTTCGGGATTACTTAATGAACAAAGTTCAAAAGAACATTTATTTGAAAAAGAAAGCTACTATTGCTTCTGGTGCATCTCACAATTTTCTTAATCTTTGCAGAAAAAAAGTATTATTTCCAATATTGTTTTCAATTGATACCTACTCCAAAGTTTTGAATAGCAATGTGTATACAGTCTAGAGGTGGGCGATATGACCTAAAATAAATATCACGGTATTTTTCATTTTTTTGAACGGTGACGGTATAATATCACGGTATTACTTTTTTTGGTACATTTTGGGAGGAGTAGCCTGTCCTGTCCCTTTAGTATGTGAATAAAGTTAATATTTTTATAATATAATAAGTAAATGGTAGGTATCCTTATCAAAAAGAGACATGGGAGGTTATGCATTCTTAACATATTTATTTTGCAAAAAACCTAAAGATCTTACTTAACAGTGTACAACAAAACAAAAATTATTTTTTATTGAAATTTAATTTTTGCAATATTTAAAACCTTTAAATAACTGGGGGAAATCAACCCATGGCAACAGTTTAAAAGTAGACCAATTCTGTGGGGAAAAACGCGGACTTGGCAACACTGCATCAACACGAGCTGCTGGAGTTGATGTCATTGCACACATGAGTACGAAATTTTCGTCCGAGATTTTTGCACGTAAAAAAAAAAAAAATACAGGTTATGTCAATCGAGTTTACACACTGCCTCTGAAACTTTCGTCCGTCATAAAAAAAAAAATCGGATCGTGTTTGATTTTCTGCATTTTCGCATCCATAATAAGCATTTTGATAAGGATGGCGAATATGAGAAAACTAAAAAAAACGCATACGAAAATCGGACTCAGTGTACAATGACCTTTAGATTTGAATGATCACGGGTCGAAAGTAAAGAGAGATTACAAACATAGACTGGAGGATTTGCTGCAATCTTGTACTCACTGACAAATATCTATTAACGTTATAAAATGTGCTGCTCCCTTTACACAGAGTGTGCGTTATCGCAAAATCGAAAGTAAAAGTAAACAGGCCGGTCGCGTTCGCCTCGCGCCCCCTCAATTTGTGATCCGCTGTGTAAATCCTTCGGCCGGCCGCCGGGAAAAGTCCCGGTCGTCCCGATTGCCACTCCGCCCCTGGTATAGGCTACAGGCCCGACCTTTCTTCACGGTGTTTCACCAGTCGTTTAATGGCCACTCCCCTTTTACCTACCACCTGCAAAGCTGATAAGAATATGTTTTACTTTTTTATTTACAACAAGATATATAGTATAAGGACAGGTATTCAGACCACAACTGAACGTTTGAAGAAAATTTAATGCCTTATTATTTAGAATTAGGGCTGTGCAATTAATCGCAATCGCAAAAAAATCGCGATTTTAGCACATGCGATTTCTAAACCGCGTAAGGCTGCGATTTTATCTATCCCCCCCCAACGGCACCCCCGCCCCCCTTGAACGTCAAGTTCATTTTATTTTCGATATAGCGCCAGATCACAATAGAAGTCATTTAAGGTTATCTTTCCTATAGAACAGTTCTATACATTGTTCTCTTATTAAACAAACTAAATTGGCTTATGTTATTTATCTTATTTACACTAAGGCATGTAATTTCTGTGTCTAGGTCGCGCGTTTACAATGTCTCCTCCAAGAAAACACGGACTGGATCGCGGACTCCATTCATAAAAACCGAATCTACTATAGTGCGGAATGCCACGTAATTCGTCGATTTTTGGATTAATAAATCAAAAGTTGGTCTGTCACTTAATTCAAAACGCGATATGGACTAGTGTCTGTGAAAACTGAAATGCAAAAAGACCGTTTTAATATGAATCCTGAGTGAGTTTCACTTTTACCGTTTCATTTGAGAAAACTAGCATCATATCATACTGTGTACACACAGAAACTTCAAGGCAACCTGTCAAAATAAAAGTACGGTTTAACATGAAACAGAACAATATTAGTCTTGTATTACTTTTGTACAGTATAATGTAGGTGTTTATATATTCATATTTAAATAATTTACATAGAACAATATATATGATAAAAAAATAAATATTACAACAAGATTAACCACTTAATTATTATTTAAACTGAATATAATTTTTCTTCCATGTATTGATTTTAACAGTAAACCTCTGTTTGTTTGCCAAAAATTAAAAGGGTTTATTTTTCATTTGATTAAAAATAAATAAATGTGTATGCTTTTTGATTAACAGAAAAATTAAAAAATAAGAATTTCTAAATAAAAAAATAAAAATAAAAATAAAAAATAAAAAAAAAGGCAAAAGATTGTAGAGCCCTCAAAATGTTAAAAAAGAGAGTTTTGGACTTATTTTTCCACTGAAATGAATGTTTTCGTTATTACACAAAGTAGGCTAAAGTACCGGGGGAAAAAAGTAACATGGCTAATTTATTTTATGTTGTCTGTTTTAAAGACAATTTTACTACAGTTTTGTTTATTAAACTTAATACTATGTTATTTCATTGTGAAATGTTTTGTTATGCACTTTTTGTGCACTGAATACATTTAGAATGTATGTATGTATGTAGCTTGTTTGAAAAAGCAAAAAAAAAAAAAAAAAAAAAAAAAAAAAAAAAAAATCGCAAATAAAATCGCAATCGCAATATTTGTTCAAAAAATCGCAATATAATTATTTTGTCCATATTGCACAGCCCTATTTAGAATTAGCTATTATTGATGTAAATGCAGCCGTTCGAGGCACATAATTGATTTATTACGGTATTGACGGTATTAGAAAATCCATGTCGTGGCGCAATGTCACACCAGTGCTGACTATGACACCGGTGTACCGCCCACCCCTAATACAGTCGAACCAAAAATTATTTAGACACCAGATATAATTTCTGATATTGTTTTACTAGTAGGTGCAGAACACTATAGTTCATTTATGTAAGTGAGGATAGCAAAATAAAATAAACTGTGACATACTATACCCCCCCAAAAAAGTGGACTACCAGTAAAATGGATACAAATTTGGGAGCAAAAATAATTCAGACACTTTTACATGACCATGTTTTTTCCTTTAAATGCTAATGCAACCTTTTTACTCCACAGACTGAACAAAATTAAGCATTGCTTGGTAATTGGTTAACAAATTATTGATAGTTGTGTAAATATTATCAGACTAACAGTCCGATTTTTTGGTCGATTGTAATCCATTACATGCCTTTCTATCAAAGTTATCTGACATCATCAAAATTAATTTGTTCTGACACGGTTTAACTCGGAGTTCTTGTCATATTTTATTACCGTTTTCTAAATTACATCAAATAAACTCTTAATAAATCAAATAATCAAAATCTTTCCAAGCACCAAGTACAAATGCCTCAGTACTTGATGTCTGAAATGGCACCATTTCAAAACACAATCGCACAACTGAAAAACACAAATGCATCCAACGAATCTGCAGCCAACATTTGACAGTACCAGCATTGCAGATCTGTGCGCTAACGAATATCGTACATGAAGAGCCAAACATGCAAACGCAACGCTAAATAAGGCCGATCCCACTGCATCCCGCAAAAATGAGGTCAAAGATCAACTAAGGTCATAGGTCATGTACCTATCCAACCTGCCTTCATGGAAAACCTGCATCAGCTCTTGGCGTCACCAATGACGAGCATTATACGGTACACCCTGCCTGAACAAAGAGCAGCAGTTTCACTTCGGCACTGAATAGGGGCTCTCTCTCTTTGGTTAGGCGTTCCTCATCTCCTCACTGATGTTCTCCCATCCGTTCTAGATGGCGCTAGAGGACAGCTCTTCCTCCATGTTATATAAGCCTCTCCCTATTCTGCCTGCCCTTTTTCCGCTCCCTTTTTTGTGCAGGCTTCTGCATTACAGCCCTGGAATGGCGCCTCCTGTTGAGGCAGCAGCAGAGGCCAGTGCGTGGAAAGCCGTATCTGCAGTGTCTGCTCTGGGAGGAGGGTATTTGATGATCTCCTAACATACAGATCAGACTTGCATGTACACAAGCTGAAAATGAAAACATTTGTCACATTTTATTTAACTGTCTCATGGCCGTCCATATCCAAAAACATGTACCCTGTGTTGATGAGAAAAACACAGTGCTGTTAAATACATTCACCATTATAAAGCCTAAAACCAAAGCTACAGTTGTGAAAGTAATATTGTATATATATATATATATATTTAAACACACACAGCATGATAAACACAAGCTGTCTAAATGTCAAATTCAAGCACTGCAATTTGCAGAACGACATCTATACTACTCAGGATGCTAAATACTAAAGTAAATATCACACTGACCATTCAAAGACTGACAATCATTACAAATTACATAGAGGACACTCAAGTAGAAAGTACTTAAGTATGACAACACAAGGAGGAGGAAAACAACTGGCCAATTAGAGACCAATAACAGTCACACGTCGGTCTGTTGACATGTCAAACACGATCAAATCCTGAAACTACCTTTGGTTCGTTATTAGTAAAACTGCACAAGCTGAACTGACAGCACTTCGTTAATTAGGGACAGTGCACTAAAAACAAACAATAAAATGACTCAAATTATTAAATCTAGCATTGCTTCATACATGACTTTCTTTTATCTGTGAAACACAAAAAGAGATGTCAGACAGACTGACAGACTCAGTCACCATTCACTTTCAGTGCATCTTTTTTTTTCCAGACAATAAAACTGAGGATGATATTAGAACTTTAGTTGATATTAGAAAGTCATACGGGGTTAAGACAACATAAAGACGAATAAACAATGACATAATTTGTTTTATATTTGGCAAAGGGTCCCTTTAACGATTGATTCGTTGCAGCGAGCTTTTCGTGATGAGTTAGCCTAACTGTCAAAGCAAACGGAGATATAACGGCGGGCTGGAGTGAGTGGTCTGATTTTGGGTCAGTGTGGATGATAACGACCCCCGGTTTGCTTGCAAACCCTCAATACAGTTACAACGGTAAGAACACATCAATAAAAACTTTATTTTTCGTTCACGACCTGAGATAACTGCTGTATGACAAACTGAACTAGCTATGAGGGTCCTTTCAGATTTCCTCCGGTTATTACTAAGTTAGCAGGTCTCTCAGTTCATTCTCATTCGGTTTCGTCCCCCAAACGCACAACCGGGAGTGAGTTCAACGTTAACGTTACCTGGCCCGGGCTCTCGCTAGCTGCAGCCCGTAATGTCACTTTCCCGCCCCCCGAACCGAGCGCCTCGTCCTCCGCTTCTCGGGCGGACACACCACGCCGAAAGAGGGAGCTCGACTCCTGTCACGGGCCGACCCAGAGCTGTCTGTCTGCCGGGAATGAGCTGCTGCAACTCATCTAGCAGTGTTTGCTAGGTCTACGGGGGTCCTGGAAGGAGAAGAAGCGTAAACCGCCGAGCGCGTTTTGTGTTTGCGATGATGCACAGTCCACAAGACGCGGGATGACGATGTAATTGACAGCAATTAGCGTAATCCGCCATCCACTTAAACAATACGACCCGGTCCAGTACCTATACTATCCAAAATGGCGTGTGAAAAGGGGCGGAAGTGACATGTGTGTTTGATTAGCATAAAAAAGCATTGTGCCGATGGAGAGAAGCGGTGGGTGGGGAATTATATGGTGAGAGGTGTCAAAGGACCACCAATCCTATATTTACTCTCCATCGGAGTTTACCTGAAATTCACAAGTGTGTCTATGCGCGCATTGAATGTTTATTAAATGCTCCTGAAATTGTTGTAAACAGCCCCTAAATGCAGTTGCATGCAATGAACCCATAGGGGGCGCCATCGGCCGAAACTTGATTGGATAGAAGCGTATGCGTCAATTCTTCATCGGGTATCTACCCCCGCAGAGAGTCGGATGTATACAGTGCCTCAGTACCTCAGCACCGGAGCAGCTTGAGTTCGGGTGGTGGCGCTGTACCCGCGCTCATGCGCAACTCACCGGGACTACTTCTGCATGTGAAGTGCTGGGGTTGCAGACTGTGAGCCATGGTGAATCCCCCACCCTCTGGCCCTTAGGCTCTGGAGTTATTCCCCCCTTGGTGTTGGCTGCATCAAACTCATCCGAGGAGTTCCTTGCACTACACTAGTTTGCGTGTCATTTGGGACTTGAACACTCGAAAGCCTCAGAGAGAAAAAATATTTCTTTTTGGCTCTCATCAAGACATTTACTGTAGAGATCGATGGCACTAGCTTTTAGGATGTAGGTTGTTGTTTTCCTCTGACGCTGACTGATGTGTGAAATTAAGTGCGTAATACGACTTCATCAGCTTTGATGTAAGCCCAAAGTACTGTACAAATAACATACATCCAGATGCATAAGCAAAATGATTCAGAACATTAAATGTTAATTTGAAAGCATAAATCTCTATAGCCACTCCAAGTACAATGGATCCCAGGCTGTTAAAAAGATCAATGTACATACAGTAGAGTGTTTAGGCACCATGCAATTGAACAACCAAGGGGGGCGCTTGCTTAGGGCCCCCGAAAACACCTCTGTATAGATTTGAATATTCCAAAAGGGGCTTTTCACAGCAATGTCATAGAATAACCATTTTGGGTTGCCTGAAGAACCGACAGCCAGTTTTTCTTAGTGCGGAGAACATTTTAATAATCCAAAGATGAGGGAACCATAAGGAACTTTTAAGATTGATAGATGTTAAAGGTTCTTTATGGAACCATCAATGCCATTATAGAACCTTTATTTTTAAGATTATCCACCTTATTTTTCGCTAGAGTGGGCACGGCCATTTGTAAATTGTATGAGTCCAGCTATTTTTAGCTGTACAAAACAGATTGTTTTACTACTCGATACTGCAAATAGGTGTGTCTTACCATATTATTTTAATGTATTATCTTAATTATGAACATAATGGTTTGTAGTGCAAACAGTTTTACCTTTTACTATGCATTGTTATTTTTCTTGTTATTTCCTTATAGTGGCTAAAAAAACTGAAGTTTTTATTGCCATAAGCCTTTTTCACAAAAATCGGAAATTACGTCAGCGCAGGGTAAAGTCTGTTCCGCTACAGGTCTGCGCCTATTATATTAATATGCTCTTGTCTCAAATAATGGCTTTTACCTTTTCTGTTTTTTCTGTTTTCCAAGTTGTTGTTATATAATCAACAAAGAAACAACATTTTTACTTGTTTGTGATTTATATGGGCACTCGGACCGCTGACTCGTCAATATAATATGCGCAACATAGCGCCAGCTATAGTTTCTGTTCTCAATCTCTGGTATATTTAAGCTATTTTCTCAGTCATTTCCCTCGAATCACTACATCTTGGTAAATTATGACAGCATTTGACAGCCTTTATATCCAAATGCACATTTTCCCAAGATTAAATTAAACGATTCTGTGTCCGGATGATGCCTAAACTCAATACAGCAACGTAATCCAGATCCAAATGGAATAAAGCCATTAATCGGAGTATTGTCTTGTTTAGTATTATATTATTTTTTTTATGTATATTCCTGGGCACATTATGCAACGTACATTTACACCGTAAAATGAATAATGCAAATGAGAGCAAGTAGAAAATACAATATTACTTTAATAATAATAACAACATTAATAATCACGAAAAAAACTGACGTGAAGAGTCATAATGCACAGCCAGCACCAAATAGACAGAACGGCAAAACTCAAAACTGTACTGTATTATAAGTGCTATCATTCATAATTAAATAAACATAGTCTTTGTGATGACCAGAAGCTGACACAAAGTTTTTGAAAAGAATGTTTGCTAATTTTAGAGTAAAACCCCGGTATATATCATAGTATCATAGTATCTATTTTGTAAAAATAGACTTAGATTCCAGAACTTACGCATGTTAAGTACGGCCGCTGCTGTCACCGGAAAAACTTTTACCCTGCGAGCGCCAATCCGGAAGCCAGAAACACGGAAGTGTGAAAAAGGCTAATTGATGGTTCCATGAAGAACCTTTACATCAATGAAACCTATCCATTGCAGTAAAGGTTCTTTATAGTAGGGAAAAAAGCTCCTTACATTGTTTAAATGTTCTTCACACACACACACAAAATGGTTATTTTAGTAATTGTTCACTGAAAGGTTCTCCCAGAATGGTTCCTCTATGCCATGACTTTGAAAACCTCCTTTTAGAATCTTTATTTTTTAAGAGGGTACAGTGGTGGCCGAAAAGATTAGAACACTAGCATTTTCAACTTCAAAAAATTGGTTTTAAGACAGTTATTTCTCTCTTGCTGTAGTGTGTCAGTAGGAAATATCAGTGTACATTTCCAAACATTCATTTTGCATTAATTGTAATAATCTAGAAAGATTTTTGTTTGCACAAGGAGTTGGACAGACAGCCAGTGCTCCACACAAAGATCTGATCCCATCATCCAGTCTGTCTGGAATTAAGAAAACAGGACAAACTGAGACAGACTAAATCCAGAAGAACTGTGGCAATGTCAAAAATATTGAGGATGCTGTCAAAAATATTGCCATTAATTGATTATGAATAGATTTTCTTTATCAATTAGCTTCTGTTAACTAAATCAAATCAACATTTAGTGTGACCATCCTCTGTGTTTGAAGCAGCTTTTGCCCTAGGTTCAGCTGCGCATAGTTTTCCAGGTAGCTTCGCAGGTAGGACTCTTAAAGCATCTTGGAGATGTTGCCACAGTCCTTCTGGATTTAGTCTGTTTTAGTTTGTTCTGTTTCTTAATGTCATTCCAGACAGACTGGATGATGATGAGATCAGATCTCTGTGTGGAGCAATGGCTGTTGTCAGACTCATTGTGCAAACAAAAATCTCACTGAATTATTACAATGAATGTATAAATTGATATCTCCTACTGACACACTACAGCAAAACCATTTTTTTAGCTGGTGAAAATACTAGTGTTCTAATTTTGGCCACCACTGTAAGTGTTAGCACTTTAAAAAAAAAAAAAAAAAAAGGAAAAAAAAAAAGGCATCTTTCTCAAATTTGGTCCATTTTATTAAAATGTAGATTTTTTTTTTACATTTTATTGTACATTTCAAAATATAGTCTAGTAATTAACCAAACTAATTGGAAGATGGAAAGTGGTAAATCCAAGCCAGATATGGGACAAATAACTCATCGAATGAACTTGTTACTTGGAAAGCATGAATTCCAGTTCCACTGCAGTGGTAAGTGCTGTGACCGTATATCACAAAACTAAACAACCAAATGAGGTCAAAGGTCATGTAGTGGCAAAAAGAGTAAGCAATCCTTTCAGGAAGGAGACTATTTCATTTCCACCCAATTTGGACTCCCCATAAACACGGTCCACAAATGAAATAGGAACCTGTGTGATAGACAGATAAGACCACTTTTAGATAATAAATAACAATAATACTTTGAAATGGATTAAAAAAAAAACACACACACTTGCGTATAAATAAACGCATGTATAGATATTTCAAAATTTTACTGTTTTTGCTGTACTTTGGATCAAATAAATGCAGGCTTGGTGAGCAGAAGACTTCTTAAAAAAAAAAAAACTTTAAAAATCCAACAGTTCAAACACTTTTGACTGGTAGTGTAAACACATAATCTAAACCAGGGGTTCTCAACTCTGCTTTGAAAGATCCATTTTCCTAATCAAAACACCTGAACAAGTTCATCAAGGTCTTCAGGATCACTAGAAAGTTGCAGGTAGTTGAGTTTGATCGAGGTTGGAGATAAACTCTGCAGGAAAACAGATCTCGCAGGCCAGAGCTGAGAGCCCCTGATCTAAACTATATTTAATTGACTAATTACTTAAGTTAAGTAATAACAAGATTTATAGGAAATGTGGAATGAGAGATGTGTGCTAACCTCTCCAACAGTAAAGCCCAGTTGTCTAGCACGGACAATCATCTCCATCTGGAACACATAGCCTTTTGACACACACTGCTCTACGAGTTTTTCAAGAACCTCTTTCTTATAGAGCCTGAAATGTAGAACACATGATAGGACATGGTAATGCAATACTGTAGCATTAAAAAAACCCCACAATGTTTAATAAAAGAAAGAAAGATTAATTTATTAAAATGCACTTACCTAAAACTCCCTGTGAGATCAGATGCTCCTGGTCTGAGCAGCACTTGTGAGATAAAGTTTGCACCTCGACTAAAAGGAAACAGTCAGAAATGTGATCTTGTGCCATAAATTCAATTACACATGAAAAGTGTGTATAAATGGTCGTAATACATACAGACTCAAATTTCTAATAGGCTGGATATTAATACAAAACATACACTACTATTCAAAAGTTTGGGATCAGTAAGATTTTTACGTTTTTTCCAGTTCCATTTACTTGAACAAAAATACAGAAAAAGTTATATTATGAAATATTATTGCAATTTAAAATAATAGGTTTTTATTTGAATATACTTTAAAATATAATTTATTTCTGTCACGCAAAGCTGAATTTCCATCAGCCATTACTCCAGTCTTTAGTGTCACCTGAGTCTTCAGAAATCATTCTAATATGCCCATTTATTATCAATGATAATAATAAATCAGCATATTAGAATGATTTCTGAAGGATCATGTGACACTGAAGACTGGAGTAATGATGCTGAAAATTCAGCTTTGCATCACAGGAATAAATTATACTTTAAAGTATATTCAAATAGAATATACGTTATTTTAAATTGCAATAATACTTCACAATATTACTGTTAATTCTGTACTTTTAATCAAATAAATGCAGCATTGATTAGCAAAAATTACTTATTTAAAAAATCTTACTGATCCCAAACTGGACAGCAATGTAGTTTCTCAGTCAGGTGATATTTTCCAGTCACATACCTGATCAGTTTCCGGCGCAGATCCCATCCATACACACCACCGTCTCCTCTGTACCTTGTTCCAGAAACCACATCATATCCACCCTCTTTCTGTTTTCTAAACAAATAAAAAATTCATGACTGACTGCTATACGAGTCCACATGATAATGTTATTACAGTAAAACTACACTACATAATACAACGAGCAGTTAAAAAGTCTTTTAACAGCAGAGGCATAAGGTAATTGAAAGAAAATGACTTACTTAATGAACTGTGGGATAAACTTTGGCTGTGAGGAAGAAGCAAAAAAAACTTAATGTACGCAAATGCTCCTGTTGATTTCTCTCCATATAATGGACTTCTATGGTGCCCCCAAGTTTGAACTTCCAAAATGCAGTTTAAATGCAGCTTCAAAGGGCTCTAAATGATCCCAGTCGAGGAAGAAGAGTCTTATCTAGCGAAACAATCAGTTATTTTCTAAAAACATTTGCAATTTATATACTCCTTAATCTCTACACAGAGTACACACAGAGCTAGACAAGACAAGCATTTGAGGTTAAAAGTATATACGTTTTTTTTTTTTTTTAGAAAATTACCGATACTTCTTTCCTGGGCTGTGATTGTTTAGAGCCGTTTGAAGCTGCATTTTGGAAGTTCAAACTCAGGGGCTCCATAGAAGTCCATTACATGGAGAGAAATCCTGAAATGTTTTCCTCAAAAATCAATTTCCTCACGACTGAAGAAAGAAAGACATGAACATCTTGGATGACAAGGGGGTGAGTACATTGTCTGTAAATATTTGTTCTGAAAGTGAACTACTCCTTTAACTATTTCGCTAAGGAGTCAGACTAATTTTGAGAACTACTTTAATTTAACGGAAGGCAATTGCTGCCATAAAAAGGTCATATTAATGACAAAAAGTTTGAGATTGAGAGATATAATAAGATAAACCCCAATGTTGAGACAAAAGTCTAAATATCATAAATGTGTCTAAGTATTTCATAATCCTGTTTTTTCCCCTTATAATTACGACAGCTTCTCACAGTTTTGACTCTCTATGTTCTAATTATGACATTTTATCTTATTAATATGGTTTACCAATGACTTTCGTCTTATGTGGTGGAAATGAGCTTCCATAGACTTACTGAAAAGAACCGAGATCAGTAAGACTTGTTAGCATGTTAACATTAACAATTGTACTCTATCCAAGAGAAATATATGCAAATATTTCCAGTATTTCCACCTCGGTGGGATCCCTGAATACCACAGGATTCACTTAAGCAGGTACAAAACAGTATACAACAGAAGAATACTTACATGATGTGAGAGATCTGCGTCCATAATGATAACAAAGTTTCCAGACGCGTGTTTTATGCCGTGAATGTAAGCCGTTCCTGAAATGACATGAACGTCAATCGCGCTATTCCTATAACGTTAGCTCTAAGAAGTATTTAAAAATATGAGACATTTTACCTAATCCCAGTTTTTTTGCTCGCGGTCTCAAGAGCTAAAAAGAAAAGAGATGTCAGATTTTTATGATTCTTTTCGACAAGCTGTCTGTCATGTATTTTATATTCTAACGCACAACTCACAATCTTGTCAGCGCCGTAGATCTTCTGCAGCTGTTCACCGATCTGCAGCGTTCCGTCTGGACTGCCATCATCAATCACTATGATCTCGTAGTTATAACCACTGTATTAAAACACGGCCATCTAAGTCATCTTAGGGACTCTTAATCCGGTGATTACACTGACAGCTCATCATTAGGACTTCTGGTTCTCGCCTATTGTCATTGACTGTATAGAACAGCACACTTACCTCTCGCCGAAGTACTTCACCAGCAACCACACAATCAATGGGAGGTTTTCTCTTTCATTGTAGGTTGGCAGCAGAATAGAATATTTGTCAGACTTCTCCCCGCTCTTCGCATTACCTCTCCTGCTCGCCATGTTGGCGTCTCCGACGTACTATACCGGATGTTTACATCAGGTACGTTGTCCGAGGAAATCGCTTGCTCCATCCTTTGGTTCCGAAGCACATATTTCACCAGTTTAAATAGAGTGAAAAAACATCCAACAATTGTTTTGTACAGTTGAACAAACCCTAAGGTTTTATTCGTTTAAAGTTTTAATATGCAGGAAAGTTGAGTGTTAGATACACTGCGCATTGGAATAATTTCTTATTTAAGAAATCAGTACAACAGTGCAACAGTAATTAACCCCGTAGTTGGCACATCCAGGAAAAAATAATGGAAAATGATTTCTTTTTGGTTTGTGTCTCAGTCTAGCAATGATATTCATTGCGATGACTTGTCATTTACATTGAGTTATAAGGCTTTCCACATAAAATACTCAAAATTGCAATGTTGTTTATTTAAGTGGTTCAGCAATTAAGTCATCTGAAACTACCCTACCAGTCAAATGTTTTTGAACACTACGATTTTTTTTTAAAGAAGTCTGTTCTGCTCACAAAGCGTGCATTTATTTGATCCAAAAAAAAGTACACTATTTTTACTATTTGTAACAACCTTTTCTTTTTAAATATATTTTAAAATGTAATTTATTATTGTGATTTCAAAGCTGAATTTTTTAGCATCATTACCCCAGCCACACAATCCTTCAGAAATCATTCTAATATTCTGATTTGCTTCTCAAAAACATTTATTATTATTATTATGTTGAAAACAGCTGAGTAGAATTTTTTCAGGTTTCTTTGGTGAATAGAACGTTCAGAAGAACAGCATTTATGTGAAACAGAAATCTTTTGCAACATTAAACATGTCTTTATCATTACTTTTGGTCAATTTAAAGCATCCTTGCTAAAAGCACCTGGATTAAAAGCATTAATTTCTATCATTTTCTTACCAAAAAAGTAGAAAATAATACTGATTCGGTATAGTGTATAATGTTACAAAAGCTTTTTATTTCAGATAAATGCTGTTCTTTGGAACTTTCTATTCATCAAAGAATCCTGAAAAAAATGTACTCAACTGTTTTAAATATTGATAATAATAATAATAACAATAAATGTTTCTTGAACAGCATATTAGAATGATTTCTGACAATGATTTGTGACACTGAAGACTGGAGTAATGATGCTGAAAATGTAGCTTTGATCACATCACAGGAATAAATTACATTTTAAAATTATATTCAGATAGAAAACAGTTATTTTAAATAGTAAAAATATTTCAAAGTTTCATGGATTTTGCTGTACTTTGGATCAAATTAATGCAGTAAGCAGAAGAGACTTCTTTAAAAAACCCTAAAAATCTTACTGTTCAAAACTTTTGACTGGTAGTGTATATATATTACAAAAAAAGGTTTGCTTTTGAAAGATTGATTGTAATTAAATACAGTCAATGCATGCAGAATTACGCTTGTGAAAATGGTATTTTGTGTTCTTTCTAAAAAATGTCATTGTTTTTCGGTGAATGCGAATAGTAACCATTTCAATGACACAGCATGATAGATCTCAGGTGAGTCGACTTTTTTATCTTTAACCTTTCATTTCATACAGTTATTAACACAAAAAAACTGTTCACTTAGTATAATCCTATAAAATACTATTGACAGCACTTCTGCATAGGTAAAAAGACAATTAATATAATATCACAGTGTATTTCATATTAACATATGTATTGCTCTTGCAAAATATTGCTCATTTCATAATAAAAAAACACTTGACACAAAAACCAGGAAGGAACAGGTCAAGAAATAGGAATGGAAAACATTGCAAGTAATATGCCTTCAACAATATACATTTAAAACACATACAGTGCATTAAATACAATAAAATAAAGTCAAATATTTCAAACATTCTTAGTGCGGATTTAAGCTGTTGTTCGGTAACACACTAGTTCCTCGTCTGGATACCAAAATATCTGTCTCTGTAAAATAGAGTCTGAGTGTGTTGTGATTTCCTCTGTGCTGCAAAAAAAGTTCTCTACTTGAATCTACTGTGGTCTCGTAGCAGTAGATCAGGCTGAATACTGGGTAAAAGACAGGGTCAAGGATGATCAGTGCTTTGTTGATCTCAGAACAGGAGTACTGAACTGAAATCAGCTACCATATGGAGAAAATGAAGTCAAAAGAGTCCATCAACAGGCTCATTCAAAGGCAACGTCTGGCAGAATCTCTTTATCCATTAAGTGTCTTTAAAGAAATTTGTCTGGCAGTGCTGAAGTAAAACAGTAACTTCTCAACTCAAGGCTGATATCCAAGATATGGATCCTCTGAAAAATGATACAAATCCACAGGTCAGACATGAGCTTACATTGTTTTGTATGGTGGTCGCAATGACACAATACTTCACCTGCAGCTGGGGGTCCTTGATAACATCCACTGCTGTCACATACACCAGGGGGTCCCATTTCTCCTTGCTGACCTGAAATTCCTGGAAAACCTGGAGGTCCTACTTTACCATCCTCACCTTTGGGACCTGGTTCTCCTATTTTAGTTTCACCTGGAGGTCCTGGATAAGTAGACATAAATAGTAGTGCAATTAACACTTAATGCATTATGTAAAGTAACAGGAATCATTTTCAGAAGTTTTTTTAAACATATCTTAATTTTTTAAATCTCTATTTTGCATAGATTTTTGTGTTTAATAAATTTTAATTTAATTGTAATAAAAATACCAGTCAAAAGTTTTTGGACAGTAAGATTTTTATGTTTTTTTAAGAAGTCTCTTCTGCTCACCAAGCCTGAATTTATTTGATCCAAAGTACAGCAAAAGCAGTAATATTGCGAAATGTTTTTACTATTTAAAATAACTGCTTTCTATTTGAATATATTTTAAAATGTAATTTATTCAGCATCATTTGATCCAGTTTTCAGTATCACATGATCGTTCAGAAATCATTCTAATATGCTGATTTGCTGTTCAAAAATCAGTATCAATATTTAAAACAGTTGAGTACATTTTTTTTTCAGGATTCTTTGGTGTGTAGAAAGACCCAAAGATCAGCATTTATCTAAAATAAAAAGCTTTTGTAACATTATACACTATACCATTTAAACGCTTGGAGTCAGTATAATATTTTAGTTTTTTTTTTTTTTTTTGGGGGGGGGGGTATAGAAATTAATATTTTTGTTTAGCTAATATACTTTAAATTGATTAAAAGTGATGATAAAGATATGTATAGTGTACAAACAATTTCTATTTCAGATAAATGCTGTTCTTCTAAACTTTTTATTAATCGAAGAAACCTGAAAAATGTATAACATTATAATAATAATACATTTTTTGAGCAGCAAATCAGAATATTGGAATGATTTCTGAAGGATCATGTGTAATGATGCTAAAAATTTAGCTTTGAATTCACAGGAGTAAATTACATTTTAAATATATTCAAAATTTCAAATAGAAAACAGTTATTTTAAATAGTAAAATATTTCAAAATTGTACTGTTTTTGCTGTACTTCGGATCAAATAAATGCAGGCTTGGTGAGCAGACGAGACTTCTTTAAAAAACAAAAAAAAATCTTACTGTTCAAAAACATTTGACTGGTAGCGTACATTTGATATCAGTCAGATTTTTAAAGAAATTAATACTTTTATTCAGTAATTTGATCAAAAGTGACAGACTTTTATCTTATTAAAAAAGATTTATATTTCAAATAAATGCTGCTCTTTTAAACCTTCACGGTTTCTACATATTCGTTTTTGCTGTATTTGTTTTATCATGAAAAAGGTTTAATACTTTTGGTACAGAAACCTAAATACAATGATATAAATAATGAAGACCTCTTTAAAAAATATACAAACACATTTTCTGATACACAAATATTATATTTCAATACCTGCAAAACCTTTTATTCCTTGTGGTCCCACCACATTTGCTCCTGGAGAGCCCTTTTCACCAGGCATCCCTCTGCGTCCTAGAAGTTAAACCACAGAACTACTTCCATAACATAATACAGAAATTGAATTAAAAAACTAATGTGTCTAATGCCAACCATCAGATGTGGTGTTTTTCTATCAGTTTGCATCTCCAAAGAAATGAAAGTGTCAAGGCTTACCCTGTTCACCAGGGTACCCTGGTCTCCCAGACTCCCCTCTGCTTCCTTGTCGACCCTGAGAGCCTCGGGATCCAGGTGGCCCCCTTCCCCCTGGTATCCCAGGCTCTCCTGGTGGTGCTAATGGTTCCTGGATGGGCACTGGTTTCCGATTCATCTCGTTCAGAAAAGCATCCAACTTCAGCACTTCATCTAGAACACAGTTAGCAGATACTCAGGCGAAGATTCCCATTAAAGCTGCATTTAAATTCTACATTTACAATTCAAATGGATGTAGTAAATATGCTACATACTGTGCACAAGCTTTTCACAGGCCTGTGTAACAAGCTGGTAGATCATGGCAAGAGACTGTGGCTCACCCTAATAAACAGAATAACTATTAAAACAAACTAAATCTATTTTAAAGTTTGCATATAGCAAAGATGTCCTACTGTAACCTACCTTTTCTCCTCTCTCACCCTTACTTCCAGGAAGACCCTGTGAAAGAGTGGAACATAAACTTAACATTAAAGAAATAGTTCAGTCAAAAATGAAAATTCTGTCATTAATTACTCACCCTCATGTCGTTCCAAACCCATAAGACCTTTGTTCAGCTTCAAAACACACATTAAGATTTTTTTTTTTTTTTTGATGAAGTCCGAGAGCTTTCTGACCTTATGGTACTCTCCTGAACGCGCGTCAAAGACCGACACGGAAGAGAAGAAAATGTTAAGTGTCCTTGTAACTTTATAGCATTACGGTTGAACCACTGATGTAACATGGATAATTTTAACCATGTCCTTATTACCTTTCTGGGTCTTGAATGTTTGAGGTGCGTTGCTGTCTATGCAGGGCCAGAAAGCTCTCGGATTTCATCAAAACTATCTTAATTTGTGATGTGAACATGAACGAAGGTCTCGAACGAAGGATTGGAACAACATAAGGGTGAATAATTAATGACAGAATTTTCGTTTTTGAGTGCCCTCTCTCTTTAACCAATCTCTATTTAACTCTTTCAAATATTTTAAGCCTTTTCTGGACATCTATCTCAGTTGGATTGTATAGATAAAGGCCATAAAGTGTAATAAAGCACAACTTTACTCACAGTGGGCCCTACAAGACCTAATGGCCCTCTCTCTCCCACTGGGCCTGGATGACCAGGCATACCCTGGAAACCCTACAAAGTGTACAGAAATGTAAAAAAAAGACTGCAGTGAACGCATGTATAGTATGAAATATTGCTCGAATGCGTATAAGTAAGCCTGTCTTACTCTTGGTCCTGGGATTCCTGGGCCACCGATATTTCCCTCCACTCCTCTGGTGCCCTGTGGGTGATTTAAGGAAAGAAAGATCAATGACAGACTGAACATTTCAAATAAACAAAGGAAAATAATAGGGCTGCAGCAATAAATCGATGCATTGTGATTTATGGATCGATTCTGAAATTTTACGAATACATCACGATTCTCTCAAGAATTGATTCTGAGCTTTTTAACAGCAGATGACACTCAAATCTAGTTTTTAGCCACACACTCAAATACTCACAAAGAAGAGTGTTTAAAGAAGTTCACTTCCAGAACAAAAATTTACAGATTATTTACTCACCCCCTTGTCATCCAAGATGTTCATGTGTTTCTTTCTTCAGTCGTAAAGAAATTATGTTTTTTGTGGAAAACATTTCAGGATTTCTCTCCATATAGTGGACCTCTATGGTGCCCCCGAATTTGAACTTCCAAAATGCAGTTTAAATGCAGCTTCAAAGGGCTCTTTTCTAGCAAAACAATCGGTTAATTTCTTTAAAAAATTTACAATTTATTTAATTTGTAACCTCAAATGTATCTCTTGTCTAGCTCTGCCTGTACAGTTAGGGTATGTCGAAAAACTCCCATCTCATTTTCTCCTCCAGCTTTAAAATTGCCCTACATTGCTGTTTTACCTTTTTTTTATAAAGGGTCTTTGATCTTCTTTGCACATTTACTTTGTAAACACTGGATCGGTATTTCTGCAGCGATGTAGGATGCTTTTAAAGTTGGAGGAGAAAATGAGATTTGAGGTTAAAAAGTATATAAATTGTCAAAAAAATGTTTAGAAAATAACCGATCGTTTCAATAGATAAGATGCTTCTTCCTCAGATGGGATCGTTTAGCTGCATTTAAACTGCATTTTGGAAGTTCAAACCCGTAGGCACCATTGAAGTCCACTATATTGAGAGAAATCCTGAAATGTTTTCCTCAAAAAACATAATTTCTTTACGTCTAAAGAAAGAAAGACAAACATCTTGGATGACAAGGGGGTGAGTAAATTATCTGTACATTTTTGTTCTGAAAGTGAACTTCTCCTTTAAAAGTCATGTAATTGCACCTCGGCTCAGAATGTTTTTATGATGTGAGATTAATGTAAACACAGCCCACTGTGAACACCCTTGTAATTCGCTCCAACCTTTTCGAACTTTATGATTGATTATTTTAGGTTCAAGTGTATTTAAGGAATTGGAAGCAAGCAGAGTACAGCTGTTTCTAATACATCTAGTGGCATCTGCTGTTAAAAATGAAGCTAAGAATCGATTCGAGAAAAAAATCACGATGCATTCAGAAAATCTCAGAACCGATGCAGAATCATTTCCTGATTCACAATGCATCGATTTATTTTCCCAGCTCTAGACAATAACTGCCAAACCACAGACCTGAGGACCAGGCTTGCCCTCTTCACCTTTTTGACCAGGAGGCCCTGGTAAACCCTATGAATGCAAAGTAAAAAATGTGAGACATACCAGAGAAAAAAAAAAACATTAATGCGATTAGCTATAACCATGGCCTATAAGATGGATGTTAAAAACACACCTGGCTCCCAGGCCTTCCGATATCTCCCTTTTCTCCTCTAGCTCCTGGTGGACCCTTATTAAGATAAAGAGAGAGGTTTAAATCGGTTCCAAATGCTAAAATACATTTGATCATCTCTGTAGAACAAGTGTAGGCGTACCACTTTGCCCATTACAGTTATTCCCCGTGGACCAGCAGGTCCAAGAGTGCCAAAGCCGCCCTCAGGGCCCGGTTTACCAGGCGGGCCCACCTCTCCCTAAAGAGATGCAGAAAAGGGACAGAAACAAAAGTGAGAGTAAGGACATTTATAATGTTACAGCAGATTTCTATTTTAAATGAATGCTGTTCTTTTGAACATTCTTTTCATCAACAAGTTCTGAAAAAAATGTGTCAAGGTTTCCACAAAAATATTAAACAACATAACTAGCTTCAACATTTATAATAAATATAGCTGCAAGCAGCGATTATCAGGGTTTTTAAGCACATATGAAAAAAGAACATATACAGTAGCAAACCTGTAACCACCTAAATCAATGATTTAAAAAAGCATTTTTGGCAAATCCAGGTAATTTACCATAGAAATATTGTTTTAAATGTTTATGACTGTTATAGCACCAGCTGTGGTCCGATCTCCTTAAAACTTTGCGTGCTTGTTTAGAATCCCCATTGCATGTGCTCACCAGGTTGTGAAGTTTTGAGTTTTCCTTTAGGCTTTATAGCATTTGGGGTAAATTTTTCTAAAAGACCCCGATATAGCTTCCCAAAGTGTAAATTTCAACATTTTTTGATAATTATTGACTTAGAGAGTCCAGAGAATTGTACTGCAATTTTTCCAGAATTTTTTTTTTGCAAAAAACCTAGGATTAGTTTGCAAAGGTATTTTATTATTATTATTATTATTTTTTTACATCTTCTTAATCATTTAACAAATGATTTGATTGACAGGAGTGGTTCTAAAGGCAAAGTTGTCCGGTTGTTCATCAGCCAGTGGCGGACATGTTTTATTGAGATACGCAACTGTCCTCGTTTTTTTTCCCTCTTATAGTGCTGCCAAGTGCCCAAGCCCCCTGATTTATGTCATGTGACCTCAGAATGAGGTTTTACATAAGTGTTGGCATAGATATCTCAATCCATTCTGAATTTAAAGGCATTGGCCCTGCCCTTTTTAAAAGTTTTGGCATGCCATTGCAATGGTGAGTCAAAAGATCAACTTTTTTTGATAATTGATACTGATAATCACTCTCCAGAAAATCTTTATGCACTGGTTTGGTTCCCATCGGGTGAAAAACCAAGGACCAGTTCGCAAAAGTAGGTTTTTCAAAATATCCAAAATACCCGAAAATTTCACCATAAGACCATTGAGCCTGCGACTGACGGTTTAGGAGTTTTGAGCGATTTCATACTTTTGATCGCTCTAGCAGGGCAAGCCTTCATGACGTTGTCGACGGTGTGATTACTACGATCCCTCCAAGTTTCAAGTCTCTACAACTTACGGTTTGGTCCGTTTTATCAGTTTTACTTGGAGATTGCTGATCCTTGGCCATTCTAACAATTACAAAAGGGTTTCAGCGCTTCACTCTCGAACCGATAATAAAAAATGTGATAAACCAAGCAAGCTGAAAATTCAGCTTTACCATCACATTAATAAATTACATTTATTAATTAATTCATTCAAATAGAAAACAGTTAATTTAAAATATTTTCCAATTGTGCTGTGGATTATCGGTTAACATAATGGTTGTAGGTTCTAACCTAACTTTATATGATAGTTTCCTTACCTTTTGTCCCACCTCTCCTTTTTCTCCCTTCTCTCCACGAGGGCCAGGTCTCCCCTAAAAATACAATCATTACCATTACACCAATAATTATCATAATTAACTACTAACAGCTACTAAAATGGTTTCACAAGCTTTCTAGTGTTCATGTCAGTTTAAAAATGCATTGTTGTAGTCTCACAGGTGGCCCGGTGTCTCCAGGTGCTCCAGGAACATCGGTGGTACAGGTGCACGCATAAGCAGGAGCGGGACAACTCTCCTCATCTCTCTAGAGAACAGAGAGCGACACTTAAAATACAGAAGCAACTTTAAGACATCCTGCACTACATAATGTAATTCAGCGCTATCCATATTGATATGTAAACTTAACCTAGACTGATCATGTACCTGTGAGGGCAGATCACAGCAGTTGTCTTCTGATGCCCAAGTAGTGTTGCACACAATCTCAAAGGACTGCAGTTGGAACTAGACAAAATACAATACGATGGTCTTAATACAGTGCCTTGCGAAAGTATTCATACTCCTTCATGTTAAAGCTTAATGTTAAACTGCTTTAAATTAAAAGGTAAAAAAAAACTGCCTGTACAACTCAGAGACAGGATTGCATCAAGTCACACATCTGGGGAAGAGTTCAGAAAAAATTCTGCTGCACTGAAGGTTCACAGAAACATGTAGTCTCCGTTATCCTTAATGGAAGAAGTTTGAAACAACCAGGACTCTTCCTAGAGCTGGCCTCCAGGCCAAACTGAGCAATTGATGGAGAAACTATCAATTGCCTTGTCTAGAGTGGTGACCAAGAAGCTGATGGTCACTCTAGTTGAGCTCCATGATCATATATGCAGATGGGAGAAACTTACAGTGGGACAAACATTGCTGTAACAATCCACTGATCTGTCCTTTATGGTGGTAAGGTAAGACTCAATCCTCTCCTTAGTGAAGAACACATTCTTCAGAGTAGATGAAATGCTTAATGCACCAAAACATAGAGATAGCTTTAATAAAACCCAGTTCAGAGCATTCAGAACCTCAGAATGGGCAGAAAGTTCACCTTCCCACATGCCAATGACCCTAAGCACACAGCAAGATTTGCTTATAGACAACTATGTGAATGTCCTGAGTGGCCCAGCCAGAGCCTGGGCTTAAATCCAATCAAATATTTCTGGAGAAACCTGAAAATGTCTCCCAGACCCCATCCAAACTGACAGAATTTGAGAGGTGAAGAGGTGAGGGCGAAGAATGGCAGATAATTGCCAAATGTTGATGTGCGAATCTTGTTGCATTATATCCAAAAACACCTGAGGCTATAAAGGTGCTTTAGCTAAGTACCGAGTTAAGGGTATGAATACTTATGCAATGTACTTATTTTAGTTTTCATAAAATTATAAAGTTGTGACAATTCTGTTTTTGCTTTGCCATTATGGTGTATGGAGTGTAAACGAATGTGGGGAAAAAGTCATTAAACCAGTTCTAACAAAACAGAAACATAACAAACTAGAAAAATGATGGGGTATGAATACTTCCGCAAGGCACTGTATATGTATATACATTACTGTTCACAGTATGTTGGTGGTCATGAAGTGAAACTCACAGCTGCAGATCCGCTATGAGGTCCACGGGTCCTCATTAGTTTGCCCAACATCTCAAAGCCATCAGTAGGCAAAGTTCCCAAGGGGCGTGCGGGCCTCTCGCCAACCCGCTGGCAGTCTATAGAGAGAGATACACTCACCTGACTGACCGACAAATGGATCTGCCAATCGAGAGATAAGAAGAACCAGTGACAGTTTAAATATTGCATTTTGATTTCATTTTTAGTAACATTTAGTAACAAGTGAAATGAGAGATAAGTACAAATAATAACTATCATTGTTGGAAATCGTCAGTTTGTTTCTTATGGGACGTTTAATAAAGCTTGTAGTCTGACTGAGCGACAGTAACCAAAAAACCTTTCACACAAACCTTATGAAAGCTACCATAGAAAACTGTGTGGACTTGTGGCTGGTCAAAGGTCAGTTCTTGTATCTCTCCTCTGTAGTCCAGACTGAAATACAGCAGAATCTTCTTCTCAGCTAAATAACAAAATAAAAAAAGAAGAAGGATCTAATGAATGTGGGATTCACAATTCAGTATTCCTGCTATTGAATTGGAGGCATTCTAGAATTTATCTACAGAAGTGTCTATGCACTCACGGTCCAGCACCACCCCCATCTTGGGCTGGAAGTCATTGTCCGTGAGCTGCCAGAGGGCGAAGGGCTCTCTGGGTGAATCCTGCAAGAGCCTGAAGGCCATGCTGATGGTGTGTTCTGGAGCAAAGCCAGCTGGATGAATGAAGCTAAGACAGACAGACAGAGAGGGTGTGAGCGCTGAATGACGGGTGTAACTGAGGTGTGTAATAATATGTGCGTGTGTGTGTTTTGTGTTTTCACCCTGTGCTTTGGGTCAGCTGTACATCTCTGTAGAGGGTGTAACTAGGCAAGGTGCTGAAGATGAATGGTTCAGCTGCCACACCCTCAACAGTAGAGTGAGCTCTCTGAGTTAGGCCGAACGCTTCCATCATGTTGAAGCCTGGAAAACACAAATTCATGTTTTCCAATACAGTTTAAGGCTTAAGAGTAATGATGGCATGTCAACCCAGGGTCAGTGTGAGACCGTCTGTGAATTTCATCTTGGAGTTTGCTGTAAAAATAATAAAAATAACTATACTTTCCAGTTTATTTTATTTTCAGAATGTAATTTTGATTTGATTAAAATGCAAAGTTCAATGCAAAGAATTTATAAGTACTCCTAAAATTAAACTTTATTTAAAAATGTTAATTGCAAAATTTATATTAAAAATATGAAATGATAAAAATTATTTGAAAATGACAAATAAAAAAATGTAAATATAAAATCACATCTTAAACATCTTAAATCTTAAAAAAATGTGTTGGGCACCAGTGAAATTAAAGGATGAGGATTACCAGGGGAACCCTGCCAAAAAAACATGTATTTTACCCCTGGAACGCGATTTTTACTGGGGGACCCCCTTCAAAACGCAATTGGGATACTTTTGGACTTGTTTTCAGTAGCAATTGGGCAGGTTTTGTTGTGAAAACCTGGCAACCCTGTCCAAGATGTTCATGTCTTTCATTCTTCAGTTAAAAAGAAATAAAGGTTCTTAAGGAAAAAATTCCAGGATTTTACTCCATATAGTGGACTTCAATGGGGCTCGACGGGTTGAAGGTCTAAATTGTAGTTTCAATGCAGCTTCAAATGGGTCTACACGATCCCAACCAAGGAATAAGGGTCTTATCTAGCAAAACAATCGGCCATTTTCTAAAAAAAGAAACATTTATGTACTTTTTAAACACAAATGCTTGTTTTGCGCTAGTAATTATGCTGGAAAGCTAACACGTGGTTAGTTCTTCATCTGTGTACTTTGGTTCAAAAAGGTAGGATAAGGTGAAAAACTCTTATTTTTTCTTCAACTTCAAAATCATCCGACATTGTTGTTTTATATTTTTTTTGTAAAGGGCGTTTGACTTTCTTTGCACGTTTGCTTTGTTAACACTGGGTCAGTACTTCCAAATACGTCACACGTCACCTTTCCAACGTGATGTAATGCATGAGGTCAAGCTAAGTCAAGACAAGCATTTGTGGTTAAAAAGTAAATCTTTTTTTTTTAGAAAATGAGCCATCATTTCACAAGATAAGACCCTTCTTATCACTTTATTATTACCCTTATCCCTCATCTGGGATCATGTAGATCTAGGATGACCAGACGTCCCGAAAAATTCGGGACAGTCCCGAAATCTAAGCTGCTGTCCCGAATCCCGAATCCCGCTCTAATTGTCCCGAAAATTATACTGAAGCAAAATCTTAAATAGTTATTGTCTGATAAAACATAAAAAACTGTCCGTGGAGCGAGGTTGAGTCATCCGCCGGCTGCTCATTGGCTGCAGCATCTTGTTTTTTTTTTTTTTTTTTTAGATATACCCAGAGCCATAGAGAAAGAGAGTTACGACACGCTTTGATCTCGCCGTCGCGCGGTCACGTGGTTCGTGGAGTGCCCAATAGTTCCAAACAACTCCGCGCTGTCAATGTGTTTGAATGGGTTTAAGTAGGATAGACAGCAGTTTTACTATATTTGCAGCAATTTCGAGTAATTATTAACACATGATGTGCATTGATTGTGTATTGATAACTACTCTGAATTCGCTTTACAATCGCATTTTATTCTGGGCAGTGATAAAGAGACATAATTAATATGTTCTCATACTTTTTGGCAGTCAAATGTGACCAAACACGTAACTTTTATTCAGTTAAATAATTGTAATATATAGTTCAGTTCTATTTAGTTAATATTTGAGGAGGCTTTTTTTTGTACTAAATAATATGTGCAATAATGATCCTGACCATTTAAAAGATAACATTTTCTAATATAGTATTTATATTACAGTTAGTTTGATATTTAAGGTAAAATACATTTGAATGTGTATTTGGACATGATCAAACACTCTTTTTTTATATGTTTTGATTTAACGATTTAATGTTAAATAAGAAAAAAGTCATTTATTTGTGTTATTTTATGATATTCAAATATACAACATAACTGAATATTATAAAAGGCAAGCAAAAATGGCATTTGACATAATAGAAAAGAGGAAAATAGTGTTTAAAAAACACAAGGCAACGAATTGCATTCAGCATACATTTTTTTTATCGTATTTCTTGAATGCAGTCTTTACTGAAACTCATTCAATCTCCCACAGTGAGAGAAAGATTGCAGAAAGACTAAAAACATAAAAATATGACAATTAGTATCTGGTTATGGTCGCTATTACGGTGTTTCTCACGTTATCTAACTGCATTTACAGTATAACTGTTTATTTTTTAACGATAAACATTAAGATGTTGCTAGCAGCAAATTACACTGTACCAACACCGCGACAGTACAGACCAACAAGTTGCTCTCGTCCTTCTTTAAGAAGGCACCGTGTTCAAAATAATACTTCTGTAGCCTACGTATTAGGCTATATCAATTTATAAGCATATGTACTTGTTAATAAAAATATGATTGCTTCATTAACTTCAGTTTGAAGTATAAAAATAGCCTAACGCAACTTAACTAACGTAAGGCTACTTATATTAATAAAAACATGATTGGTTCAGTCACTTTCGTTTGAAATTCATTATCTTAATTATTCATTACCCCCCCCGTCCCCCGTCCCGAATTTCAACCGGTCTCATCTGGTCACCCTATGTAGATCCCTTTGAAGCTGCACTGAAACTGAAATTGGACCTTAAATCCTGGAATGTTTTCCTCAAAAACGGTTTGACTGAAGAAAGAAAGACATGAACATCTCGAATGACATGGGGGTGAGTAAATTATCAGGAAATGTTTATTCTGGAAGGGAACTAATTCTTTATTGACTAGAATGAGCAAACTGAAAAAGCCTTGCAGCGGCATAATGTAGTTTAGTGAGAAAGGCAGTAGGATATAATCTTGTTGTTGCTATAAAAAATAGAGAATGGTGCTAGAAAATGCCAAGGTCATGGATTTGATACCCAGGGAATGCATGAATTGATCATACCTACACCTAATTCTCAATGCAAGTCATTTTGGACAAAATGCATTTGCATCTGCCAATTGTAAATATGACCATACCTTTAACCACATGATTTCTGACTGTTGTCTCAGGACACACTGAGAAAGAAAAAAGACAGCATGTTATACATTTTTACTAAAAGCAGTGTAAAGGCCTGTTCACACCAAAAGTGAAGTGGAAAATCAAAGCGAATTGTGAATTTGCGTTTAGTAAATTTTCATTGCTGGATGAAGAATTGATTCACACACCAAAGAAAAATAGCTTTATTCTATTGTTGAATGAATCAGTTTGGTATAAATAGATTTGCATCGTTTCTATTAAAAATCCCCTCTGCACTGAATATTCATGGAAATATTTGTGTTTGATGTGCACAGGCCTTAAAAAGAAAGTTTTTACCCACAACCGAAAATAGTCATTAATTACTCACCCTCATGTTGTTCCAAACCTGTGAGACTTTCATTTATCTTTGAAACACAAATTAATACATTTTTTTTATTTTATTAATTAATTAATTTATTTTTCAGCTTTCTGACCCTGAATAGACAGCAATGCAACTACCTAGGATGTTTAAGGCCCAGAAAGGTAGTAAGGACATTGTTAAAATAGTCCATGTGACATAAGTGCTTCAACCGTTACTTTATGAAGCTACGAAAATGCTTTTTGTGTGCAAGAAAACAAAAATAATGACTTAAACAATTTCTTCTCTTCTGTGTCATTCTCCACCACATGTTCAGGAGAGTATCACAACTGTGTGTGGATCAGAAAGCTCTTTGATTTCATCAAAAATATCTTAATTTGTGTTCTAAAGACAAAGGTTTTACAGGTTTGGAACAACATGAGGGTGATTAATTAATGACAAAATGTTCATTTTTGGGTGATCTCTCCTTATCCCTAACTGCAGCAAATCTTACCTTCTCTTTGTATGGGATGAAGTCGAGGAGGAACCTGAATTCTCACTGGAGCGGTTGCTTTATGAGAGAATTACATGCTATTACAATTGAGCAAAACAAACATCAGTTATTTTTTAGGCTAAAGTACATCTCAACCAGGATTCTGACCTGTGGGGTGAAGGATAGTGACAGCAGCACCCTCTACTGTTCCCACACGGGAGTGCACACTGATGCGGTAAACCGTTTCAGGCTGCAGCTCAGAAAAACAGTGACTGCTGCTAGCAGCATCTACTATGTCCTCCTTAGTCTGTTTATCTGTACAGAGAGAAACGTAAATCCCCTAAAAGAAACTACCTGTTCTGAACGTGGTACCAAAAACATTTCAGAGCTTGTACCTTTGAGGGCCTGGATGACTATGCGATAACCACTGACCGCTGGTACGGGCCTCCAGGACACACATATACTGGAGTGGTCAGACCGCACCACACTCACGCTGCTCACCCGCAGGCTGGCTGGTTGTGCAGAAAGAGAAACACACAGTGCAGTGTTAAGTGAAAAAGTATATGCTTGGCCAGCACACATTGTAATACTAGAGATAGTGTATCGATGTGTGTGTGTGTGTGTGTGTGTGTGTGTGTGTGTGTGTGTTTGTGTGTGTGTGTCTCACTGGTCTTCCCCTGGGCTGAGGCACTGCCGCCCTCTCTGTTGCGGTACTCAGCAGTCACCAGCACACTGTAGCGAGTGTCAGGCAGCAGATTCTGCAGCAGGACGCGCCTCTCGCTGCCTGGCAATGACACCTATTAAACCAACATGACAACATTACAACCCACCTCATTTACAACACAACAAAATAATTAAATGGATAGTTCATCCAAAAATGAAAATTCTGTCATTAATTACTCACCCTCATGTCTTTCCAAACCTGTAAGACCTTCATTCATCTTCAGAACACAAATTAAGATATTTCTGATAAAATCCCAGAGCTTTCTGACCCTGCATAGACAGCAACGCAACTGGTACGTTCAAGAATAAGGAAGGTAGTAAGGACATCATTAAAAAAGTCAATGTGACATCAGTGGTTCAACCTTAATTTTATAAAGGTGCGAGAATACTTTTTGTGCGCAAAGAAAACTAAAGTCGAGGTGCTCTTGTGAATAAAATAAATTGTTGAATAAAATCATTATTTTTGTTTTCTTTACGCACAAAAAGTATTCTCAGATCTTTATGAAATTATGGTTGAATCACTGATGTCACACAGACTATTTTATCGTTGTCCTTACTACCTTTTTGGGCCTTGAACGTGTCAGTTGCGTTGATGTCTATGCAGGGTCAGAAAGAAGATTTTATCACAATATCTTATTTTTTCCTGAAGATTCCAAAATAGGTCTTACGGGTTTGGAACGAGATGAGGGTGAGTAATTAAGCCTCGTTCAGACTGTCAGCTCAAATCCGATTTTGTCTAGATCTGGATGGAATCAGATTTGAATAACTGACTGTCCACACAGTCATATCGCAAGTGTTCAAATCCCATTTTTTGTGTCCATAAGCGTTCTTTCGTTTTACGGAATGTGCGTTGGTTTCTATGGCAATGCCGTTGCGTTATTATGCCAACGCTAAAAACAATAACAGCATTACAGTTTGCAATATAGATGCTGTCTTGCGATATGACAACGTTGCCGTCGCGCTGGATTATATTTCGTCTTCTAAAGCAGCGGCAGAAACGCAGGAAGCTGGAATGTGCGACTTTATTCTGTGCTGCCGTCTCTGCTGGTATCAAAACTCAAAGAGGTGCGTATACTAGCTATATTGTCTTTTCCCGCTTGATTTGCAGTTCGCAACAACACAAGCTTGTTTCTGCAAAGACTTTTGTTATGTTTTCCACAAAAACGTCTGACGTGTTTACGTTTTATGTGGCATGAAAACGTGAAAAAGCAGAAATCCGATTTGAATAGGATTCCAAACCACATACGAATGAAGCTCGAAACGGATTTGACCAAATCAGATTTCATGTAGTTCGTTGCTGTTCAGACTACCTAAATATGATCGGATTTCAATCGGATTTGCATACAAATCGGATTTGGGCTGACAGTCTGAACGAGGCTGTAATGACAGATTTTTCATTTTTGGGAGAACTATCCCTTTAAGCAATAGTGAGATTCAACTTTATAATGTTATGATATCAATATCATATTGTGTGATATCAATATTACAATATAATACTAAATTAATATATAACAGTGTTACATTTCTCAGGGCAATCTAGAGTTTTAACTATCAAGATTAAGTGATCAACTTTTTTTTTTAGGTCATTATTGTTTTATTAATTTTTAGAGTCACTGAATTGTTTTGTAATGTAAAGTGTTTTTTTTCCAGTTACGTGTTTATTTCAATCATCTCATACACTACCAGTCAAAAGTTTTTTTTAACGGTGAGATTTTTTAAAGAAGACTCTTTTGCGCGCCAAGCCTGCATTTATTTTATTATCCAAAGCAAATACAGTAAAATTTTGAAATATTTTTACTATTTAAAATAACTGCTTCCTATTTGAATATATTTCAAAATGTAATTTATTCTTGTGATTTCAAAGCTGAATTTTCAACATCATTACTGCAGTCTTCAGTGTCACATGATCCTTCAGAAACCATTCTAATATGCTGATTTGCTGTTCAAGAATTTTTTTTTTGTTATCAATATTTAAAACAGTTGAGTACATTTTTCAGGATTCTTTGATGAACAGAAAGATCCAAATATCAGCATGTATCTAAAACAAAAAGCTTTTGTAACATTATACTCTATACCATTCAAAAGCTTGGAGTCAGTATAATTTTTTGGGGGGGAAAAGAAATTATAGAAATTAATAACTTTATTTAGCAAGGATGCTTTAAATTGATCTAATATGATGATAAAGATTTATATTTCTACAAAAGATTTATATTTCAGATAAATGCTGTTCTTCTGAACTTTCTATTCATCAAAGAAACCTGAAAAAATTTTACTCAGCTGTTTTCAACATAATAATAAATGTTTTTGAGAAGCAAATCAGAAATTAGAATGATTTCTGAAGGATTGTGTGACACTGAAGACTGGAGTAATGATGCTAAAAATTCAGCTTTGAAATCACAGGAATAAATGACATTTAAAAATATATTCAAATAGAAAAATGTTATTTTAAATAGTAGAAATATTTCAAAATTGTACTGCTTTTACTGTGCTTTAGATCAAAAAATGCAGGCTTGGTGTACAGAAGATCCCAATTGCCCATTCATAACCCAATGGCACAATCTTCAGGTGTTGTGGGTGGTTGTCAAGCTCTTGCAATGCAGTTACTAAGGTGGCCTGAGTGGTTTTAGGCGCCTTTTTTCTAAATTGTTATAAAAGCACAAGTCTCTACAATGTCTGGTCCCTAAACATGAAATCTATAGGACACATAGATAGAAATAAGACAATTTAACTACACCCAGGCAATATCAAAATAAGAGGTTTCACTCTTCTAAAAGCACTCACTGTGTTTTCCCTCGCATCCCCATTAAGTGGAGTGTACGAAACGCGGTATTGCAGCACATGGGCGTTGGGGTGAACCCAGGTCACCAGCATACTAACTGCTGTCTCTTCTGAGATAGACAAACTGCTCGGACCACCTCCAGATACTACAGCAGCACAAAAAAAATGCAACAGTTATTCACAGGTTGTAATCAAAGGTATCACATGCATATATAAGTGCATATACTCACAGGTGCTGTATCGTATGGCCACGGCCTCACTCTGAGCGCCATCGGCATACAGTGCAGAGAGTGAAATCTGATATTCCTTATCTTCCTCAACCTCCTCCAAGATTGCCCCCTCACTTTCCCCATCTACAGTCAACTGTAACATATCCATGAAATACCACCTATTATCACCTAATTATATAAATCACACATTTATGTAAGCTATTTATGTAAGCTATTTTAATCAGTGCTTGTTATAGACATAATAAATGAAGTGTTAGAGTTGGAGCTAACCTGCCTGAGGTCTCCTTCACTGAGGGAGATCCATTTGATGAGATAGGAGACCACATCATCCGCCGCCGCTTCCCATCGCACTGTTATATCACTGCCGGAGAAGTTGGTGACTCTCAATTCTGAGGGAGCTGGGACCCTTACTGGAAGATCAAAGAGCATATAAGGAACAATCTTCTAAACTGAACTAACAAAATAAAATGTGTAAAAAATGTGTGTAACTTACAGGTAGTGACATTGGCTGTGATTGGAGTGGAAAGACCCTTATCGTAGAGAGACTGAACTGACACCAGATACCTGGAGAGGGAAGACAGATTCTGCAGCAACACTGTGTTCACACTTTTGACCTCCACCTGAGAAACAGAGAACAGAGTCAACACAGAACATTGTCTAATATGCTGATTTGGTGAGTTGCGTTGCCGTCTATGCAGGGTCAGAAAGCTCTCGGTTTTCATCACAAATATCTTAATTTGTGTTCCGAAGATGAACGAAGGTCTTACGGGTTTGGAACGACATGAGAGTGAGTAATTAATGACAGAATTTTCAACTATCCCTTTAATATATCTTTTTAAACTGTGATACTTTTTTTCAGGATTCTTTGATGAATAGGATGTTCAAAAGAATAGCATTTGTTTGAATTCTTTTGATTGGTTTTAATGCATTCTTACTGACCCCAAACTAGGGCTGGACGATTCTTTCGATTTTTTCGATTAATTTGAATTTACGTTTTAAGACGATTTAATTTTTTATTAAATCGAGGTATCGCGATTTTTTAATAAAAATATTAGATACATTGTAATTGCACCAATGGCAGAATAATTAAGAGGCAATGTTGTCCGACACATGATAGCACGCCTAACTAACCGCTGTATTCAGAACGGAAAACAAATAACGCGTTCTGGTAAAATAACGCAAGTCACTAAGTGGACATGATTAGCTGCTTGCTAGCAAGTTAGCCTGTTATATTACATACAATTTCACTTATCACAGAAACAGAGTAGAGAGATGATTGAAGACAATAGCGAATTATTTGCATATCAAGGCTCGAGTGCGACCAGCATATTTGTATTTGCGCTGAGTGGAGCTTCAAAGGTTTCTATGTGTTTTGCACATTGACTAATGTATCTCAAGTGTAGAGAGAGTGTAAATAAGAGACTGAATGGGCAGTAGCTTCGTTTATTATAATAGAGCTTTGTGATATTGCGAACTAAAATGAGTGACAGCTTTTAATCATTTTTATGGGAGTTTGTAAACGAGATATTGATTTATTATAACAGTTAAATAAACAAGAAGTTATTATTAAGTGACTTACATTGTCTGACTATAACACTATTGCCTGATTTTGCTCTATTTTGTCATCAAAAGTAGTCTGAAACAAGTCACAGCTGAGCATCTCCACTCAAACACAGCGGTGTTTCGTTTATGAATGAACGTGCGTTTTTAAATGAATCTAGTGAAATGATTCAATTTCCCGTTCATTAAGAGTCACTTGCTTTATTCTTGAATGAACCATCCGTTCAAACGAATCAAATGAATATGATTCAGTAATTAAATCAGTGTCTTACCACCACCTGCTGGCAGATCGTTTCAGTTATTTAAATCATTTAATATTTCTGTGTTCAAAATTGTATATTTTTGTATACGATATAAGTCCAAGAGAAAAGCATGGAAATATTTTCCTCCTGTCTCATATTTATTTGTCTTACAAACATTTACTGTGTCTGGTATGATAAGAATGGGGTCTGGTGCACTGATGCAGTTGCAATGTATACTGCAAAATATATGGTGCCCATATATATTGTGGAAAAGCTGGGGTTTCTTTACATGCTAAAAGTAGTAGGGGGAAAAAAATCGATTTAAATCGTAAATCGAATGTTTTGTGAAAAAAATCGGGGATTTTATTTTTAGGCCATATCGCCCAGCCCTACCAAACCTTTGAATAATAGTGTTACAAGCTGCATTACTAGTATTACTAAAACATGACAAGAAAGACTCAAAGCGGTTTGGGTAGGAAATCAAAAACAACAAGTGACTTCTGGGATCTGCTCACCTTCTTGACGTCACTGCCGTGATTGGTGCTGTAGATGATTCGGTGTGCAGGAACATCAACAGCCCCTGGGACCCATGTGACCTTCAGAGTGCTGTGACTGACCATGGGAAACTGCAAACTGAGAGGAGACGGCAATGGAACTGGAAAAAATTAATGAGAGAAAGAACAGAGAGAATAAGCAAAATGCATGGAGGAAGAGGCCTGAATTTTCAAAGGATTCCTGCAGGACGATTTGCTGCGGCAAAGTTGTGGGTATGAGAAGTTACAGTCAAGACTTGACAGAAAAGTAAAAATTTTGTTAGCTAATTTGTTATTTTTTATTGCTGAATTAAAAATCAGTTCTCAGTTTTCTGTACTGGTGGGAATACCCAATTGAATCAGTTTTTTGTAAGCTGTTCTTGTCAATGAATTGGTTTACAATTTAGGGTTCACAATGTCTAAAACAGCATTCAGCATTTGTGTTCAGAGCAGAAACAGTTGGTGTATACATCTTACTCAAATGTACTAGTTGACAGTTTCCATTCATGTTTATTTTTACCTTTGAGGAACAAAGAGGTTAATGTAGTTAACTGGCTGTTATTATAAACATGAGAGGCAGCCATCTGTTTTTCAGATCTAATTTATGGAGCTTAGTGTTGAAAAAAAAACTGCTCCCTGTTGAAAAAAACAGCATATGCTGGTTAGGTATGTTTTGAAGCATTGCTACCAGTTTCAGCTGGTATAAGCTGGTCATGAGCTGGTTTAAGTTGGTTCTTAGCTGGTTTAAGCTGGTCCTAATCAACTAGCTCCTGCTCAGGACCAGCTTAGGACCAGCTTAAACCAGCAGCCATGCTTCAAAACATACCTAACCAACAACTGCTGGATTTTTCAACAGGGCTTCCTTCTATGACAGTATTAAAGTGACAGTTCACCCCCGCCCCAAAAAATCTGTGAACCAGGGTCAGAAATGAATGAGGGTTTGTGGCAAAAATGCCACCAGAACAAACAAAAGTGCCCCATAAACTCAAGACAAAGGGGCAAAAAATGCCCCTGCACAATTAAACAACATATTATGGCTGTCGCGATAAAAATTAAATGTGAAAATGAATGAAAAGTGTCAATTTGCGGAATTACAGTACATTTACATTTACTCATCCTGCATTATTTGTGACCCTGGACCACAAAACCAGTCTTAAGTCGCTGGGGTATATTTGTAGCAATAGCCAAAAATACATTGTATGGGTCAAAATTATTGATTTTTCTTTTATGCCAAAAATCATTTGGAAATTGAGTAAAGATCATGTTCCATGAAGATTTTTTTTGCAAAATTCCTACTATAAATATATCAAAATGTAATTTTTGATTAGTAATATGCATTGTTAAGAACTTAATTTGGAGAACTTTAAAGGTGATTTTCTCAGTTTTTTTATTTTCTTGCACTCTCAGATTCCAGATTTTCAAATAGATGTATCTCGGCCAAATATTGTCCTATCCTAACAAACCATATATCAATAGAAAGCTTATTATATGATGCATACATCTCAGTTTTGTCAAATTTAACCTTATGACTGGTTTTGTGGTCCAGGGTCACATTTATTAAATGAGGTGCTTAGATTAGTCAACGCTGAAAATGTGGAGCTGTGATGAGTGTGCATCTGTCTCGTAAGACAAGGTGGATAAGTTTTTATGAAAGTGCTGATAATGAATCTGTATTTACAGGTGGTGCCAATGGCTGTGATTGGGTCACTGGGGTCCTCATCATACAGAGCATAAAGTGTGACTGAATAATCTGTGGACGGCATCAGATCCACCAACTCCACGTCTGTCTGAGCAGGTCCAAACTTCACCTGGCACAAGAAACAAGAACACAGGAATGGCATAAACCCATTGTATCATAATTAGAATCACTGAGCCACATGGTGAGACGTCACACAATCCCAGACTCACCTCTTTGGCATCATCGGGCTCTCCATCATTGAGTGCTGAGTACAAGGCCATGTACTGTGTGGCTCCAGCGGCCGGCTGCCAGCGCACCCGCAGGCTGCTAGGGGAGGAAGCGGTGACCTCCAGAGCCTCTGGTATCGCTAATGGTACTTTAAAAAGGAGAGGATTTATTATGATATGCAGTGGGGTCAGAGACCAGCATAAATTTTGTCTTAGGTCTTAGTGGTCTTAGGCTTTAACTGGAAATTGGGAAATGTTATGAATGAGAATTTTGAGTGCTCAAACTTACATGTGGTGAAGGTGCCTCTCAGAGCAGAGCCCACATTGTTCTCATAAACAGGAAAGATTGACAGGTGGTACTGTGTCTGTGAGGACAGTCCTGTCAGCAGAACTGTGGAGTATGTTCCATTCACCACCACCTGAGATAAATCACAAACACGCATATACAGTTAAGGTCAAAAGTTTACATACACCTTGCAGAATCTGCAAAATGCTCAATATTTTACAAAAATAAAGAGGGATCATACAAATTTAATGTTAATTTTTTTATTTAATACTGACCTGAATAAGATATTGAGTTTTATTTTTTTGTTTGTTTAGTGGTAGTTGTTCATGAGTTCTTTGTTTGTCCTGAACAGTTAAGCAATCCACTGTTCTTCAGGAAAATCCTTCAAGTCACACATATTCTTTGGTTTTTCTTCATTTTTGTGTTTTTGTGCATTTGAACCCTTTCCAACAATAACTGTATGATTTTGAGATCCTTCTTTTCACACTGAGGACAACTGAGGGACACTTCAAACGCTCACTGATGCTTCAGAATAAAACACAATTCATTAAGTGCTGGGGGTGAATGCTTTTTGAATTTGAAGATCAGGGTAAATGTAACTTATTTAATCTTCTGGGAAACATGCAAGTATCTGCAAGAAAAATGTACACATCTTCATTTTGTTCAAAAGTTTACACTCCTGGCTCTTAATGCATTGTTTTTTTCCTTCTGGACAATTAGTGAGTGTTTGAACCTTCTGTAATAATTGCATATGAGTCCCTCAGTTGTCCTCGGTGTGAAAAGACAGATCTCAAAATCATACAGTCATTGTTGAAAAGGGTTTGAATGCACAAAGATGCTGGAAAACCAAAGAATTTGTGGGACCTGAAGGATTTTTATGAAGAACAGCAGACTGTTCAGGACAAACAAGGGACTCATGAACAACTATCACTAAAAAAGAAAAAAAAGCTGTGGATCAATCAGGTAACAACACAGTATTAAGCATCAAGTGTATCAGCTATCAATAAGCATCAACTTTTGAACTATTATTTTCTCTTGTGGACTACATGTAAATATCTTTTATGTGAAAAAAAATAACATGCATTTTGTATGATCGCTCTTATTTTGGTAAAACACCATTTCCATTTTGTAGATTCTTTGTATGTAAACTTTTGACCTGTAAATCACACAAAATGAGTTTTCTGAATGCAATATTAACTACAGCATAAAAAAACATCCTGTAGGTGGCACCAACAAACCAACTTTTCCCCAATTCCTGATGCACAAAATGGAACTTCAGCAATTAAACTAAGCAAGTTTTTAACATCTTTACAGATGGCTGGAAGATACCAACATTTAGGCAGCATCCAAAATTGCATACTTCCCTATTATACAGAGGGTGAAAAAGAGACGTCCGAACTCACAGTTTTCATTAAATGGTTATTATTTGTGGTGAGATTCTAAAGTGTGAATCCTCTGCTATCCCATGAGGCCACAGGAGAGGAGTTTTGAATGGCAGTGAAGTGATACTGACATATTCATACTATATAACATACTTTTTAAAAGTCAGAAAAAAGGAGAGTATGCGATTTCAGAAGCAGTCTTAGTCTAACTTATGCAGACTGTCTTTAACGTTTTTGGTGCTTGAAAGAGAAACACTTGGCTCACCTCTTTCAGACTCTGCCCTTCAGCAGTGTGGTACACCACTCTGTACTGTTGAGGTCTTTTGCTGGGGATGGTCCAACGCAGCCGCACCTCTCTCGAGCCTAGTCCTACATACTGCAGATCAGTTGGGCTGGGATAGGACAGAACTGGGTCCTGAGTGGGACGCTCCATTCCTTTTTGCAAAAGACACATACCGTTTTGCGTTACTGGGTGTATGTGGTAGAAATTCATTGGATCAATATAATGAAGGCTAATGTGTCCATGATTGACCTACTCTTTGCTTTAATTCGGTCTTCAATCTTGCCACAGAGGATGCGTGCTAGTCTTCCCACCAGTTTACTGAGCAGAGGGAAATCATTCACGTTATAGACATTGAGCTCCAGCGGTTCAGACGCCACCTGCCTCAATTCTGCCTCATCAGCATTTTTCACACCTGGACATTAATAGAAAAGAAATAAGAAAAAATTCTGAAGGAAAAATGTCTGAAGGATCATGTGACACTGAATACTGGAGTAATGACTGCTAAAAAATCAGCTTTGCCATCACATGAATAAATTACACTACCAGTCAAACGTATTTGAACAGTAAGATTTTTTATGTTTTTAAAGAAGACTCTTCTGATTTCCTGCTCAAAAACAATTTTTTTGTTATTACTATTATGTTGAAAACAGCATAGTAGATTTTTTCAGGTTTCTTTGATAAATAGAAAGCTCATAAGAATAGCACATCTGAAATAGAAATCTTTTGTAACATATAAATGTCTTTGTCATCACTTTTGATCAATTTAAAGCATCCTTACTAAATACGAGTGTTAATTTCTTTCCAGAAAATATAAAATAAATTAATTAATAAATAAATGCCAAGCCAAGCTTATGAATGGTATGAGTTTATATGTCAGGATCTAGTTGTGTTTCTGTCAGTGTTTTTCCCCCATGTTTCCTATTATAATGTTAAAAAAGCTTATTATTTCAGATAAATGCTGATCTTTGGATCTTTTTATTCATCAAATCAACATATAAGAATGATTTCTGAAGGATCATGTGACACTGAAGACTAGAATAATGATGCTGAATTTTATCTTTGATCACAGGAAAAATATTAAAATTAAAATAGTATATTAAAAATAGTAAAAAATATTTCAAAATTTTACTGTTTTTGCTGTACTTAGTATAAATAAATGCAGGCTTGGTGAGCAGAGGAGACTTCTTTAAAAAAAACATTAAAAATCTTACTGTTCAAAAACGTTTGACTGGTAGAGTACATTTTCAAAACATATTCAAATAAAAACAGTTATAGTAAATTGCAATAACATTTCACTATATTACTGTTTTGACTATATTTTTGATCCAAGAAATGCAGCCTTACACTCAATGTGTCATTTGCTAAAAAAGGCTCTCACCTATAGCAATGATCTCTACGCCAGCAATCTTCAGCCTGTTGGCTGCGGCAATGGCATCGTCCTGAGATTTCCCATCGGTCAACAGCAGCAAGAACTGTGGGGTGTTGAGTCGCGCCCCCACCTCCTCCTTCAGATTGTTCTCAAGAGCATGTATTAGAGCCTGACCTGAAATATAGTCATTATAATGTTAGAAATGAAAAGGAAAAATGTTCTAAAATTACAGAAAAACTTATATTGTTTGTGGTTGCCAAGTAACATAATTCATTATTGGATTGTTCAAACAGCTTTGAATTCTTTATTTTTATTAATCCCAAGTTGGTAAAGAATATAAATGGTATAATATCTAGAGTTAGGCTACCTGTGAAAGTGTTGCCTCCCTTGTATCTGAAGTTCCTGATGGCCTCCAGGAGCGGCTCTCTAGAGGTGAAGTTATTAAGATGCCACTCTGTCCGTGGATCTCCACTGTACTGAGATAATGCTGAAATGACAACAAATTAATATTTTTAATCAGCAAGCATGCATTAAATTGATCAAAAGTGACAGTAAACACATTTATAATGTTACAAAAGATTCATGTTTTTCTTTCTTCATCCCAAATAAATCAGGTTTTTGAGGTAAACATGCCAGGATTTTTCACCATTTAGTTGAAAGTCCAAATTGCAGTTTCAATGCAGCTTCAAAGGGCTCTACACAATCCTAGCCAAGAAATAATGGTCTTATCTAATAAAATGATGTCATTTTCTAAAAAAAAAAATATTGCACTAGCTTGGTAATCACATTGGAAAGGTCACATACGGTTTCCTCTTCATTTGTTCACTTTGGTTTAAAAATGTATGCGAAAAACTAAACTCCATCTCATTTTCTCCTTTAACTTCAAAATGGTCCCACATTGTTTTACATTTACGTTCTTGTTCAAATGACGTTTGACTTTCTTTGTACATTCACTTTGTAATCACTGGGTTGGTACTTCCATCTTCGTCATGTGTGAACTTTCCAACATGACTATGTAATGTGCCAATTCGATCTAGTGCAAGATGAGCATTTGTGGTTAAAAAGTATAGAATTTTTCTTTTTTTTAAGAAAATGGTCAATTGTTTTGCTAGATGAGAACCTTATTTCTCATCTGGGATCGTGTAGAGCCCTTTGAAGCTGTAATGAAACTGCAATTTGGACCTTGAAACTGTTGGCCACCATTGAAGTCCACTATATGGAGAAAATTTCTGGAATGTTTTCCTCAGAAACTTTAATTTCTTTGCAACTGAAGAAAGACATGAACATCTTGGCTGAAATGCCAAACTGAATAGGTAATGTTTAAACTTATGTAAATATTAAGTGAAGTTTAAATGTGGACAATGCATATACAATGGATATACAGTGAGGGAAAAAAATTATTTGATCCCATGCTGATTTTGTTTGTTTCCCACTGGTTTATTTGAACAGACAGAGAGAGAGAATAACAACAAACAAATCCAGAAAAACACATTTCAAAAAAGTTGCATTTTTTAAATTGATTTGCATTTTAATGAGTGAAATAAGTATTTGATCCCCTATCAATCAACAAGATTTCAGGCTCACATGTGTCTTTTATACAGGTAACAAGCTTGTTAAGCAAGGGAGTGCTCCTAATCTCAGCTTGTTACCTGTATAAAAGACACCTGTCCACAAAAGCAATCAATCAATCAGATTCCAAACTCTCCACCATGGCCAAGACCAAAGAGCTGTCCAAGGATGTCAGGGACAAGATTGTAGACCTACACAAGCCTGGAATGGGCTACAAGACTATGGCCAAGCAGCTTGGTGAGAAGGTGACAACAGTTGGTGTGATTATTCGCAAATGAAGGAAATGCAAAACAACTCAATCTCCCTCGGCCTGGGGCTCCATGCTGGATCTCAACTTTTGGAGTCTCAATAATCATGAGAACGGTGAGGAATCAGCCCAGAACTACACAGGAGGATCTTGTCAATGATCTCAAGGCAGTTGGGACCATAATCACCATGAAAACAATTGTAACACACTACGCTGTGAAATCCTGCAGCACCTGCAAGGTCCCCCTTTTTAAGAAAGCACATGTACAGGCCCATCTGAAGTTTCTCAATAAACATCTGAGTGATTCAGAGAAGAACTGGGCGAAAGTGTTGTGGTCAGATGAGACCAAAATCAAGCTATTTGGCATCAACTCAACTCCCTGTGTTTGGAGGAGGAGGAATGCTGCCTGTGAACACCATCGCCACCGTCAAACATGAAGGTGGAAACATTATGTTTTGTGGGTGTTTTTCGGCTAAGGGGTACCATCATGTATATGTACCATCAAATCTTGGAGGAGAAACTGCTTCCCTCAGCCAGGGCATTGAAAATGGGCCAAGGCAACAAAGGAGTGGCTCAAGAAGAAGCACATTAAGGTCCTGGAG
>NC_133378.1:20231963-20384151 GCF_049309525.1 Garra rufa | reverse complement strand
CTGGAGCCCAGCCACAGTGATCTTTGGGTTCTTCTTTACCTCTCTCACCAAGGCTCTTCTCCCCCGATAGCTCAGTTTGGCCAGACGGCCATCTCTAGGAAGGGTTCTGGTCGTCCCAAACGTCTTCCCTTTAAGGATTATGGAGGCCACTGTGCTCTTAGGAACCTTAAGTGCAGTAGAAATTTTTTTGTAACCTTGGCCAGATCTGTGCCTTGCCACAATTCTGTCTCTGAGCTCTTCAGGCAGTTCCTTTGACCTCATGATTCTCATTTGCTCTGACATGCACTGTGAGCTGTAAGGTCTTATATAGACAGGTGTGTGGCTTTCCTAATCAAGTCCAATCAGTATAATCAAACACAGCTGGACTCAAATGAAGGTGCAAAACCATCTCAAGGATGATCAGAAGAAATGGACAGCACCTGAGTTAAATATATGAGTGTCACAGCAAAGGGTCTGAATACTTAGGACCATGTGATATTTCAGTTTTTCTTTTTTAATAAATCTGCAAAAATGTCAACAATTCTATGTTTTTCTGTCAATATGGGGTGCTGTGTGTACATTAATGAGGAAAACAAATCAATTTAAATGATTTTAGCAAATGGCTGCAATTTAACAAAGAGTGAAACATTTAAGGGGGTCTGAATACTTTCCGTACCCACTGTATATATATTAGGTCTGCAACAACTAATCGATAAAATCGATTATTATCGATAATGAAATTTGTCGACAACGATTCTCATTATCGATGAATCGGTCCGCCCACAGTGCACGTACAACTTCAGAGGATCACGTCAAATAACAGCACTGAATGACACATTTCTATAAACAAAATGCATCTAAAAAATAGTGGAGGAAACAGACTGAGATGCTGCAGGAGAGTTACGTGATCCAAGCTGCTCAAAACAGGAGAATTCCTTATTTAAAACTAATAGAGTAATGGCTTGCCCTGTGAGGCGCTTTGAGATCCGTTTGCATCCTCAGTATGAAAACTTTCAGTTTGCGGTCATATCCTTATCTGTAAATGTCACAAATTCACTCGAGATTTTCCATTTAAAAATCCATTCTGGCAGTCTGTAAGTTTAAATCTTTAATGAATGAGCGTGTCAGACAGCCGGAACACAGAACACAGAAAGGGAGACAATTGATACTCAACTCAGCGCAAAAACATTCATTGTGCTGAAACACCTGTCGTTGAATGTTAAATTTAGATTTAAATACAACATGTAGTGCGCGTGTTTATGGAGGGTATGAACAGTAGGGCTGTGACGGTGGCAGATTTTAACCACTGCCGGTGGCGCGGTGTTTTATATATAAATAAATGAGGCTCAAACATTATTCACGAACGTGCGTGTTTTGCAATTTCTGTCGGTGAACAAGCAGTCTACAAAACACTAAAATAAATCAACGAAATAATACATTTAAATAAGAAAGTAGCCTAAATAAGTGTTAAATAGGCTATTAAACAAACATTCGTTGCAAAAATTCCTACAACCTCGACAGCTCATCAGAATTACTGGCCGAGTTCTCTTTCTCTTCCCCGTTGCACAGCTGCTGTTTTTAATAGCAAAGTAATTACATTTATTTTCGTTTCTTTAGTTTATAAAGTTAATTTAGAAATATATTTGGAACATGTTTTATTTGTGAAATTCAAGTTTTTGTTTTTTTAAAGTAACGACAAAGCGGCCGGCGGCAGATAGATCAGTTTAGCCTTCTCAAATCATCACGATTTAAATTAAAATCCTTAGATATAAAAAATAAATAAATAAAAAAATAAAATTAAGCATATCACAATATTAGTTTAATCGTTTAACCTAGATAAATGTGTAGGCTACTAATAGGCGCATATCCAATAGTTTGTGCAGAGAGTGAAAGCTTTGCAGTACATGGAGGTGCAAGTGCTATGTGAAACTTCATTTTTGCTCATAAATGTAAGAGTAATAAATTTACTTTAAATTATAACTTCACTACTATAAAACGAAATAATTGAAATCGAAAACAAAACTCTTTTATTAGCTATAGGCCTAATCCATAAAGATGCACTCAGAAAATACTAGTTTATTAATAAATAATATGAATATCTCCTTACTTTTCCCCTCCACATTCATGGTAGGCCTAATTACTTTAGCTGGGGCTTTGGGCCAGCTTCAGCTTACTGCGTGCATTTGAACGCGGAACTCTTGCGCTCGCTGCTGTTGGTGGGACACTAAACACCGCCACGGCAGAATAAATAGCAGAAACACTGTATTTTATGCTTGTTAGTGTGTTTTTCTTCAGATATTTGTCCTTTCTCTTTATTACAACAGGTGAATTGTTGTAAATTGTTAAGCACTGTGTTTTCAAAGCATTCAGAATGTGGAATAGTGTTATTTAAAAAATAAATAAATAATTGGAATTTTTAAGCCAACGAATCGATTAATCGAAAAATTAATCGGCGAACTAATCGATTATCAAAATAATCGTTAGTTGCAGCCCTAATATATATATATATATATATATATACATACATACAGAGAGTTAAATAAATAAAGGAGCTTGTGGATCCTCTACCTGTAGTTGTTGGTTCTCGGTAGAGCACAGTGGGAAGGGCAGCTAAAGCCTCCGTCACGTCATCCACCTCTCCAGATCCAGAGCCAATGGAGTTAGTTTTCTTCTTCTGCTGCTCCCTGTTCCCACTGCGGATCTGCTCTTCCTCACGCAACCCATCGACTGAGAGGAAACAAAGAACAATGAAAGAGTGTGTGTAAACAATTTTAGCTGATTTATTTAGTAATTTACTAGGAATATCCTCTAATATAAAACAAGTAAACAGTATTTAAGCCCCATTTTATTAACACCTGTCTGACATCTACAGTAAGCAGATCCACATGGAAAAAATGAGTGGATACTTAGGCTTTTATGAGGGAACAATGGAACAATCCCCCTAGACAAGCAAGTTTGGCCCTCCAGCCAAACCACACGACTGGCCTGTCCAGACCTGCACGGGGCGACACAGTAACCTACTCTCCCAAGTTCTCATCCCAACGAATCACAGATGTTTGGCATAGTCTGCATCTTTTGACAATGACGACACCAGGCTATTATGGAATAGAGTCGAAATACTTTTATCACTGGTGTTTGCATTCTTATTTTAGCACATTTAAAGCTAGACTGAGTCAGGTTTTTTCATCATTTGATATGAGGTTTCTTTCAGGGAGGTCTTTTGGTGGGACATTACTGAGTTTTAAAGGGAATTCCAAAACTGTTTGGTGCCTGTAAAAACACAAGCGTCAGTCCCAGCCTGTAATCCAGCAGGAATCCACCATTCGACACTGTCAATTACAGACAGTTCCCTCCTGAACACTGTCTGTGTGTGTGGGGGGAGTATGTAGTGTGTTAAAAGGGACTGTTTCTGTACTTTGGAATTGTGTTGACATCTTATGACCGCCGGGAACGTACAGAATTTAGCTTCTCGTGCACAAAGGGCAATCTGGGAAGATTCCACACCTAACAGAAGGGAAACCTCTAATCTCAATATTTAACTTTGAGGCGTACTGTTACTATTTTTAGCACAGACATGAATGATTGAGGAGAGATGCTTAAACAGGTGAAATATTTTATAGAGGTTACAAGAAGGAGTTGGCTCTTTTGATTTGGAGCACTTAACCATGCCTTTCTAACTATGTTCGCAACCATATCAACATCCCATTATCCTTCATTCTTACTGGTGAAGCGTCTTTTTGCAATGAGTTTCTCCTGCGTCCCATTAAGAACCATAACTTGGAGGAGATACTCCTGTCTGGGGTCCAGGCCTGCCACCGTGGCCCGGGCGCGTGTGGTTGTCAGCATCAGCTCTGGCTGAGGAACCTCTGGAAAAGAAAAAGAAATGGTGCTTTATAGGGATATCAAAATCTCACAATATGATAATATTGTAATATGAAGTCCACGATACAATATTTATTGCGAAAACATTTTGTACATTTTATACAAGTTAAATTATTCTATCTAATGTACTTTGACAGTTGAAAATAAGAGATTCAACCCATGTTCTTATCTAAGGAGGCGAGTCAGAAAAAAGTCAGTGAATTGATTTGTACCTGTAGTTTAAAGAAGACTCAGCCCTCTTTTTATTTGTGATATACTGTCTCAGACTAAATTACATTCACACTGGTGTTTTAGGAAGCCAATGAAATTAGAACATAATATTAATAATAATAACAATGACAGTAATAGCCATATATTGTGAAACAATTGCACTGCAAAATAAATGAAAATGAATATTTCATAGGTATATTAGTTTTTGCTTTACACTACAACAAGGAAATTCTGATACTTCTTTCCTAATTTCTACACTTGAAAGAAATATTTTGAACCGCTAGATGTCAGCAATTCATACTGCACTTTTTAGCTTTTATTTTGACATAAACAGCAGGAGAGCTTTTATTTTGAAGGAAAACTCCATCTTCAGTGAAAACAGGCTTACAAAAACGCATCTACAAATCTACGAAATGCAGTGATCATCTGCCGCAAAATAAAGCATAACTGGTGGCCTTTGCATTCTCAAACATGTGCTAAACTCACAGAACATGCAATCAATGAGTTCATTGCATTCATTCACTGTGAACTGAGCTGTTCTGAGGTACCAAAAACACCGGATCACGAGTTGATTGCCTGAACGAAGTGCACACTTGCCTTTAAAATGCTCGGCAAAAACAGACTTGATGAAGAGATTAAACCATATTGCACATTCGGTTTTAGTTCGTCTGACAGATACTGTGTCAAAGCATAACGGCCCAAAACACAACTTCAAAGATCTTTTATGTTAGAATAATAAATTTAAATATATTTTAAAAATGACACTTTTTGCCCGGAATACCTATCGTTTCATATCGCCATGTGAATATGATATGATATCACAATAACAATAATCGTTACATCCCAAAATTTAGATTTAAAGCTGTTTGCGTGTGTAATTTTTATGCCACCAAACATCACCAAACATCTAAAAAAAAAGACAAACCTCCACCTTCTATTGGTTGAAGAAGCAGGTAGTCCAGCACCAAACTCACACCATTGGTTGAGCTTAGGACATTTCCTTTATTTTTTTATATAAAAAAAGTGTATTGTACTTTTTGCAAGATTCTGAGATTCTTCTTTTTGAGATTCTGAGATTATTTTGTGAACCCGTAAAACAATGTAATGTGGATACTGAATGGCAAGGTTGTTAAAAACAGTTCATTTGCAGTGCAGCTTACTAAGAGTCAAAAAACAAGACAAAAAACAGTAGAAAATAACCATCTTAAATATATTATTATTCCTTGTGAGCTACACATTTCTGTAATTTCTTTCTTACTTTAGAATATAATGGTTGCTTTCCTGAAATGAGACAGTCTTGATGACGTATGCGACTGAAGAGGGCGACCTCCCGAAGGCACAGACTTCGAAATGAGACACAGCATGTGGTTTCATTTCATTTCAAGGTACGAGCGAAAATAAGAGTAGTAAATTATGATATTTAAATAAAGAATGGGCAGTGAGAAATTACACAGAAGTTAAACCTACATACTATCAAAAGATGGCAGACTGTGAGATTTTCTTGTGAACCGTGAATGCCTATTTCTGTCTGTCTGTGCCTGGAGCACTGTGGGGCATGTGTGCTGTTTGTTTTGCTGTGTGAACTTTCTCAAGACTGCAACAGACCTGTCTGGACTCACCTAAGTGAGCACAAGGGCGGAACAGTAGATAAGAGAGACAAAGATAAAGACAGGGAGAGAGACGGTGGGGAAGAGAGAAGGGTCAAAGATATGGACACACATATATAGAGTGGTAAAAAAAACAAGATGAGAATGAGATGAGAGAGAAGAGATACGAGCAAAGGTTATGACTATCCTGATTTGATCATCGCTCAAAAATCCTGCTTTTCCATTCCTCACCTGTTCTGACTGCTTACTCAGTAGGACAAGAATGTATTGTACTAGAAAGAAAGAAAGAAAGAAAGAAAGAAAGAAAGAAAGAAAGAAAGAAAGAAAGAAATGCCCTTGATAATGTCTGGCTATAATTTGCAATTCTTTATTCATTTTCAAATAACTAGTATGGTGATAATAAATCAAAATTTAAAAAAATAAGTCACTTTCCTATCTATTAGATTCATTTGCTGTCAAATACTGACTTTTTATTTCAAAATTTCAAATGCTGTTGGTTAATTAAATAAATTTGAATGTTTCAGTGGAATCCAGGTCCTGTTATGTGTAGCGGACAAAATTTGGGTGTTTCCACAGAGCAGCGGATGATTTAATCTGCCCTGGAGCGACCATTTATGACTGCTATACGCTATGTTGTTCATGACACTCAGATAAGAAAAAAAAAAAAAAGAAATTAATACTTTTATTCAGCAAGGATGGATTAAAGAATTAGTTCACTTCCAGAATAAATATTTCCTGATATTTACTCACCCCCAAGTCATCCAAGATGTTCATATCTTTCTTTCTTCAGTTGAAAAGAAAGGTTTTTGAGGAAAACATTCCAGGATTTTTCTTCATATAGTGGACTTCAATGGAGATCACCATGTTGAAGGTACAAATTGCAGTTTTAATGCAGCTTCAAAGGACTCTACACAATCCCAGCCAAGAAATAAGGGCCTTATCTAGTGAAATGATTAGTCATTTTCTTAAAAAAAAATTTTTTTTATCACAAATGCTTGTCTTGCACTAGCTCTGCAATGCGGGTTTATGACTTCACACATTATGTAATCATGTGTCTGTTCTCCGGTTCAAAAAGGTTTACTTTTTTGTAAAGGCTGTTTGACTTTTGTTGCACATTCACTTGTAAACACTGGGTCAGTACTGGGTATAGTGTGAAGTCGAGCTAGTGCAAGACGAGCATTTGTGGTTAAAAAGTACATATATTTTTATGTTTTTTATAAAATGACCGATCTGGTATCGTGTAAAGCCCTTTGAAGCTGCATTGAAACTGCACTTCAACCCATTGGTCAACATTGAAGTCCACTCTATGGAGAAAAATCTTGGAATGTTTTCCTCAAAAACCTAATTTTTTTCGACTGAAGAAAGACTAGAATAAAGAATCTCAGTGAATACTTGCTTCACAGACATAAGAAATATACAGTATGTAACAAAAGTGAGTACACCCCTCACATTTCAGCAACTGTACTTAAATTGTACTTAAAGCACCTAATTTTAACTACTCTACAAGATACACAACTTTGTATGGTCCTGTCAAGCAGACAAAAACATAAACATGATGAATAGGACATGTGTCTGTGCAGGGTTAAACAACATACTGCTGTTATCACTTTTGTTGCCAGCTATTTTGACAATAATGGCTGTATGTTGAGTTATTTTTAGAGGACATTAAATCTATACTGCTATACAAGCTGCACATTGACTACTCTAAAATATATCCAAGTTTCATTTCTATAGTATTGTCCCTTAAGAAGATATACTAAAATGGTTGTTGAAATGTGAGGGGTGTACTCACTTTTGTGAGATACTGTATGTATAGAAAGCTTGAAATGTCTACTTTTCAATAGAGTTAGTCACGTCAAAAACAAATATTCTCTGATAAAGTAATCCAAATGTTCCCAAATGCTCCAGTATTTCCCATCTAAACTTATCTCTAATGTAATCATGCCCACAAACAGCTCCTCAGTAAACAAACATGAACATTAATCAAGTTTATCTCGGCTACTTTTAGTTTCTGGAAGAAGACGCGCTGAGAGGACTGAACCAGAATTTACCTCAGAAGAAGAACGCAATATGAAAATTATTGTTATGCTGCATGTTATTGTTAGTAACGGTAATGCCGTTGTAACGAGGGAAACAGTAATTTGTTTGATTACTGTTAGAAAGGCCATTTATTTATAACACAGTTATCCCAATCACCTGTCATTACTTCTTGTTTTTGGTTAGTTTAGGAAGTATTTGGCCCTTGTTGCATTTATACTACATTCGAACCGCACCAGGGTTCGTTTGGAAGCAGACCAAGACCATTCTTTTTAGCGGTCTCGTTTCCGCTTGTTTGGTGCGCACCAGGGTTTGGTTGGCAGCATTCACACTTAGTCAGATAAACCGCAGAGCTATCGCACCAGAGTTCGTTTTAATCAAACCAAACATGACGTGTAAACACACACTTAATTAGTTGCCATTAACTGCAGTCTCACCTGTGATGGGCCGCACACGGACCTTATATCCCTGCACTGGTCCTTCCGCCTCCTTCCATTTCATCTGCAGCCGATCTTCAGACAGAACAGTCAGCTTCAGCCGGCCTGGAAATGCATACAAAGACTTTATGCAAGATGTTTTCTGAAAACAGATGTTCACAACACATTACTAGCAAAGAAAACAGATGTTTTAAGACTGACAGTCATTTGATAAGTCTGATAAGTTTGTGTCTTCAGCCACATGCACACAATGAATATATGTGTAATAGCACAAGTCAAATGAGGGACAAAAAAAAGCCTGTAACTCTTAGAGAGGAGTGGGATCATGAGAAAAGAGGCCTGTATGTTGGGGCTATGGGGAATGGAGATATGTATGTCTTGAAAGATCAAAGTCTTCCTGTAAAAGCATCTCAATGGCTTTTTCCCCCCTCTACTTCCCCTCTGAGAACTTCTAATATTTGACTGGGAAGTTTTTCATTCATTCCTCCTTTTCCTTCATCACTGTTCTCTTGCTCAACTCTGCCCTTGTCTTCAGCTTATCTGCATAATTTCCACATGCCAGCTTGTCACAATCCCCTCTTTCATGTTCCCTGCCCCATCTTCCCCTCTCCCCAGCTGTCCGCGAGCGCTCAAAGCAGGCCCTGTAATGCCCTGCAGGGTAACAGGGGGTTGAGGACCACAGGAAATCTGCTTTTCGGTGGGGTTAAAGGTCAGCCTGAAGGGGCTGCATGTGTGTAACGTCATAGCCCAGATGAGTGTTAGAATGAGGATTGACCCCAAAAACATGAGGATCTTTGTCTTCTCTTACTGTAGTGTCTTTAAGCTCCCGATTATGTTATTGGGGGAGTGTAATTGAGGAAGTGGTGAAATGCTGGGTTCATGTACAAAATGTTTTTTATCAGGTATGAAACGTATGCTTAATGTGGTAACTTATAAATTAACAGATTTAATTAAAACATAAAAATATGCTTCATGTGGTAATATCCAATTAACAGGTTTAATTTAAGTAAAAAAAAGAAGAAGTGTTATTATTATTGCTGATATTACTATTATAAAATCATGGAATAGTGAAATGCTGGGTTTCATGTACTATAAAAATGTTTTGATTTTTGTTTGATTTAACTAAAAAATATTTAATTTATTATTACTGCCATTATTATTATTATTATTATTATTATTATTATTATAAAGCCAGGGAATTGTGAAATGCTGGGTTTCATGCACTGTAAAAATATTTTATTAGTTATAAAAATATGCTTTAAGTGGTAACAATGCAAATTAACAGGTTTAATTCAAGTAATAAAAATCTAATTATTATTGCTGACATTGTTATTATAAAACCATGGAATGGTGGCTTTCATGCACTATAAAACGCTAGTTACGCATGTAACTGTGGTTCTGTGAATTCTGGATGACCGCCAGAGGCAGTATGAATACTTTGGATTATCGCAGCACCAGCCAGACGTAGTGACGTATGCTGAGCCCTGGGGAGTTATAAGCCACAGTAACTCAGCACTCCGCCTCGGTACGCCTTTCTCGCGCATTCCAAGTGACGAAGAACTCTGGCGGTCATCCGGAATTCACAGAACCACAGTTACAGGCGTAACTAGCGTTCTGTTTCATTCCTACTGACCGCCAGAGGCAGTATGAATACTTTGGATGACACATACCAACATAGTCATGAGGAATGCTATCCACCTGATGCAAAATTTACGGCTGCTCCAGAAGAACCGCCGAGCACACGGCATGATGAGCAGCAACGTTAACCTTATAAAACCTGGCAAACATGCACGGAGAAACCCATGTAGCGGCAGTGCAGATGTCCGCCAAGGAAACTCCTCTAAAAGCCGTCCAAGATGATGAGATGGCTCTAGTGGAATGACAAGTTAAACCTGAGGGCAATGGTTTTCCTGCTGTCTTGTAAGCTAGTATAATAGTCTCTACTACCCAGTTTGACAATCTCTGTTTAGACACTGGAGCACCTTTCTTCATACCCCCATAACAGACAAACAACTGGTCTGAACGTCTAAACTGAGCAGTAGTGTCTACGTAACACCTCAAGGCCCGAACGGGACACAAAAGGTGAGCACTCGAATCAGACCCTAAAGTAGTCTGAAAAGAGGCCAGTTCAATGTTCAGATTTATTAACTGAGGAAGGAGGACTTTTGGAAGAAAAGAAGGATTGGGCCGTAAGACCACCCCGGAGTTATCTGGCAACCAACGCAAGCATAACTCACTAACAGAGAGCGCATGCAACTCACCAACTCATTTTGCAGAAGGAACAGCCAACAAAAAAACAGTTTTCAAGGATATCCATTTTATGTCACTGCTTTGCAAGGGCTCAAATTGGGATGAGCAAAGGAACGAAAGCACGAGTGGTAGATCCCATACCGGAAAATGAGGATTCCGAGCAGGTTTTAGAAGGCGTGCACCCTTTAGAAAACTGCAGACAAGCTTGTGAGATCCAAGAGAAGATCCCTCAACTGGAACATGATGTGCAGAAATCGCAGCAACATACACTTTCAATGTGGAAGCCGCTCTACCCTCTTCCAGTAAATGTTGAAGGAATCTCAGGACATTCGGGATGTCACATGTTGCAGGATTGAGCGCATGCTCCTCACACCATGCAGAGAAAAATTTCCATTTTGGATCACAATGCTCCAGTAAAGGATTTATCCCAATGGCCATACCCAAAGCTGCAGACGAGCTGGGTCCGGGTGCCAGACTCTGGCCTCCAGCTAGGAGAGGAGGTCCTTTCTGGGGGGAAGCTGCCACGGAGTGCCTGTTAGAAGTCTCAGTAACAGAAGAAAACCATGGTCTGGCAGGCCACCGTGGTGCCACAAGTAGCACTCTGTGCTTGCACAGAGAGATCCTGTGTAAAGTCTCCCATAACAGAGGGATTGGAGGAAACGCATACAGTAGACAGCTCGACCATCCGTGAGACAGTGCATCCTGGCCCAAGGGACTGGAGACTTCGGTCTTTGCGAACCATAAGCGACAGTGAGTGGTCTTCTCTGAAGCAAAAAGATCCACTTCTGCCCTTCCAAACCGTAGCCAGATCTCCTGCACTACATCCGGATGAAGCCTCCATTCTCCTGGATCCAACCGATCCCTGGAAAGAGCATCTGCTGTCTGGTTGCATGTTCCTAATATATGAGCTGCCCTCAGTGAAGCGAGCCACAGCTGGCACCATGTCAGAATCTCGTGAGTGAGCTGTAGAGACCTCCTGGACCTTGTGCCACCCTGGTGGTTCAGATGGAACACTGTTGAGGTATTGTCGGACCGAACAAGAACATGACGGCCTGCCAGGACTGGCAAGAAATACTTTAGAGCCATGAACACTGCACGTAGTTCCAGCAGATTGATATGTTCTTTGGCCTGTGTAGGTGTCCATCGTCCACAAATACCTCTCCGATTCCATGTTGCCCCCCAGCCTATGAGGGAAGCATCGGTCGTGACTAACTCCCGTCGAGAGGGAACCACACCCAGGGGCACTCCTGCCTTCAGAAACTCCACCTGTCTCCACCGCCTCAACGCACGTATGCAACTGTGAGAAATTACTATCAGCCGATGGAGATGTCGGTGGGACTGAGTTGTAAGCTGTTGTTCCATAACTGGAGTGGTCTGAGGTGGAGTAAACCGAGGGGAATCACCACTGTAGCAGCCGTTAACATCCCTATTAGTCACATAACCATCCGGTAATGCAGAGACACACCTGGCCGAAAGTGTGCCAATAGTTGCAGGATGTTTGTCACCCGTTCCTGAGACAGGGAGGCAGACATTAGGCGGGAATTCAGAGTCGTTCCTATGAACGTAGTGGTCTGTGCTGGAATGAGACAACTCTTTTTCTCGTTCACAGAAAAACCCAACTTCTGCACATGCCTCAAAAGCAGTTTGGAGTCTTGCATGGCCTACTGTCTTGTGGGGGCACAAAGCAGCCAGTCGTCCAGATAAGGCAGAATACGCATGCCTCTCATCTAAAGAGGTGATAGAGCTGCGCTCACACACCTTGTGAAGACGCGGGGAGCGTGAGAGAGGCCAAAAGGAAGAACCTTGTACTAGTAGGCTTGATTCTGGAAACTGAAAGGCAGAAACTTTCTGTGATGAACAGCAATTGGTACATGAAAGTATGCATCTTTCAGGTCGACACTCACAAGCCAATCGTCTGCTGCCACAGACCGAAGAACGTCGGCTGTGCGCAGCATTCGAAAAGGAAGGACCTTCAGGAACAAATTCAGATGCCTCAAATCGAGAATTGGGCGAAACCCACCACCCTTTTTCGGAACAAGTAAATACGTCGAATAGAACCCGTCTCCCTGACCAAGGGGATGAACTTTTTCTATGGCTCCCTTCTCTAACAGTGAAAGAATTTCCAGAGAGAGAGCCATCGAACGAACTGTGTCTCTGACAACAGTTGGAACAATTCTTGAAAATTTGGGAGGCCGGCGTCGAAACTGTGAGTATAACCCCTGCTTAGAGTTGACAAGACCCAGGGGTCTGCTGTGTTGGTCTTCCAGTACTCCAGCTGTTCTACTGAAAACCAATCGACCACCGGCCTGAACGTCTCAGGCTTTATGTATGTGACCTTTGGTGGTTGTGGGGGGACGCTGACGGGGTCCTCCCGGCAACTGTCGCTGAGGTGGCCGAGAAACTCTTGCGTCTTCGATAAGACGAGGCCTCTGATGGGGCTGTGACTGAAGTGCAGCATGTTGGCGGAAACGCTGGTCCACTGCAGCATAGTGATGATGATTCTGAACTGATGGCATCTTAAAAGTAGGGTTGCGCTACACCCGCGTCAGTTGGCGAGTGGCCTCAGACAGCTTGACCATCTTTTCCAACAGCTCTGGAACATTCGGCCCAAAAAGATGCCCAGGAACAAAAGGAAGATCTCTTAAGGTCTTCTTGCAATCCTCAGGTAGCCGTGCTTGGGCAAGCCACACTTGGCGGCGGGCTGCCAAAAGTGTGGCTGTAAGGTTACCCAGCTCACGGGTCACATGGCCCATAGCCAAAAGAGCCATTTGCAGGAACTGTGGAATGGAAGGATCGACATTTGCTGGTTCCAGAGTGCTGGTGGCGGCAAGAAGCAATTGGCAGATTGTGTTTTCTGTACGAGTTACGTAGGCCACAGACTCATGCGCCTTCTTCAGTAATGAATCTGTGCGACCACATTGCGCACTGGGACATCGCACATTCCCCCGTAAAGCCTCGTCAGGAGATACCACCAATCAGCAACAGGCTGCTCTATTTCTGGAGCACGACCCATCCCGATAGAATCAGCTTCAGCCATAGATGCTAGAGTCCTAGCAATTTTTGAGCGCCGCTTAGCAGGACCAGATCCTGTGAGAGCATTTGAAAATTCAGCCACAAAATCTTTACATGGTGGCATGGCAAAGAAGTCGCAGCCGTGGGCTGTCTGAAAAAAATGTTGGTTTGAGCAGATTGGGCAGGTGACTCATTGAGTCCTAGACGAGCAATTGCCATTCGGAGCACAGCTAAAGTATCGTCAGAAGAAGACTGTATCTGTACAGATGACTGAACTGACCCTTCACTAGACCCCTCTGCTGTTGGATGACCAGTGAAAACATCCTGAGGTGAGGGTTGCACAACAACATCCACAGTGCCCCTATGATCATTAAAAAATTAATCCGGAGCACTTGTAGAGCGCACATCCAAGTCAGAAAAACAAGGAGAATCAAATTCCTCCCCAGCTTCTTGATTTTGGACATTCTCATCCTCCTGTGTAGACAGGAGAAGCACATGTGACAGGTTGAAGTGAATAAAGCAGGCGTTTCAGTTCAGCCATTTCTGAAGAAAGCACAGAAACGTCTTAGAAAGTGAATTTTCCTCCACACGCAAATGTTCGTCACTTTGCGATGTGGCCCTCTTCTTAGACGGGGGGCAGCGCCGGCTGCAGCAGACGCCCTGCGTTTCTTGGAGCGCAGAGGGTTTACATCTAACTGCCCGAGTTTCACTGCTGAATTATGATCTAACTCAGCCAGACGGAGCCGTCGTTCTGACATGGGTAAGAGACTGCAGTGCAGACACGGGTCCGTGAGAGCCTCTTTCAAATGTTGAACACCCAAACACGACGGGCAGATTTCATGGCCGTCGTCCGGGAGAAGACTATTAGGGCACAGCTTACAAGTCAATGGAAAACCAGTGGCAATCGAGCTGTGAGCCATAGCTTCTTACTATTAACACCCTCGGATAGCACCGTAAGGTCAAGCGGGGAGATGGTAATCACGCAACTAAGTTAGACTGAAAGCTCAAGAAAAAAAACGATTCCTCCGGATAAAACCAAACAGGTAATGTCAACAAAAAACTCATGAAGAGAAAAAATATATAACTAAATGGCCGATGGATCGAACCAAGGGCAGTGTATAAACTAAAATTCAAGAAACAACTACACTCGAAACAATGGAATATATAATGATTATGTTAACGGTAGACCGCTAACTTATAGGCGCGGATAACACCAGTCACCGGATTGCACCGAGAGACACAGGGTGTTACCGACAAAACAAACAGAAAAATACTAAAAAACTTAAAAAAAAACTGCTGCTGAAGAATTCCAAATCCTTTGAAAATGCGTAGAAGTGCGCTGACACAGCTTGTGAGGACGATATCTCGCGGCTTTTGTTAGCTGCACTTGACAGCGCAAATCACTTAACTGAGAACTGATCTCAATCAGGCGAGAAAGCGAAGGAGGCCGAGTGCTGAGTTACTGTGGCTTATAACTCCCCAGAGCTCAGCATACGTCACTATGTGACTTTGTTGGTATAATCTCTCGACCTATCTGGCTGGCGCTGCGATAATCCAAAGTATTCATACTTCCTCTTGCGGTCAGTAGGAATGAAACAGAACTGTTTTCTAAGTTTTAAAATAAGCTTAATGTGGTAACATCTAAATTAACATGTTTAATTAAAGTAAAAATAATTACATTTATTATTACTGTCATTATTATTATTGTTATTATTATTATTTTTATAAAGCCAGGGAATGGTGAAATTAACAGACTTAATTCAAGTATAAAAAATATTCTTCATGTAGTAATATCTAAATTAACTGGTTTAATTCAAGGAAAATTATTTAATTAATTATTACTGCCATTATTATTATTATTATTATTGCAGGGAATGGTGAAATGCTGGGATTCTTGCACTGTAAAAAATGTTGCTGATAATATTATTATTATTATTATAAAATTATGGGAATTGTGGGTTTCATGCATTATAAAACGGTTTTATTATTTATAATCTATGCTTCATGTTAACATGTTTAATTCAAGTGAAAATTATTTAATTTATTATTACTGCCGTTTATTATTTTTTATTATTAGTATTATTATTATCATTATAAAGTCAGGGAATGGTGAAATGGGTTTAATGCACATGGTAAAAAAATATTTTATCAGGTATAAATATGATGCATTAAAATTAACAGATTAGATTTAATTCAAGTAAAAATATATATTTTGATACATATGTTATAGTATTGTAATATATTATTACAGTTGTAATTATATTACAAAAACAGGGGAATGATGAAATGCTGGATTTATAAATATTCACATGGCAACATTTAAATTAACGTACAATTATTATTATTTTATTATTATTAGATTACCACAATGAAAGTTCTTTAAGTGTGAAATTCAGTAGAAATAGTTTCTTGCGGTAAGATTTTTACAGTGTGGCAACAAATAAATATCTATGCTCTGCAATAACTGGCAGCGGATCAGAGGCGAAAGGAAGCATTCTGGCCGACACAGCCGCACCACCAACCCAGAAGTCAACAAATGTGCGGCCAACTGCTCAGACAAAAACAGAGTGGAAAACACACGCGCAGCATGTATCCTCTAGGGATGACAGAAACAACAAGAGGCCCAGAGAGGACACATAAATTATTCCAAGCATTTTTAAGGCAAAATTTCCTTCCCAAATGTAGCAACATCCACAAAGGTATGTGTGCAGTTGTCTAAGGATTCCCCAATGTTGCACAATGGCCTCAGGCAGTAAGTTTGCATTCTAGTCTATTCTTTTTTTGGTGTGCTGCTAACCAAGAATTTCCTTCCCTTGGGGAAAAGTACAATTTAGAGAGATTGAGTTAAAAAAATCAGTATCATTTGGCTAAAAACATTTTAAAATGTTAGTGTCTCTGCACTGTTATAAGTTTATCATTGTTTTGAGCCACAACACACGTTTCTAAAAGTGGGTTGTAAATTTGGGCACATAAGAAGGACTTTTAGGAATGCAGATGACATTTCACAAACAATACCAAAGCTGTATGTTTTCCAACAGTATTTCAGTTGCTATCATGATTACAAAGACAGAATAAATTATCTGATGTCTTATTAAAAATCACTTATTAAAAAGCAAATGTGATATGGTATTTTTATTTTTAAAGTTCCAGATCACGTCAGTAAGAACTCATTGTTTTGTTCAGTTCATTTTATAGCATTTTTCTTTACAAACAATGCACAATTCGATGCAGAATTTTAAGAAAGATTGAAACTAACAGACAATGCTGTGTTGACTATATTGGATCCCACAGTAATGTCAAAACAAACAAGTGTGAGTAACTGTTTTTAATGCGTTGATTTGCTTTTATGTGTTTTAACCTATGCAGTGTCTATCTGTGAAGGATGTAGGCTGTCAAACATACACAACACATGGGGGAGGGGGGCAAAACAGGGAAGAAAACAGCCTATTATTTCTAAATTATGATGTTTTTATGTCAAAATCTTGATAACTTTATAAGTGGACCTCAAATAACAGTACAGAATAATAAAAAGGCATTTCATGACCTCTTTAACATTACAAAGCTGCACACTTCACCTTTAAATGAATAAGAAAGGGAATGCAGTTCTGCGCCAACAAGAAAGCTATATGTGGGTTGCTATTTTTAGTTTGCGGGCATGAATGGTACTTGACCCTTTGTTTCATTTTGAAGTGCACAGGACTTGCATTTTGGTTAGAAAAGAGGGCATCTAATTATGGAAACACCAGTAATTATCCATGGCTCTTAAATTCCTAACGTTTTCAAGGATGCAGACACATACGTGCCAAAATACAGAAATAAATATCATTGTAAAGGGCTTATAAAAATTACTTTTAGTAGATTTTACTTCAGTTAATTACTATCTGTCAGTATTTAACTGTGGATGACAATTTTCTTTGATTAAATTCATATTATCTCTGATTTTAGTTCTTGTGTTTTGTTTTTCGTATTTATACAAAATAGTACAGAATTGGGAATTTCTCCGTTATCAGTCATAACATAAAAATAATACTTAAAATCATCCAGAAAAAGTAAAACAAGAGCATCGAGCTTGAGTGAAAGGTAAAAGACAACCTTGGGAATGGACATCAGAAACCACCATCAAGAGAACCGTCACCAGGATGAGTGTCGTTCGATTTGAGAGGACAGGAGGAAAGCTGTGGGCCATCATTATTGCGCTGGTACCAATTAAAGACCTGTGGGAAAATTATCACTGTATAAACAAGACAAAAATGAGCATAATTTTCATTTACTAAAAACAGCAGTTAGCACCATAAAGCTGTTGTTTCCTGATGAAACATAACGAGAATATTCTACTTTTTAATTTCACACAGATTTCAATCAAACAATGAGGGGGAGTGATAAAGACAGACAGTGGGAAAGAAATGGTACACTTACAGAAAAGGCAGTAACAAAAGTGGTCATTAGGGCCCATTGAAGACTATTACAAGACGAGGGAGGGAAAGCAGAACACCTGTTATATATATGTATAACCAGTCTGCAAAATCTGAATGTAGTGCATGCATGTGAACCCATTACAACCTGTGCACATCAAAAATCAATCGAGAACAAAAAATCTCAGCCGTTCGTTGATGATTCACTCAAATATTATGTGTGAGAAGTGCAATTATACACCTATTTTTAATTGGACCCCTCTCCCTCCCCTCGCTTTGGGCCATAATAAGACGGCATTTACATGCATTGGCTTGTTTGAGTACAGCTTTGTACTAAATACAGCAAAAACTATATGATAAAAGTTACTTTAAAGCTCTGAATCGGTGAATCCGTTGTGATACCACACCTATAGTGAGCTGTCGAAAGCTATTACCGCTACACAAGCGCATTATGAAAGCTAAAACTGAGGCAGCCCGCAAAAATGTTATGAACTGCGTATTACTAAGTGGTTAGACTTCACTGTCTTACTCATTATTGCCTCAACATGACTTATATAAATATTGCTTAACTCAGTCATATACGTAAATAACCTGTGAGCGAGTCAACGCGAATTAAAGCATATAATTCAAAACTGCAACAGATTGTGTCTCTGCAGAAAAGCAATGAGAAACGCACACTCACATAATATATATATATCTGATTTAAATAAAAATAGTTTACCTGAAGCTGAAGCGTGTACCTGGCGCATTCCACACAGGTAAGGGATGTTAACACATTGAGTCCCGGTCACTCACTTCCCATTTGCTACTTGGCCGTTTATGTCTCTACTTTGGTTTGGGTTAGGTGTGAAATCTGATACGGGTGCAGTGCCCTCCTCTAGTAATATAGAGGCGGGGAATAGTCAGTCAGGGTGGTATATCAAGCTCCGGAGAGAAGAGAAACTGCTGCCCAAAATGTTGTCAGTAGGTTTTGGGAGACAGGGCCTAGACAAGAAACTCGCTCACTTGCTTGTTTTATATGAGGGCCATTCTATAGAATTGGTGCAAACTGCTGTCTCACAAGCACAAACACATTTAGAAGTATTCATTTAAGTATTCAAATCTTGTTTACTAAGATCCTTCTATTATCTATTGAAAGCCACAATAATATTTAGAATATCAGTAAGCGTAAAATATATAAAATCATTATTTAGTGAGTAGCCTACTTTCAATTTGGAGGTGGCTGTCCTGAACCCTAATCCCTAAATTCCAATTTATGAATATTGAAAACTTATATTGAAATCATTTTTGCACTTCAATCCATTCTTTGTAAAGTTTGAAACTTTGTGTAATTTTCATGTCACTACCTAAACAGTGTGTATGTTTTAGTCCATTGGCTAACACTGATTTTAACTACACACCTATATTTATGATCAGGAAATATTGTCATATGTGTCACTTTCTCTTATAGCTACATGCAGTATTGGGCTAGTTACTCAAAGAACGTAATATATTGCTTATTACTAGTTACTCCTTTAAAAAGTAATATAACTTTCTGGCAACAGTAATTAGTTACACTACTAGTTACATTACTTTTTCTTCATGCCCCACAACTGTTTATCTTCCCCGAAAAATTCTTTCCCCATCATTTTGAGGTAAATGTGTTCAAAAGTATGAAAAGTCTGTGTGTAACTTTAAAGAATGTTACTACCGAACACCATTTTTCTATTATTAAACACACTTTTTTGAGTTATTCTATAACATTTAGTTTTTATGTGTGTATAACTGTTCAGAACTGTGCTAGCTAACAACGTGCTGATTAGCATCTTTGAGCCAGGTACAAAAGGATCTAAAATTGTTACTATACCAAAACATTTGGTGAAGTTTTGGTAGTTTTTTGGGGAGGAGTTATTCTATAAAATTGTCACTACCGTAACAGTCATGACCAAAACATGTCAGTATTGTTTCAGTAGTGACAAAAGGGAACACAATCCTTTATGAGGGGGAAATAAAGAAAATTTTAGAACAGTTATGCAAATTTGTAATATTTTAGTATGTTTTAGTAGTGGGCTACGTTTTAGTACATGGGTTTCAAATTATGTAATGTGATGTAGTCTTTACCAAAACATTACTGCCACTAACGAAAATGTGCCATCACTACCAAAACAATATTTTGTCAAAAACAAAGATGTTATGATAGTGTTCGGTTCAATGTATATTCAAACTGATGAATCCCTAAGTTTGAAATCAGTATGATCAACTTTGTGCCTCTTGCAAAGAAAAACTGGATTCAAAACTGAACAAATCTCATAAATCAAACTTGAAATATTGTTGAATTGAAATTGTAATTGAGTTACCTCTGAAAACTATTTAATAAAATAGAAAAAATATATATTTACGATGAAGATGTAAGCAAAATCTTAATAGGTCAATATAACCATTCTAATTAAATCACATATTACTGTGTTTCGGTAGTGACAAATTTAGGGAGAGGACAAATATTCCAAAACTTTCTGAAAATATAACAAGGGAATTAACTGCACAATTACTAGAAATGTGTACCTTGGATATTATACAGTTTGCATAAAAACGAAATGGTGAAATAACCAATAATTTGGTTATAATGAAGTCTGCCTCTCTAAGAGCTGATAACATTGATTGAATGGTGAAGATTAAGTATATAAAACCTAGACCGTAAGTAAATACACAACATTTACAAAGCTCCTGGAAGAAATCCACGATAGAAGAAAACTAAGTTCATTCATTTTATTAAAAAACTGATTAAAATTAATTCACATTCTATGTCATAATTAGTGAAATAATTATTGCAGGCAAGTGAAACAGAATTGATATTTAGTAAAATAATTCCTTTGTCATGTAAACAAAAGCGTAAGGCCACTTGGAGATTGGTCCTGTGCTTAGATCGACGCCACCAGAGGTTTTGAAGTTAAATTTCACCTGTGAATAAAAATAGTCAAATCTACTCACTTATGTGTCTTCCAAAACCCATATGACTTTAGAGTAGATGTATTCTTTTTATTCGTTTTTTTTTTTTTGGAGCTTGATAGTCCTTGGTCTCCATCCAATTTCATTTTATGGAAGACATTCCTTTTGTGGTTCACAAAAATAAGATGTCATACAGGTTTGGAGCAGCATAAGGGTGAGTAAATGATGACTGACTAAAATGCTTGGGTGAACTAACCCACCCAGTTGCTTATAGATTCCTGTCTTCCCAAGTGCAATAGGTTTCTCTTTTATTTCAGAGAGTCCAACAACAAAGATACACCCCAGTACATTAGCTATTCAATGTCTTTATAAGCTCATTTATATCATGTCTGGGACTGGTTGAGTATCTGTGGTCAATGTGACCATTCATATGGAAACATTCCACAATTCCGCAAATATATTTACGACATTCGTGTCGTCTTTGAACTAATAAAGAATCTCATGTTCCTCTTCATCATTTGTGTCTTCACAATAGTCATCTTTAGTCTGTAGAAGTGGAAGCTCAAGGTCTGGGTTGTCTCTGACTGGTAGTTGTCTTATCATGTGGCCATTTCCTATAAAAAGACAGAAATATACACAAATTAGAGCAATACCTGGTCAAAGCAATTATTGATTTTAAAACCTGCTTTGCACATTTTTACTTCTTCTGAAGGGCCTGCTGTTTATTTATCCATTTGATCTAATATTGAAGCTGGAACTTAACACAATCGATCATGCCTGAAGAGGTCCAATATTGGTTATATGTTAAAGTCTCTCAATAAATGTGCTGAGAAATAATAAGAGTCTAATTAATAAATCTAATTTAAGCTAATTAAAGAAATGACAAAAAACAGTTCGTGACAACATGGTAAAAACACTACGTAGTCAAAATGCCTATTTATTTTCTTAATTGCAAGTTTTAGGTCTTACTGTGAACAATTCATCTACAAATTCAACAAATCATTCAGTGCAAACCGCCTTTTGGCAATAAAACAGAATTAGCACAGTTATTTTTGCGCCTGACAATATTGAATATGCATTTGTAGGAGTTTTCCTTTCAGATGCAAAATTTATGGGAGGAGAGTATTAAACTGAATCACACAACATGTGTCCTCGTCAAATTACTGGCAATTGCACCATTATTTAACATCCCAAAAAATTATGTCTTTAAAGCAGGTTTATGGAATAGCGCTCTATCGCTAATTTGCCCTGTTTAGTAAATCTGGCCCATAATCAGAATCTTCATAGTCTTACCTTTGTTATAGTATGTTTTGAGACCAACATGCAGAGATATGCCAGACAGACACACGACAAAGCCCAACCAGTTGACTGTGCTCATTTTATCCCCCATGAACTCCACTGCCAGCAGCAGAGTGCACACCTCCTACAAAGAGAGAGACAGAGACAAAGAGAATGTCTTTGTGAAGAATATTCATGGTTTGAAGCTAATGAAGGCCTAGCTAAGCAATTAAAAAAACTGAGATAAACAAAACAATAGCCGGGTTTCCATACAAAGTTGCAAATTTAAATTATAGGCAAGATCGCATAAAACGTTTGCGAATAAGCACTGTTTCCATCAAATAGAAGTCAAAAGAGAACAAAAACCGTCACTTCCAAGATAAACTGGCACTATACATCACTTAGAAACTTTTAGGAAAAGCCATTGAATATAACAATTTTCATACAGTTGAGGTCAAAAGTTTGAATACACCTTTCAGAATCTGCAAAATCAAAATAAGAGGGATCATAGAAAATGCATGTTATTTTTTATTACAGAAGGTTCAAACGATGCATTAAGAGCCAGAGGGTGAAAACGTTTGAACAGAATGAAGATGTGTTTTTCTTATTCGGCCTAAATATCATATTTTTTTCATTTACTGCCCTTCAAAAGCTACAGAAGATCAATACATGTTTTTCAAAAGACAAAATAAGTTAAATTTACCCTGATCTTCAAATTCAAAAAGTTTACAAACCCGGCTCTTAATGCATCGTGTTTCCTTCTGTAGCATTAGTGAGTGTTTGAACTTTCTGTAATAGTTGCATATATGAGTCCATCAGTTGTCCTCAGTGTGAAAAGATGGATCTCAAAATCATACAGTCATTGTTGGAAAGGGTTCAAATACACAAAAATGCTGAAAAACCAAAGAATTTGTGGGACCCGAAGGATTTTTCTGAAGAATAGCGGGCAGTTTAACTGTTCAGGACAAACAAGGGAGTTATGAACAACTATCACTTAACCAAAAAAAAAAAAAAAAAACAGCGGTCTATTCTCACCTTAAAAATGCCTGCAATAGATAGCGTGAGACTGGACGTGCGAGACACCAGCAGGAACTCTGAGAAGCCCAGACCAAATGCCAGCATGCCACCCACAGACAGTGTCACCAGTGAGTAGACAAGGTGGGAAAGCTCACTGACCCTGAAGAGCTTCTCTGTGCTACTCACACTCAGCCCTGCAGAGGAATTACAGGATGAAGAAACAAGCAACCAAGAGACATTTTACATGAAGCAAATAAAATGTATTGTAGGACTATTAAGATTTTGTTCACTGTGAAGTATTAGAGCAAAATAAAAATACTTGAAATTAAAATGATCATTAATTACTCTAATTATCACTAATAACCTCAGTCATTCCAAACCTGTAAGACCTTCACTCATCTTCAAAACACAAATTACAATATTTTTTATGAAATCCGAAAGCTTTCTGACAACAGAGCTTAGACAGCAACGCAACTGTCAAGGGCCAGAAAGGTAATATGGACATTGTTAAAATAGTCCATGTGACATCAGTGATCAAACCATAATGTTATGAAGCTACGAGAATACTTTTTGTGCACAAACAAGACAAAAATAATGATTTTATTCAACAATTTCTCCTTATCCATGTCAGTCTCCAATGCAGTTACAATGCTGTCAATGCAGGGACAGAAAGCTGTTGGATTTCATCAAAAGCATATTAATTTGTGTTTCCGAAGATGAACAAAGATCTGACAAGTTTGCAACGACATACGTGCGAGTAAATAATGGCAGAATTTTTATTTTGGGATGAACTATCACTTTAATATATTTTAATACATTAAAAAAATGGTGTCTGACTGACCCTCATTAATAAGAAACAGAGGAAAGAGGCCCAGGAACATGAGAGGCTGTAGATGATACATAGTGTCTATGGGGTTCTGAAGGCCTGTGTGGCAAAGAGAAGGACATATAAGTCATGAGAACACAGCTCTTAACCATACCAGCTGAATACAAGTTGTAACATGTTGACTTACCAAGCTCTGCTTTCTGCATGAGCACTTGGGTGAGAGTCCAGCGGATCCCTCCGATAAAAGAGGCCAAGAGGACCATGATGAAACCCTCCAGATTAAACTGAGTGGACTTGAGAGTGAACATGAACAGACCACTGGCTATCAGCAACACCACAATGATCAGGAATGGGTTCTGTTGGGTTTAAGCCAAGCAGCATACAAACAACAAACACCAGGTCAGGGAAATACATCACTTTACAACACTTTAATGGAGTTTTTAATGCAGCTAAAATCAAAAGTGAACATGGACTGGTTTATAATGGCTTCCTTTTATAGTTTCCCAACTGATTTCATCCTCCTTAATCACTTAATGGCTTGGCAACTGCACATAGTACTGATTGCTCGCAGCACGACTCCCAGGCTATGTATAACATTTAAACGTACAAAAACCGGAGAGGAAGCATACAGCTTTTATGCATTTATGAAACACTGCTTTATTTTCTATTATCCTTCCCTTACTTTATTTCATTTAATGTTCTATAAACATTCATATTGTGTAATGTATGAAAAAGTACAAGCTGCCCAGACTTAAAGGTTGTGTTTAATTTGAGCTATCTTTGAAAATATATTAACATCTAATGTTTTTTAATAAAGTATTTGAAATATACTGATTAGAGTTTCTGTTTTTAACTGCTGCCATGAACTTGACAAAGTAAGTAGTTTTTTTAATGAATGTCAATAGAGGTTTTAATATGCTGAATTGAATATAATGACTTTTGTGTGAAAACAGCTGATCATTATGAATAGTCATCCTGTATGTTACTTTTCAATGCATTTACCATTAAACATTAATTCTGTAGTAAGCTATACTTGGAAATTACATTGAAATATTAAAAGAAAAGTCAAAGAGAGCTTTGATTTTACTTCAGTTTTTATTTTAAGGTATCTGGAAGGAATGATAAAGCATCATAAAAGTGAAAGCTATTCAAAAGCATTCCATTTAAAAGAAATTCTTAGTAACTTGTCACAGTGTGAACTCTCAGGAAAGCTCTTTTTTTTTCATTTTTAATTAAGAGCCCTTTAACATGATCTAAAAAAAAAAAAAATCTAAAATCTGAAATGTCTGCTGAACTTACTTCATCCATTCCCACAGTAGGAATGCACTCTGCTTAAAATGTCTAAATGTATTTTAAAGGTCACATTCTATAACATGCTGTTCTGTAGTCTGAAGGGCTTAACGGGTCTAAACCTAAAATAGTTTCAACTGAATAAAAGCTTCCTTGATGTTCTTTATTCAAGACTCTGGTATATTTCAAACTTACCGGCTCCTCTAGTTTGAAGACCAAAGAGAAAAAGAGAATGAACAGAACGGCTGAAGACTTGGTCATGGTGTATCTACAAGAAACCCACAATTTCAAAGAGTTTAAATTTAACTTGCATTTTCTGAAGCAAACACCAAACACCAATAATGTTTGTAATACAGGTCAAATGTTCAGGTTTTAAGACTGGAACACACTACATGACTATTGCCCAGATTTTGCTCCAATTTGCAGTCTGGAGGAGTTGACACTAGTTTTATCATGACAACTCTCTAAGCTTTTACCGTGGTAAAGGATATAACAATGTTAATGTATTTGGTTTTGAAATCTGAGATCTGCTATGCTGCTGAAATGCTGCCGCTGTTGGTTATTGCTGTTGCAAAGCAAGCATAGGATACAAGCAAGTACTAAGGATGTAGCGTATAATAACGGTCTCAATAATATAGGGGTCACATAACTATAGGTCTTCCGAGCAAAATATGTAGGTTTTTAAATAAATTTAAACTTCTTATGCTAACATAAATGTCTTCAAAATTGTGTGTTTTGGACCATTATGCTTTGACACAATTTCTGTCAAACTAACTAAACTGAAAGCACAAAATCGTTTAATCCCTTCATCAAGTCTGTTTTTGCTGCACGTTTCAAAGTGGAGGTTGCACTTCAATCAGCTTGTGATCAGGTGATTCACAGTGAATGTTTTTATAAGCCTGTTTTCACTAAAGCTGGTTTTTGTCAAAATAAAAGCTTAAAAGTGCAGTATGAATTGCTCACAGCTAGCGGTTTAAAAACATTTCTGCAGTCTAAATTCAAGTGTAGAAATTAGGAAAGAAGTATTGAAATTATTCTACTGTAGTGTAAAACAAAAATAATATACCTACGAAATATTAATTTCCATTTATTTTACAATGCAACTGTTTTACAATATATAGCTATTTCTGTCATAGGAATAACAATAATATAAAATTGTTGTTATTATTATATTCTAATTTGTTTGTCTTCCTAAAACACCAGTGTGGCAATTCAATGGCTTTTTTCTGACTGAAGTTTTCTTAGTTAAGAACATGGGTTGGAGCACTTAATTTTGAGCTCTCAAAGTGCCTTAAAATTAAACGTTTCATATCGAGATATTATTGTATTGTGAGATTTGATATTGTTACATCTGCCAATACATTCAGTGATACCTTGCTATGAGTACTGAAGACATACTGCTGCTGCACTAGTAGCATATATAATAGCCCATAGCAGAGGAACTCTGAAAGCGTGCTATGAAATGATCTAGTGAATGCTAACCAGCCATTTAAATATAAGCAGCAAGCATTGGCTGTGTATGCAACATGAACCAATCAGCTTGTGCCAAGTAGTTTGAAGCTGTAAATATCATCAGTTTGCATTAACAACCCTTCAGTCTGCGCCATCTAGAGTTCCATGACAGAACTTGACATTTGCTTTAATCAGAGTCAGTCTGCAGTTTTCGGGTAATCTGTGTTGACAGATTTCACAGAAATTAATGAAGGGTAAAAAGCTTCAAGGTTTGATTTAATCCATTTCAGAGGATATATCAAACTTTCAAATCAAAGCCCATTTTAAAATACATATTGTTTTCATACAGTTGAGGTCAAAGGTTTACATACACCTTGCAGAATCTGCAAAATGTTAATTATTTCACCAAAATTAAAGGGATCATACAAAATGCATGTTATTTTTTTTTTAGTACTGAACTGAAGAAGATATTTCACATAAAAAACATTTACATATAGTCCACAAGAGAAAATAACAGTTGAATTTATAAAAATGACCCCGCTCAGAAGTTTACATACACTTGATTCTGAATACTGTGTTCTTACCTGAATGATCCACAGCTTTTTATTTTGTTCAGTGATAGTTGTTCATGAGTCCCTTGTTCATCCTGAACAGTTAAACTGCCCGCTGTTCTTCAGAAAAATCCTTCGGGTCTCAATGATTGTATGATTTTGAGATCCATCTTTTTACACTGAGGACAACTGAGGGGCTCATATGCAACTTTTCAAACACTTACTTATGCTTCAGAAGGAAACCCAATGCATGGGGGTGAAAACTTATTGAATTAGAAGATCAAGGTTAACTTATTTTATCTTCTGGGAAACATGGACGTATCTTATGTAGCTTCTGAAACTACTAAATGAAAAAAAACCCCCACAATATTTAGGCAAAATAAGAAAAATGTACACATCTTCATTCTCATTCAGCTCTTAATCCATTGTGTTTCCTTCTGAAGCATCGTTTGAACCTTCTGTAATAGTTCCATAATAGTCGTCCTTAGTGTGAAAAGACAGATGTCAAAAACATACAGTCATTGTAGGAAAGTTTTCAATACATTGAAAAAAAGTCATTTTTATAAATGTCTTTTATGTGAAACATCTTATTCAGGTCAGTACTAACTAAAAATAACATGCATTTTGTATGATCGCTTTTATTTCAGTAAAACAATTAACTTTTTGCAGATTCTGCAATGTGTATGTAAACTTTTGACCTTAACTGTATATCATGCATCTCCTAGCAATGAAGTGCATGTTTCAGTGTTTGCGTTTGGAATCACTTGAAAGTCTGGAATAACAATAAAATTCTTTTTTTTGCAAGCACTATAAAATCCAAATTCTCAGGTAATAATTACATGCTTACAAACTAATAGTGATGAAAAGGAAGCTCCAGTTGGACAATCCGATATCCAGCGCTGTCGCCAGGGCTGATGGACACAGACAAACAGTTGGAGACATATTATGATAAATCACTATAATACAAAGTACAGACAGCATAAATCATTCTGTGATAAAACATGAATTGAATTGATTATGAAAAATGGACTTGTGGACAATATTTCAGAATACTCAAGAAGACATCAGCTAGATTCTCTAGATTCAATTAGTGTGGACTTCACCCCCCCAAACTATGCGTTGGATAGAAAAGAGAACAGGTTTTATCTCCTCAGCTACCATTATGACAAACATTCAACACATTTTTGGTCTTTGGACTCCCTGATGAGTTTTTCTCCAAAACAAACAACAAATTCTTACCTGTTGGGGCCACTTTAGAAATGTAAACCTTCCACGGAAGGGTCACTCGAGGCTTCCCCATCCAGCACTGCATGGCAAAGCGTGTCAGTGTGGAGAAACAGAAAATTATTACGAGATGGACCAGCGTCATGAACAGAGGAAAGTGGAAGTCCTGAGGCAGATGAGATACAAATAACCATTATACACACCAAATGAACAAAAACAAATGCTCTTTTCAAAACAATAAACTTTATTCAAAGAACAGGCTGGTATTCACCTAGCTGAACTGTATCTTACCTTCATGAGCCACTTGTTGTAGAACGTTATGCCAATGGAAAACACATAATAGAAAAGCACCAGGCCCACGGTGCGCAGCGCCCTGCAGAGGAATTGCGTCGGGCACGCCATCCTGGACAACCCGGATCCGACAAGGCACAGCTGTTAAAAACAGGAAGGTAACGTTAATACGAATTAACCAGAGCTAACCACAAAATATGTTAACGTGGAACTCCGAGTCGGTTGATAAGAACACGCAGGGCCAAAGTTTGATGTGCACAAGTCGACTGTCTGCTGATCAAAGAAGCACTTGTTGAAAAGTCCAACTTATTGCAACATAACAGCTGTGCTTTCATAATGTCTAAATTATGACGTTTTGTTTTATCAGGCGTTTAGGCAAACTCTAGAGTCTTTATCAAATCTAATTTAAATGTTGTTTTACGCTCTCCTGAGCACTAATAGCCTCGTCGGGTACCTCACTGATGCTGTGACAGCTCACACACGCTGACTGTGTCATATACAGCTAACTACTACTAGCTAGGTCAGTGATCACATTTTCTTACCTCACTGTTTACATAGTCCTGGTAAACGACGTGCTGGCCGCATTAAACACTATGTAACCATCATTTGGATACGCGAGTTGTCCCTCAGAGCACTAGAGTGACTTTAACGCGATATTCTGCCATACATATGTGCTATTCAAATAACTGTTCTTGTTTGTGAACCTACAAACACCCCTCTGTAGTTACTTCTGCTGTGACGTGGACGTTGCTCTGCTGACACATGCGCAGCAGCCCGGGAAATTTTGAATTTCGCACATGTTTTAAAATTAAAGTTTTGTCTTAATATTACTTGTGTGCAAGAAACACACAAGAAGTGCCTAAGCCACTGTGAACTGCGCTAGATAGCAGAATAGTGCTATATTTTAGCACTGCTCGGTTCGTTCTTTTGAGTCGGATCTTTTTGATGAACCGGTTCATTAGCTATCTGAACAAATCGTTGACGAATCAGACCGAAGAGATCTTGAGCTGTTCTCGAGTCATGAGTCATTTGACTGATGGAGGCGAAATTACAAAATTAAATACCCTTATTAATATAATGTAATGAAAATCAATGTGTGTTTACACATGACTTTTTGGAAATTTACATAATACAAGACCAAAATCCAAATAGCGAACAACATACTAAGAGAAAGAGAATAAATGAATAAAAATCTAAAATAAAATTAAAAGTTTGACGTTTTAATTTTATTTTCAATTACACTACCAGTGTTTGAACAGTAATATTTTTTAAATGTTTTCTTATCTGCTCACCAAACCTGCATTTATTAAAAATAAAATAATATTGTGAAATATTTTTGCTATTTGAAATAACTGCTTTCTATTTGAATATATTTTAAAATGTAATTTATTCCTGTGATTTTAAAGCTAAATTTTCAGCATCATTACTCCAGTCTTCACTGTCACATGATCCTTCAGAAATCATTCTAATATGCTGATTTGCTGTTCAAGAAACATTTTATTTGTATTATTATTAATATTTAAAACAGTTGAGTAAATGTTTTTTCAGGATTCTTTGATGAATAGAAAGATCCAGAAATTGTTTATTATTATTATTATTATTATTTATCAAAAGTGATGAGAAAGACATTTATAATGTTACAAAATATTTCTGTTTCAGATAAATGCTGTTCTTCTGAACTTTCTTTCATCAAAGGAACCTGAAAAACACAGCTGTTTTCAACATAATAATAATAATAAATGTTTTTGAGCAGCAAATCAGAATATTAGAATGATTTCTGAAGGAGCGTGTGACTGGAGTAATAATGCTAAAAAAGCAGCTTTGAAATCATAGTTATAAATTACATTAAAATATATATATATTCAAACAGAAAACAGTTATTTTAAATAGTAAAAATATATATATATATAAAAAAGGCATGGTGAGCAGAAGAGAAAAAAAACAATACAAATCTTACTGTTCAAAAACTCTTGCCTGACCAAATAATAATAATAATAATAATAATAATAATAATAAAAACAGATATATGTTATGATTCAAAGAATATAAATATTTTTTTACATAATTATGCCCAGGAACCTAAATAAATTTTAGAAATTAATACTTTTATTTAGCAAGGTTGCTTTAAATTGATCAAAAGTGATGAAATATTTCTATTTCAGATATATCAGAATATTAGAATGATTTCCAAATGATCATGTGACTGGATTAACAATGCTTTGAAGTCACATGAATAAATTACATTTTAAAATGTATTCAAATAGAAAACAGTTATGTTAAATAGTAAAAATATTTCAAAATTTGACAGTTTTTGCAGTACTTTGGATCAAATAAATGCAGGCTTGGTAAGAGAAAAAAAAACATTAAAAATCTTATAGTGTAGCTTAGATTTTTCATCAAGATGACAAAGTCCATCCAAAAGTATGTTTTAAATAATTGTTAACTTGGAGACAAACTTTTGATTTTTGATTTTTCAGAATTGAAAGATATAGCTGGCAGTGGAAGAGAAAGACTATATAAAGTCATAAATTCTTCATACTCCAGTTTAATACCATAAATTGGTTCCTATTCCTGTTTTTTTTTTAATGTAAGGATAAACTAAATTAACTGTTTTAAAAGCCTTAAGATTCTTGGAAGATGAAATAGTAGGCTAGAACCTCTTAATAAAAAGATAAATAGGAAGTGAATTTACAGTGGTGGATATGAAATTTTGCAAGAAGTAATATAATAAAATATTCGTAATTTTTTTGTAAGCCAAACAATGCATCCTTAAAAAGCAAAGAGAAACACTGGAGCACATTGCGATTGATAATATTAGAGAATTCAGTGTGTAAGGACAATCCCTGAAAATATGCATATCAGTTTAATTAGGGTCACCACGAAATGAACAGCATGTATCTATGTCTGAAAACACTTGGGTAGGTTCCTGTTGACTTCATTAGAATATTTTTGGAGCGTTGTGACGTAAAAGAATCGCTGAAATGATTTGTTCGAAAGAACCAATTTACGGAAATGATTCGAACGATCCAACACTATGCTTTAATACGTTCGTCATCCAGAACTCTAGGGGTCGCTGAGGGTCCTAATGTCTCTTTACACTGGTGCATTGTGTGTATATGAATGAACAGTAGTTCCTGTCTTTGCCTTTGGATATGGTTGTCATTGAGGCGGTTGGCTGATCTACGGTGGACCAGACTGTGAATGGACAGGAGATGGCAGAAGGGAGTAGTTGGTCAGGAAGTGACATGGAGGAGATAGTAGAAGAAATCGGCGGGAGAGCCGAAGGGTGGAATAGAGCAACGAAAGGAAATGGCAGGCGTAAACGTAAAAAACAAAAGCAGCTAAATGAAAGTTCTATCTCGGAAAATACGGATATTGAGCAAAATTTAGCTGAAGACAGAGATCGTGTTGAAGAATTTAAGGTATACTGGAAGTTGGATCAAGATGGTGCCTCGTTTGGTGAATGGAATCCTATACAACTGACTAAAGCAATAAATAAACTAGTAGGTGATGTACAGAGTGCAAGAGTGTTACGTAGTGGGTCATTATTGATATTTTGTAGTGATGAAAAACAACAAGGAAAAGCTGCCAAAATAAACAAAATTGAAGGAAGGAAAGTTCAGGGTACAATCTTTAAAAAGAATAAGATGGTACAAGGAGTGATTACCGGGATTGCTACTAACATAACAATGGAACAAGTTAAAGAAAACTGCAAGGGAGGAAAAATAATAGAGGCTAGGCGCCTTAAAACAACTCGTAATGGCGAAAGAATTGATAGTTTGTCAATTGTGCTAAAGTTTGACGAAGAAAAACTGCCCTCTAAAGTGTTCGTTGGATACATGAGTTACGAGGTAAGACCTTATACTCCTCCACCACTGAGATGCTTTAAATGCCAAAAGTTCGGCCATATAGCGGCAGTGTGCAAGGGTAGGCAAAGATGCGGAAGATGTGCTGGTGATCATGAATATGGAAAATGTGAAAGAGGGGCCAAAATTAAATGCTGCAATTGTGAAGGGGAGCACAGTTCTGCTTTTCGAGGGTGTGAAGCCAGCATGAGAGCTGCTGAGATTCAAAAAATTAAGTACTCACAAGGGATTTCTTATGCTGAGGCTACCAAGAAAGTGTACCAAAAAACAGAAAGGACATGTAGAGAAAAAGTGAGCACGGAAAATTGTACTACGAGATCGTGCAATGGATGTAATAAAATAAGGGAAGACTCGTTAATCATGGGAAGAAATGACTTTGTACTATTTATGGTCGAGGTTATAAATTGCTCAGCTCAAACAGATAAGAAGACGGAAAAAATAAAGATAATAGTAAAAGCAGCAGAAAAGTTTCTTGGGATAAAAGGATTAAGATGGGAAGCTGTGGAGGGTATGTTAGCTGGGGGTATTTCTAATACTCAGCGTCAATCAGTGGGTGATGTAGCTGGATGGTAGTATATATCTTGCAGTTAAATGCAAGAAGTCTTGTTGCTAATGGCCAAGAGATAAAACAATTTCTATTAAATTTACAGAATAAACCTAATATAATTTGTATTCAGGAAACGTGGCTCAAACCACAGTGGGATTTTGTAATTCAAGGATATACATCAATTAGAAGGGATAGGGAAAATGGAAATGGGGGTGGAGTGGCAACTTTTGTACAGAACGGAGTAAAATATAAATTAGTAAGTATAGATAAAGAAAATGAAGCAATAGTAATTAAAATTTGGGCAGGAAAGGAGGATATTATATTGATAAATTATTATAACCCATGTAAAAGAATTTATTCTAGTATGCTTAATAATGTAGTTGGGGATATTCAAGGTAAAGTAGTATGGTGTGGGGATTTTAATGCACATAATGTAATATGGGGCAGTAAGAAGATTGATGCAAATGGTGTAGCAATAGAGGAATATTTAGAGGAAAATGGATTAGTATGTTTAAATGAAGGAACAGGTACAAGGTATAATAGTAGTCAGAATACAGAAAGTGCGATAGATTTAACTATAGTATCAAACAACATTGCAGGAATTTCTACATGGGAGGTGCTCAAAGAAGCACCAGTTGGAAGCGATCACTTTCCAATTTTCATAAGAATAGGAATTGAATTTCCTCTTGATGAGGTTAAAACAATATCTAGATGGAAGTTAAATAAGGCAAACTGGGAATTGTTTCTAGAAGTAGGTAAAAATAAATATGAACAATTGAATAATGAAGGTGCATTAGACGAAAATGAATTTAACAAAAAGTTAGTAGAAATTATTATACAATCGGCAAAAGAATCAATTCCAAAAAGTTCAAGTAAGGGAGGGAATAAAATTGTGCCATGGTGGGATGAAATTTGTAGTAAAGTTATTAAAGAGAGGAACAAAGCATTTAGGCAGTTAAGGAAACATCATTCATTGAAAACTTTAATCCAGTACAAAAAATCTCAGGCAGTAGTTCGGAAGACAATTAAATCAGCTAAACGGAACTATTGGAGGCAGTATTGCAATAGTATAGGAAGAGAAACTTTATTATCGGATATCTGGAGTATGGTTAGGAAAATGAGTGGAATTAGGAGGAGTTATGTAATTCCAGTATTGATAAGTGGAAAGGAAACAGCTGTTAGTAATATAGAAAAAGCAGAACTTCTAGCTGAGACTTTAGTAAAAACATACAGCTCAGAAAACTTATCTGCATTAGTTAAAAAAGCTAGAGAAAATACACTTGCTTTGAATCCTAAAGTAAATGTTAGAAAAGCAGCAACAAATATGAGTTTGGAAGTACCTTTTAGCTTGTTTGAATTAAAAAGGGCAATTTTAAATGTAAAGCAGTCAGCTCCAGGGAATGATGACGTGTGTTATAGCATGTTGGCTCACATGGAAGACAATTCTCTCTATGTTGTTCTCAAGCTATTTAATAAAATTTGGGACTTTGGAAAAATCCCAGTAGAATGGAAAAAATCTATTATAGTACCTATACTTAAACCTGGGAAAGATGCTTCAGATCCCACTAACTATAGACCTATAGCGCTAACGTCGCAATTAGGGAAAACAATGGAAAGAATGGTAACTGAAAGGATAACTTATTATTTAGAAACAAGAAACTTGATATCACCTTATCAAAGTGGATTTCGCAAAGGGAGAAATACTATGGATCCGGTATTAATCCTGGAATCAGAAATCAGGAAAGCACAGGTAAATAAGCAAATAGTGGTAGCAGTGTTTTTCGATATAGAAAAAGCCTATGACATGTTATGGAAAGAAGGATTGCTTATTAAGTTAGATAAATTAGGTGTGGGAGGCAGGCTGTACAACTGGGTTTTAAATTTTCTTGCTGATAGGACCATAAAAGTCAGGGTAGGTACTGAATATTCAGAAATATATCATGTGGAAAACGGAATCCCTCAGGGCAGTGTATGCAGCCCAGTGCTTTTTAATGTCATGATAAATGATATTTTTGATGAAATTGATGCAAGTATAGGTAAATCTCTATATGCTGACGATGGGGCCCTGTGGATTAGAGGGCGGAATTTGAGGTATATAGAGAAAAAAATGCAAGAAGCAATATTAAAGGTAGAGCAATGGGCAAATAAATGGGCTTTTAAACTATCAATAACTAAAACGCAAACTATCTGTTTTTCTAGAAGACATAAAGAAATAACTCTTAAGCTATATGGCCAAACTCTTGAGCAAGTCAAAGTTGTTAGGTTTCTTGGAATACTTCTAGATGAAAAGTTAACTTGGAAACAGCATATAGAGAAAATAAAAGGGAAAACCAAGAAAATTAACAATCTTTTAAGATGTTTAGCTGGAAAAGACTGGGGAGCAACTAGAACATCAATGATAAATATTTATCAGGCTATTATGAGGGCCTCGTTTGACTATGGGTGTGTAGCCTATATGTCGGCTGCAGATAGCCACCTTAAGAAGTTGGATGTGGAGCAGGCGCAAGCGCTAAGAACATGCAGTGGAGCTTTTAAGACGTCACCAATAGTGGCATTACAAGTAGAAACCGGAGAGATGCCTCTGTGCATAAGGAGACATAAACTTATGTTAACATATTGGTTAAATCTGAAAGGCCATAATAGTTCTCACCCTACCAAAAATATTTTACAGGAGTGTTGGGAGCACAGTAAGTATAATGTTAGAAGCTTTGGATGGATAGGAGATATAAAAGCAGAGAATGAGGGACTGTGTAACCAGCAATACTGCTCAACAGTTTGTTTTTCAGATACCCCCCCTTGGTTATTCAGGATGCCAATCATAGACTTAAACATTCAAAATCAAATAAGGGATAATTGCCTACAGATACCAAAAGGTGTTTTAGCACAAAATTATATTAAAGAGCAGTTTATGGGAAAACTAATGATTTTTACAGATGGATCTAAAGATCCAGAGACAGGACGCACAGGAATGGCAATATATATTCCTCAATATGAATTAGCTATAATTAGAAGAACTACAGATAACTTATCAGTGTATACAGTAGAACTTGTGGGAGTTTTAACAGCTCTAAACTGGATTCAGGAAAATAATGTGAATGGTGCCGTAATTGCAACAGACAGCTGGTCAGCTCTTTTAAGTATTAAAACTCTTAAATCATGCAGACTCGATATTATTAATGAAATTCATCAAGTCATTTTTAATTTGCATGAGAAGGGCTTGAATGTTGGATTTGTTTGGGTCCCTGCACATGTAGGAATTGAGGGAAATGAAGCCGTTGATAAGCTGGCTAAATTATCATTAAGAAGACAAACTGTGGATTTAAATGTCCCTTTAAGTAAAGCTGAAGGAAAGAGTATTATTAAATCCAGAATTATGGGAAAATGGCAACAATACTGGGATTTTAATGATGTGGGTCGACATTTATATAATATCCAGGAAAAAGTTGGTGAAGGCAGAATAAGGGGCAGAAACCGAAAGGAAGAGATTCTGCTCACCCGTCTTAGATTAGGGCATAATGGACTAAATCAGACACTGCACATGATAGGCAAGCATCCAACAGGTTTATGTGAAAACTGTAAAGTAATGGAATCAGTAACACATGTACTATTAGAGTGCAGACAATATGAGGAAGAAAGAAGAGAAATGTTTAAAATGCTAGAGAATAACAGTGAAAATATTAATATTCAGAATCTATTAAAAGGAAGTTCCCAGGATGTTGTCAAATATCTCATGAATTATCTGAAAAACACAGGTCTGATGGATAGATTATAATTTTTTTTTTTTTTTTTTTTTTTTTAATTTATTTATTTTATTTTATTTTTTTATTTTTTTTTGTATTGTCATCTACTGTTCCACACTCCAGTCTGGTAGGTGGCGGTAATACACCTTTAAATCTGGTTGTCAACCGCCAATAAAATCAAAAGAAGAAGAAGAAGTCTTTGCCTTTGCTGCCTCTGGTGTTTTGGTTTTGTCCTCGTCCGGTTTTCACATGTTAGTTATACATAAACACTGTTTCTGAATATAGAACATAGTGTTATGAGTGTCTGTTTCTAACCAGCGCGCTGTGTTTTGTTTCAAGAATGGCTGAGGAAGAGGATGATCCCGGTTTTGATGAGGATTTAGACGACGGAGGTAACGGGGCAGACTCTGGCCAAGGTAAAAGGAAGCGTCTTTTTTCCAAGGAGCTTCGGTGCATGATGTATGGCTTCGGAGACGACCAAAATCCCTACACCGAATCAGTGGATATACTGGAGGATCTGGTGATCGAGTTCATCACGGAGATGACGCACAAGGCGATGTCAATAGGGCGTCAGGGCCGCGTACAGGTGGAGGACATTGTGTTTCTCATCCGCAAGGACCCTAGAAAGTTTGCGAGGGTCAAGGACCTGCTCACTATGAACGAGGAGCTGAAGAAGGCTCGCAAAGCCTTCGACGAGGCAAATTATGGGTCTTGAAATCGGCCATCGATTGCCCTGTTGTTCATGCTTCTAATGAAGTTTTACCTGTTGTGAACCCTAGTCCACTTTTCTTACAGCTTTGTGTTTATTCAGTTGCTTGACAGTTCAGTTTATTTACGCTGTGTGTGTTTATTTTACATTTGTTGTACAATAAAGACGTTTGTTAAACGTTTAATGCAAGGAGTATGTTGAATTTGTGCATCATAAAGTTCTTAAGAAACATGTCTGTTTCTTAGATAACACGTACAACAGCCGTAGTATAATATCCTTAATTAGAGTTTAAAATATAGCCTATCCACCTTTTTCTTCACGTAAGAGTCTGTCCACGTCCAGCTAATTTTAGCTATACAAAACGGCTCGTTTTGCTGCTCGATATTGCAAATTGGTGTGTCTCACCATATTATTTTAATGTATTTTCCTAATTATGAGCACACTTTCCTATAGCGGATTATGAACCGGAAGTCCCACCCATAGGTTTACTTCTGTGTTAAAGAAAAAGGTGGATATAACCATGATATTATTTATCTCTTAAAGAGATAGTTGACCAATTATTTACTCACCCTCAAGTGGTTTCAAACCTGTATGAGTGACAGATTTAAAAAAATATATTTGGTTCATTATCACTTTTAATGTTTCGTATCAGGTAATTTAAATTTTTATTAATGTTAATATAATTTAAGGAAAAAGTGTTAACTCTTTTATCAAAAATGTTGTTGCAAATTAAAGGGTTAAAGGAATGGTTCACCCAAAAATGAAATTTTTGTCATTTCCTCACTCTTATGTCAGTCCAAACCTGTGTGGGTTTCTTTCTTATGTTCAACACAAAAACATATTTTGGAGGAAAAATACTATGGAAGTCAGTGATGACCATCAACTGTTTGATTACCAGCATTTTTCAAAATGTATTCTTTTATGATAAACATAAGAAAGAAACTCATGTAGGTTTGGAATGACTTGACCCATGAGTGAATTATGACAACATTTCTGGGGGAACTACTGTGTAAAATGAATTGCTTTGGTAAACAGTGCTTGTTATAGCAGAAAAAAAACATTTAAAATAGCTGACACATTTACATTTTGTCAATAATGTTAAAAATAATGCATGGAGTTTGGGGAGATATTGAGGTTTTTGCTTTAAAAGTATTTTAAATGTTTTTAAAGACGTCGTCTCTGCTCACCAAGCCTGTATTTATTCATTCCAAAGTACAACAACATACATATAAAATATTTTTACTATTTAAAATAACTATTTTCTATTTAAATATATTTAAAAATGTAATTATTCCTGTGATTTCAAAGCTGAACTTTTAGCTGAGTTACTCCAGTCTGTCACCTGATCCATCAGAAATCATTCTACTATTCTGATCTGCTGCTTAAAAAACATTATAATTATGTTGAAAACAGCTGAGATTTTTTTCAGTTTTTTTTTTTTTTTGATGAATAGAAAGTTCAGAAGATCAGCATTTATCTGAACTAGAAGTCTTTTTTACTATTATAAATGTCTTAATCATACATTTTGAGCAATTTAGATCATCCTTGCTAAAAAAAAAAAAAGTCTAAAAAAAACAAAAACATCCAAGCTGGTAAACGTTATAGTGTATAATATTACAAAGGCTTATTTATTTCAGATAAATGCTGATCTTTAGATCTTTCTATTCATCAAAGAATCCTGAAAAAATTTACTCGGCTAACAATAATAAAAAAATGTTTCTTGAACAGCAAATCAGCATATTAGAATGATTTCTGATGGATCATGTGACTGGAGTAATGATGCTAAACATTTAGCTTTAATCACAGGAATAAATTACATTTTAAAATATTTAAAAAAAAGTTATTTTAAATAGTACAAATATTTCAAAATGTTACTGTTTTTGCTTTACTTTGGATCAAATAAATGCCGGCGTTGTGAGCAGAAGTGAAAAATCATTAAATATCTGTTCAAAAACTTTTGACTGGTAGTGTATTTATTTATTTACTTATGTTCAAACCTGACTATAAAATTTTCAGTGACATTAAGCATTCTATTTACAGTTTAGACATGCATTTGTAAATCATGTTAATAATAGGCCAGATTATTATTATTACACCCATTAAGTGTTATTTTAATATCTGGTGGTGATATGTCATTCTCACAAAAAAGGAGGAGTGTAATTCACTTGCTTTCAATCATTGGTTATATTAGCATTATTAGTGTGCAAACCTTTACTTGGCAAATAATACTCATCAGCCATTGACCAGATAAACAAGACACAATTTACTGATTTACACACTTGCAGCACACAAAGAACGTCATGTTGAAAATCTAAATGTGCAATAGAGACGTAGAGCTACTCCTACAGCATGTCTAATAAAACTAAACGGCATATTGGCATAAACGAAACATCACTGAGATATTTCTAAGAGTTTGTGGTTAGGGTTTTGCTGCTACATAAACAGTACTAATCTTTAGTATATACAGAAATTGTCAACTGACTGGGGTCTGAGACTCGTGAGAAAAAAACAATGTTTAATTGATAAACTCCTCAAAACAAAGCCATACAAATCAAAATGTCAGACCAACTAAACAACGTGTGTTTTATTGTTTATTCTGTTTTCAAGCTTTCGTTCTTAAATACAGTGAAGTGGCTGTGGCTTTGGCATTGGTCTATGCAGCGGTAACAAGCTGCTGATCTAGATTAAATCTAGACTAAACACCCACAAACGTGGGGTCTACCGTGGCATGTGCTTCTAGCAAACCTCTGAACCACACCACAGCTTGGCTCCTTGGTTCTTGCATGAGGGAGCCCATCCTTGGCAAACCCCACACAGGTGTTTATCTGTCTGTCTGCTGAAGAGGTGAGATGGAGGCAGAAAGAGGACAAAAGGGGGAAAGTGAATTTGAGTGGCACTGAGAGGTAAAGGTTTCCGTTGGCAGGGGTGAGAGGGGAGAGGAATGTCCTTGAGTCTCTGTTTTACTGCACGTTCTCCATCATCTTGAGGAATTCTGAGGAAAAAGAGACGTTGTGTTGTTTCACTACCTGATCTGAATTCACAAACACGCACATAAACAAAAGGAAATGTAATTTATAAACCAGCATACCATCAAAGTCCAGCATGCCATCGTTGTTTTTGTCACCATCTTTAAGCAGCTCATCGATTTCCTCCTCTGAGATGGATTCACCAGTGCTGCGGATGATCTCAGCAAACTCATCTCTGTCGATGTAGCCATCACCGTTCCTGCAGATTCAGTGATGCATATGCAGTGAGTCTGGGTAACATTCAAAAACAGGTGCACAACAAGAAGATATCCAATGACGTACTTGTCAAGCACGCGGAAGCATTCGGCCAACTCTTCCTCGGACTTGCCAGCCTGGTCCTCCTTAAGGAGTCTCACCATCATGACCAAGAACTCCTCAAAGTCGATGGATCCGCTGCCTAGAGTTTCAAGTATATGTGCTAGTACAATCTACATTTTTGTATTTTATGCTTTTTCAGACAAATATTACCATTATCATGTGAAAATGTATATACTACACAAGTATACAAACACAAACAGACATTGAACATACTTGACGTGCCTGCTTCTAGAGTTTCATCAATGGTTTTTTGACTTTAAACAGGGTTTTACTATTCAAGGTAAGTTCTTTAGCTTATTTTCTTAGCAAGATACGTTTTAAACTGTTTCTCCACCTTGACAGTATTAATCCTAAAAGAAAAACTGACATTTACGGCCATTCCATTGTAGCGCCCCTTGCGGCAACGCAGAGAATGCAGCCCACACTTGCGTTTCAAAACGCAAGAAAGCAGTATTTTTCTGGTTACAGCGTTATATAGTTCTTTGTATCCACTTTTTAGAAGCTGTGTCTTTTTGTTTACCGTCTTCATCGACCTCCTCGATGATTTCTTCCAACTCCTCTCTGGTTGGATTCTGACCTAGCATCCTCATGACGGTACCCAACTCCTTGGTGCTGATATCACCGCCACCGTCGGTGTCGAACATGTCGAAGGCAGCCTTGAACTCTGAAATAGACGCATTAAGTTTACTGGAACATAACGACATGGATATTGGTAATATATATCCGTTTATCAGTTTGGATACTCACCGGCAAGCATCTCCTCGCTCAGGTATGAGCGGGCCTCTTGTTGCGCGTCAGTCTGTGAAACGATTACATTATGAAAGGTTAGTTTCAGATATAGGCCTATAAACAGTGCAATGCATTTATCTGATAAATGTGTCTTAGGAACACAACACCAGTCATAAAGGTCAATTTTTTTTTGAAATTGAGATATATACATCGTCTGAAAGTTGAATAAATAAGCTTCCCATTGATGTATGGTTTGTTATGTTTGGCCGAGATACAACAATGAAAACCTAAATACGAGAAAATCGCCTGTAAAGTTGTCCAAATTAAGTTCTTAGCAATGCATATTACCAATCAAAAATCAAGTTTTTATATATTTACAGTAATAAATTTACTAAATATCTATGATCTTAATATCTTAATGATTTTTGGCATAAATCCATAGGCCTAATTTTGACCCATACAATGTATTGTTGGCTATTGCTACAAATATACTTGTGCTACTTGTGACTGGTTTTGTGGTCCGGGGTCACAAAAGTTTTTTCTTTAAAGAGTCACTTGTTTTGGTTTTTTCCTATTAATGCACTGTATACATTAAGACAGGGTGGTAGGCCTTTGCAAACAACAGATGGTGCCCAGAACTCTCCTCAAGACAATTTGTGACTATTTTAAGGCTCAACATGGTATCCTCGCAGTCAGTGACTGTACATGGTAATTCCGAAATAGGATCCTTGGAATGTGTCGCCTCAGCTTTTAGTTAACCCACTTACCTAACCCGCTGACTAGATTCATATCAAATAGCAGGATGTCTTACTGATCTTACTGATTTCTGACCACCGCCTTTTTTATAAACACTCATTAGTAGCCTACTATTATACTTTACTATTAGACTATTTGAGATCTTGGAATAATTAAACTCCTTCAAGCTATTTTTTATTGATGTTAAAACATTATTACAGCATAGAAAAATGGTCAATGATGCATTTATTATATAATATTGAGTGTAATGTAATGATATTTTTGTTCAGATTTTAAAAGTGTTCAGTGAGACATCTTTGACTTGTAACACTAGCAGTCAATTAACTTTGAATCTATAAAAAAGTCACCTAAAAATAACACCTAATAAAGATTATATCAGACATTATTGCCCACGCAAAGATGAGTCCAAGGTAGAGCAATGTTCTGGTAGAAATGAGCAAAATATACTAGAATGATTTCTAAGGCTCCCTCAAGCAGATTTTTATTTATTTATTTTATTATAAAGCTTTATTAAATGCATTCAAAGCTGTTAACAGCACTCTAACCTCATATGTGACCCGGACCACAAAACCAGTCATAAGGGTACATTTTTTGAAATTGAGATTTATATATAATCTGAAAGCGGAATAAATACGGTTTCAGTTGATGTATGGTTTGTTAGGATAGGACAATATTTGGTCTAGATACAACAATTTTAATATCTGGAATTTGAGGGTGCAAAAAAAATCAAATATTGAGAAAATTGTCCAAATGAAGTTTCGATACATTTAGAGTAGGAAATGTACATCTACTATATAATATCTTGTAACATGAAACATGATCTTTACGTAATACTCTAATGATTTTTGGCATAAAAGAAAAATTAATAATTTTGACCCATACACTGTATTGTTGGCAATTGCTACAAATACACCCTTGCTACTTACGACTGACTTTGTGGTCCAGAGTCACATATATTCTATTACTAATAATGACAGAATTGTAATTCTGATTACTTTTTGACTAGGCCCCATTGCCACATTTTATGTTTGCATGCGTTCATTAGCAAAACTGACCACTTATGAATGATTTAAACTCTTACCATGGTTGTGGATTAGCCTCCTCACTTATATCCACGAGACAAGCAGTGGTCAACGTGCTCACACCCCAACAGAAAGACTAGACGTCAAGTGACAGTTCTGACACACTTTAAACAGGCCACCCAAGACCCGCCCACAGGCCTCCAGATTTAGAATCCTGAACTTTTAGGGTTCGACGGCTCCCATAAGCCAATAGAAATGTGAAATGAGTACACTTTAAGAACAGTCTGCGAGAATACAGGAAAATGGCAACTGCCTTGTTCTCTTGTGAGTATTGCCAGAAAGCCTGCATTAATTGGAAGACCTGTTCAAAGACACAATAACAATTATTTAGTCTATCTATTACAATTTCATTCTGGAAATTTTATTTTAATGTTGACCACACTGTTGTTTAGACATGAAATCCTGGCAGAATTTTGTCCTGAGATGCTAATTTCTCTAAATGTGAGAAGTAACATACTGATGAGCTAAAACAGCTCATATAAATTTAAAATAAGTAGCGTACAGATGGAAATTCATTTTTAAAATGGTGAGAGCTGATAGTGTTCTGCACAACCCCCCTTTAGTCCAGTCAAGAAACCCTAAACCTCTTGGGAAGGTGCTGTGTTGCAAATCTTCATCGTGCCCTGAATAGCAAACGGTTTAGATCTCCACTCCACCCCACCCAAAACCCAACAACACAAATGGCGACGAAGGTACCCCAAACCCCAAAGAGCCTAAACACGAGTTTCCATGTATGGCATGTGTTTCCTGAGCGAGGAATCGTACGGACGAGGATTGGAGAAGGATGTGGGGGAATTCGGAGGAGGGGGTTATGGACTATATACTTTCAGGAAGAAATGGAGAGATTTAAAAGGAGAGCAGAAAGGTCCAGTTTTGCAGTTTGCATATCAATGCAGCTCTGGAGATTTGCTTTCACACCAACACTGGCATGAGATAACACCTCCATCAGTATGACCCGAAGACAACGAGGTGTCCAAAAGGAACACATGGTTTTCTACCATTAGAAGAAAATGAGGAAATCTGACCTTTTGCACCACAGAACTTGTATATGTATAACTTGTATGCTCCTGGCACTAAAGGTTGACTTTAGGATTCGAAATTGATCTTTTCCATGACCTTTTTTGGCCATGTGAAGACTGTAGGCAGGGTAAGTGTGAAAAATATCGGAAGAGACCAACAGGCGAAAAGATAGATACAATCTGCAACATTACGGATCTACTGGACGGCCAAAGTGTTGTGCATTTTGGACATGGGGTGCTGGAAACCAACATGGTGGGATGATCTTGTTTTTTCTGATTGGGTGTAGTGACATTATGGGCAAAGTGGGTGTCACATGAGTGTCATCAGCTTCTAGAAATGTGATATTTGGCCTCGTAAGAACCTTTTTTATGCCTGAAATTACATTTAGTTTTTAAAATATGTTAGAGCTCACACAGTTCAATAACAGAAAAATATGCCCAATAACCAAGCAGATTGGCCAAGATGTGCCTTTTTAATAGATTTGCAGACACCGCTAACATGTGAGCTAAATAGATTCCTTATCGCCATGCCAACCTTAATTATGTTTCCAAAGCTAGTACTGTAACAGGGCTATTTTGAATCACTGTGAAGGGTGAGGGAGAGGGGAAGGGGGTTGAAGGAAAGTTGCTAAATGTCTTGGGAATAAGCAGGTGTAGTAGGGGACAGCTGAGGGGGGAGGTGTAAGTGGTTTCCTCTTAAAAGGTTTGAAGAGTTATTTATAGACCCCATCACACTGCGATCCCAAAGGAACATTTCCAACAAGATGGCACTGATCTATAATATTCTGTGTCCTTTAAAGTAAATTCCGGCTCAAATTGTTAGTGATTTGACCAAGGGTGATGTTGCGTTTTCTCAATTTTCTCTTTTCCTTTAACAGTCATAGCACTGTTGTTCTTGAGAGTCTTGACTGCTGTCATTATGGGTTGGAGTGGATGGAATGTAATTTTTTCTTACTGGACGTTCTCCATCATTTTGAGAAACTCTGGAAAGAAAATAGAAAAAGGAATGAGATTACATAGAAGTCCTTTTTTTTCCTGGAATTGATCACACCATTTCCACTCTGAACATACTTTGCAGTCAAATACTGTGATTATATGTTTCTATAAGAAAATGCTTGTCTTTCCTCACATCTTGGGATTCAAAAGAACTCACTGACAGCTGGATGTCAGGAAAAAGAGTCCCCATGAGTATGTGTGTAATTGTATCTGTGTGTAATTATACCTGCTATAACTATTAAAAATAAAAGTTCTTAATTGACAGATGGTTCCATGGCCAAACCTTTACGTTGTAGATACACACATACACACACATCACTGCATTAAATAACAGAATATCAAATCAGACAGAATTTACAGACAGATATTTTGTTATTTAAAGAAGAAGTTTACTTCCAGATGTTCATGTCTTTCTTTCTTCGGTCGTAAAGAAATTATGTTTTTTGAGGAAAAAACATAATAGTGAACTTCTATTGTGCCCCGAGTGTGAACTTCAAAAATATAGTTTAAATGCGGCTTCAAACTATCCCAAATGTGGTTGTAAACGATCCCAGCCGAGGAAGAATCTTATCTAGCGAAATGATTGTTTTTTTATTATTATTATAATTTACATACTTTTTAACCTCAAATGCTCGGTTTGCTAGATAAGACCATTCTTCCTCGGCTGGAATTGTTTACAACTGCATTTGGGATCGTTTGAAGCCACATTTAAACTGCATTTTGGAAGTTTAAACTCACGGGCACCTAGGGCTGGGCGATATGGCCTAAAAATAAAATCCCCGATTTTTTCACAAAAAATCCGATTTACGATTAAAATTGATTTTTTTTCCCCCTACTTCTTTTAGCATGTAAAGAAACCCCAGCTTTTCCACAATATATATGGGCACCATATATTTTGCAATATACTTTGCAACTGCATCAGTGATCGCTTTCCACCAGGCCCCATTCTTATCATACCAGACACAGTAAATGTTTGTAAGACAAATAAATATAAGATGGGAGGAATATATATATTGCCATGCTTTTCTCTTGCACTTATATCGTATACAAAAATATACAATTTTGAACACAGAAATATTAAATGATTTAAAAAAACTGAAACGATCTGCCAGCAGGTGGTGGTAAGACACTGATTTAATTACTGAATCATTTCATACATTTGATTCGTTTGAACGGATGGTTCATTCAAGAATAAAGCAAGTGACTCTTTTGAATGGGAAATTGAATCATTTCACTAGATTCGTTTAAAAACGCATGTTCATTCATAAACGAAACACCGCTGTGTTTGAATGGAGATGCGCAGCGGCTCAGCTGTGACTTGTTTCAGATTACTTCTGACAACGAAATAGAGCAAAATCAGGCAATAGTGTTATAGTCCAACTCTAGAGCCCTGATATGCAAATAATTCGCCATTGTCTTCAATCATCTCTCTACTCTGTTTATGTGGTAAGTGAAATTGTATGTACTGTAATGTAACAGGCTAACTTGCTAGCAAGCAGCTAATCATGTCCCCTTAGTGACTCGCGTTATTTTACCAGAACGCGTTGTTTTCCGTTCTGAATACATACATACATACATATTATATATATATTAAAAAAAATCGCGATACCTCGATTTAATACAAAAATTAAATCGTCTTAAAACGTAAATTCGAATTAATCGAAAGAATCGCCCAGCCCTACGGGCACCATAGAAGTCCACTATATGGAGAAAAATCCTGAAATGTTTTCTGAAGAAAGAAAGACATGAACATCTTGGTTGACAAGGGTGTGAGTAATAGGCCAAATAGGCCATATAGCTAATAGGCCAAAGATTCGAAAATATTAAAACTCGTGGTTCAGAGTCGACTCTTTCTTTCGAGAGACAATATCTTTCTTTATCATGCACTATTTTGATTAACAAACATGCAGACTGTTTACTTTAAAGGATAGCTACATTACAAACTGCAAAAAATATATATTTTTTCGAAAACCCATATGACCTCTTTAAATTATATTTAATATGCTAGTGTTTCATTAGAGCTTATTCAAGTCATGAGAGTATATTGTATCGATAAGCATGTTTTTTTTATAACTGTACATGCCTTATTATACTGTTAAAAAAAAAAAAGTTCTTTATTGGCATTGATGGTTCCATGAAGAAACTTTGACATTCACACAAACTTTCCATTTCACAAAATGTGTGTTTTTACAGTGGAATAAGGTTCTTCAAACTAAGAAAAAATAAGTTCTTTTAAAAAACTGTTCACAGAAAGGTTCTTTGGGGAACACAAAATGATTCTATATATAAACAGTGCATTCAGAAAGTATTCCCCCTTCACTTTTTACCATTTTGTTAAGTTGCAGACTTATACTACAATTGTTTAAATTCTTTTTTTTTTTTTTTCTAATTAATCTACACACTACAATCTAGACCCTTTGCAACAACACTTAAAATTTAGCTCAGATGCCCCCCATTTCTCTTGATCATTGCTGAGATGTTTCTACACCTTGATTGGAGTCAACCTGTGGTAAATTAAATTGATTGGTTATGGTTTGGACACATCTCTCTATAAAAGGCCTCACAGCTTATAATGCATATCAGAATGAAAACCAAACTGAGAAATTGATGGAGAAGGGTCTTGTCTAGTCTGGTGACCAAGAACCTGATGATCACTCTAGTTGAACTCCATGATCATATATGCAGATGGGAGAAACCTACAAAAGGAGGTTTATTACTGCAACACTCAATCCTCTCCTCAGTGAAGACACATGAAAAAAAACACATGGAATTTGCAAAACAGCACCCAAAGGACCCTCAGACTCAGAGAAACACGATTATCTGGTCTAATGAACCTGAATTTTAAGAATCATATTTGAAGGAAACCTGCAGAGCAAGGGCTGTAATTGCTGCCAAAGGTACTTCAACTAAGTACTGAGAAAGGGTCTGAATACTTACGTGAATGTGATATTTCAGTTCTTTGTTTTTAAGAAATGTACAGACATTTATAAAATTGAAAAAAGTGAAAGGGGTCTGAATACTTTCTGAATGCACTGTATACTGTTGGAAGCTTTTTGTTCCACATGAGGGCAGGACAGAAAACAGAATAAATAAAATTAGCCTTACCATCAAAATCAAGCTTCCCATCTTTGTTTGTGTCGGCATCTGCCATGAGTTCATTTACCTCCTCTTCTGATAATGGCTCACCAGTTGCACGCATGATATCCCCAAACTCCTCACGGTCAATGAAACCATCTTGGTTTCTGATAGGAAAATATGTATTTTTAATTACAAAACTGTTGTTGATTTTGTTGTTGAGCTAAGTGACTAATTGTCTTGTAATGCCAGGATGTGTTTGTTCCTCTATTAATCTGATTGCTGATGATTACATGAGTGTTTTTTGTTTACATTGCATGACATACTTGTCAAAGACACGGAAGCATTCAGAGAGTTCCTCCTCACTCTTGCCAGCTTGGTCTTCTTTTAGCTGCTGCACCATCATGACCAAGAACTCCTCAAAGTCAATAGTGCCACTGCCTGTGGATGCAAAACTGAGATGTGATGGGACAGAATGAAAAAGTTTTCAGAAACAAAATACTACAGGGATCGGTTAACTCTCCACGTCATATTTGTTTGGAGATGAAATACACAGCTCTTTGAATATGGAATAAACCAATTGGCTGCCACGGTCAGATAAGATGAAGTCTGATAGACCCCACCAGGTGAGGATTTCTGTCCTAAGAATCTTTTCTATGGTTTGTGCTTTGGCATTGTGCATGGGGAAAAACTCAACCCAGTGTGAGATGTAATCTACAAAACCCAGAAGGTACTCATGAAGTACCAAGGCATTTAGTTTCAGAAGTATTTTTAGGAATTTTGGTAACCAAACAGTTCAGAGAAGCATTTTATAGAAGACTTTTGTTTCGCAATTGCGAGCTTGCATCTCACAATTCTGACTTTTTTCTCAGAAATGCATGATACAAACTCACAAATGTTAAATTTTTATATCTCACAACTAAGTTATAAAGTCAAAATTGTGAGATATAAATGTGCAATTCTATGAATTTTTTCTCATAATTGCGTGATACAAAATTACTATTTTTAATTTTTTTCTCAAAATTGAGATATAAAGTAATAAAGTCAAAATTGTGAGATATAAACCTGCTATTCTGAGAAATTAAGACTTTTTTGCAAGTTAAAGTCAATTGCAAGACAAACTCACAACTGGGACTTTTTTTCTCAGATTTACAAGTATATATTTCACAACTGTGACTTTTTTCAGAATTTTGAGTTATACAGAATTATATATATATATACAGAATTGTCAGATATGAGCTTTTTTTCTCAGAATTGTGTGATAAAAAAAATATTTTTTTCTCACAAATGCTCAGAATTTTCAGAATTTTTTTCTCACGACTGAGTTTATATCAAGCAATTCTGACTTTATAACTCACAATTGCGAGTTAATATCACACAATTCGGAGGGAAAATCTGAATTGTGAGATATAAACTCTCAATTGTGAGTTATAAAGTCAGAATTGCGTTTGTGAGAAAAAAAAGATTTTAAAAGATTCTAAAAAAACTCACAATTCGGACCTTTTTCTCAGAATTGATATATAAACTCACAATTGAGTTGTAAAGTCAAAATTGTGACATGTAAACTCAGAATTCTGACTTTTTTTTAGAATTGCAAGTTTATCTCAATTTTGAGGAAAAAAAGTCAGAGTTGTGAGTTTGTACCATGCAATTCTAAGAAAAACATTGTAAAACAAGATTGTAAGATAAAAGGTCACAAAAACCTTTTTTTTTATTCAGTGGGCTTCCATACGTTCGCCTTTCATAGTATGAAAAAAAATGTTATGGATGTCAGTAGCTATAACCAGCAACTGTTTGGATATCTACATTAAAAATGGCTTCTTTTGGGTTCAGAAAAAAAATAAAAATCATTAAGTTTGAAATGACATGAGGGTGAGTAAATGATGACAGAATTTTAATTATTAGGTGAACTATTTTTTTAAACACTTTGTAAGTGAACCCATATTTAATGTATTCCATTTTTTGGTTGTGACCCAACTTACCATCTTCATCTACTTCTTCAATGATGGCATCCAGCTCCTCTCTGGTTGGATTCTGACCCAGCATCCTCATGACGGTACCCAACTCCTTGGTGCTGATATCACCGCCACCATCAGTGTCGAACATGTCGAAGGCAGCCTTGAACTCTTTGATTTGGGATTACCAAAAAAGAAAAAGAAAAAAAGAATTCAAAACTGGATGTGAAAAGCTGCGTAATGAGATTTTTTAACACGAACACTTCACTACTGTTAGACAAGCAGTATAATGAGCAGACTGTTAAAGTTCACACACTCACCAGCAATCATTTCTTCACTCAGGAAAGAGCGGGCATCTTGCTGGGCATCAGTGGGCTAATGAGAAAAAGAGATTGTGATATGCTAAGAGACTTAGGGCACATTCAGAAATCAGACTGAAATTGTGAAACAACTGTTCATTATTTGGCAGTAGACATCCTTCACAGGGAGTTCCTAGTCTTTTATAATGCAAAAAAATATATATTTCGAAAAATATTCATGACAAACAGCAGGCAGGAACAACATTATGAAAAGTGTTTCCTTTTAAACAGTTCTTTCTGAGTTCAACTTTATAAAATAAAAATATGTAGAAACTTCAGTGCCCTTAAATAGTATTTGGTAATAATAAGTGTTATAATAAGTAGGGCTGCACGATACATCGTTTCAGCATCGTCATCGCGATGTACGCATGCGCGACAGTCACATTGCGGCAGTCACGATGCTGGGCAAAATAAAAATAAAATAATGTGTGTCTGATACAAAAATTTACTTTCAATATTTCTAAACTTTCTATTCACGGATCTATATTTGTCTAATATAAAGTAATTAACTCATATTTAAGGGTTCTTTAAAAACTACAAAGCACACATTGTCTCTGCGTGTGCACATACTCTTTGGTGCGCATGACGAAATGAGCGCGGGACTGGAGAAAAGCGCCAAAATGGAAGATTTGGTCGCAAAAAGAAACGCAACGTCGGTCATATGGAAATATTCTGGATACAAAAACGATGATGCTGACCAAAAACAGGTGCTTTGTCGGGAGTGCCTGGCAGTTGTTGCTACAACTCGCGAAAACACTACGAAGGAATTTGTTTGACCATTTAAGTCGGCACCACAAAGCACTGTATGACGAATGCAAAACCAGATCATTTGCCGTCCAAAGCATGCGGATGCGTTTGCCAGTTCGCCAGCCTTACGAGAAGGGCTCTAAGCGACAGAAAGATGTCACTGATGCTATTTCACCTTGCGAAAGACATGGGCTGTATCCGAAATCGCCCCCTATACCCTCAAATAGTGCACTATTTGAGGGGACAGCCATTTTTAGTGGTGTTCGAAACCATAGTGGACGTTTCCGAGTGCACTCATTCAATCCCACAATGCACCGCAAAAACGAGTGTACAATCGATGTACACTTAACGGCTAGAAATAACCCATAATGCACTGTGAGAGTCGCGCCGATTAAATTCCCGTGTCTCGCCAAAAGATGGCGCCCGCCGCTGAATCATCCATCCATTCATTTTAAAACATTTAAAAAAAACGGGCGTAATACAGCGTACAACACAGATACAAATTAGTTGTAAATTGATTATTCAGTTTGTTTAACTAGGGTTTATACGTAATTTCCGTGACATTGTTCAAGATAAATCCTTTAATCTTACTACTGGAACTGTCCGTTTTAAATGAGTGTTAAATAGCAAGCATGCAAAAGCGCCAGTCCTTCCGGTGCATTCAGTGTCCAAATTCACTCACTCGTTTTCATTCACTCCTTCAAGTGGACTGAATGAGTGGACTAATGTAGGGAATAGTGAATAAGGGTATAGGGGGCGATTTCGGATACAGCCATGGTACCAATAAACACGGTCACCAAGCAGAGTTTTACAAACATGATCCGCTCGCTTGACAAGCCTTATGTTATGCCGTCACGCACTTATTTTTCTCAAACTGCCATCCCAGAGCTGTACAACAAATGCAGTGAATAAGGTGAGTCAAACTGTTTAGGAAACAACCCAAAATAAGCTTTAAAAAGTATTTTATTTCAGGGTTTTGATTATACTTTTACATTTTTTTATTCTTTGAAAATGCTTACAAAATTATCCCAATTATTTTTGAATTATTATTTGATTTTTAAGCAGTTCAAAACACCTGATGAACATAAATGAATTTGTACACATCGCAATATATATCGCAGGAAAAAAATATATCGCAATGTAATTTTTTCCCAATATGGTGCAGCCCTAATAATAAGTATTAATTATCAAACAGCACTGGTGTAAAAGTGTAAGATTATCAATGCATTCAAACCAAAATATCAAATCAGATGGATTTTGCAAACAAATGATTCTAGTGCTTTAATGAACAAAATTAAGCGATTGGCTTGATATTTTATATAATGAAATGAGATTCTGGTGTTTTTATGTATAGAATGAATATTAAAATAGCCTACTTTCTAGGTAACCTAAAGGTGGTAAAGACACTTAATAATCAAAGTAATATATTTTTTTTAATTTATGATCTCTTTAGAACTGCAAAATGAATATAGCTACAAGCTACTTGTATTACTGGGGTTCAAAGAATTAAAGCACATATGAAAAAATACTTTACATATTATCTGTTAAGCCTGTAGCTGTCACGATCCAGGCGGGGTTGAGGAGTGGAGATGGATGAGGAGAACCGGAGTAGGTGAACGAATAAAGTTTATTGAAATAAAACACTGTAACTAATACAAACAAACAAAAACCGGGAGTAAAAGATGAGCACATTAACACAAGCAAACAGAGGTAACAGAATCATTGACGGACAAATGGGGAGTGCACACACAGACTCTTAAATACACTGAAACGGGGGCGTGGTCACAAACGAGATAACAGGATGACGAGGGGGAAATACAAATATGGGCATGGAAGGAACCAAAAGGACTAACCAAAAGGGGGAGAACAGACTAAACCAAAAGAACTAGAAACAAGAGGGGAAAAACACTTGGAAAACATGACAGAACAGGACAAGACACAGACATGATCCTGACAGTAGCAGTCTAAATCAATGACAAAAAAAAGAGCTTTTTTTGACAAGTCCAGGTCATTTACCATAACAATATTATATTTTTAAATGTTTATAATGGTTATAGTGCCAGCTGTTGTCCAATCTCCCTAAAACTTACATGCTTGTTTAGAATCACCTATCGCATGCGCTCATCAGGTTTTGTGAAGTTTTGAGTTTTTCTTCAGGCTTTATAGGCTTTTGGGAATATTTGAACAGGCTCATTTTTTTGCACAACCCTGTTAAAGCTTCCCAAAGGGTAAATTTCAACATTGTGATCATTTTTTTTTCCCAGATTGAGCGAAAAACCTAGGAGTAGTTTGCAAAAGTAGGTTTTGTTTTACAATTTCTTAATCATTTAACAAACTGTTTGATTGACAGTAGTGGTTCTAGAGGCAAAGTTGTTCTGAATAAGGAGGTGTATCGTATGAATATAATGCGCATGTAAGAAAAACTGCACAGTACACAATTGTTTACGCCCTTGAAAAATGCTTAAACAACCCCCCCCCCCAACGGCCTTTTTTTTTTCAAATGTCTCAGTTTTATTCTGATCGACCTCCGTTAAGCTCGTCTAATAGATTTTCAAAGTTCATCTGCCTATAGCAGCCATGTTTTTTTTAAATACGCAAATGTCCTTTAGGACACATGTAGAACTTTGGACCAAGACTATGTGCACCTATTTTTCATGGCGATAGGACAAAAGGTTGCATAGTTATGGAGGTTTTTATGTTTTTCCCTCTCAAACACATTGTGAGTTTGGTGAAGATATTTCATTCCGTTCAAAAGTTATAGCTGTTTTGCCAGTGCCGATAGCCTTGTGGGCAGCATGCTGACATACAATGCCTTTGCGCTCTGGGCGTCCCGTGTTCGAATCCTAACTCAAGAACCTTTCCCGATCCTGTCCCCTATCTCTCTCCCACTTCGCTTCGTGTCAGTTCTGATCTGTCCTGTCACAAAAATGGCAAAAATAAATCTTAAAAAAAAAATTGTTAAGTTTTCTTGATAATTATTGATATTTACTCTCCAGAGAATCTTTCTGCAGTGGTTTGGGTCTAATCGTCCAACCTAGGACTATTTTGCAAAAGTATGCAAAGATTTAAAAAAGTATTTCAAAAAATGCAAAATACCTGAAAATTTGTGTTTTGTGCGGCGTGAGCCAAGGATTCCAACAACATAAGAACGGTTTAGAAGTTATAGGCAATTTCATACTTTTGATTTCTGTAACGCCCCCTCAGGCTGATTGGGGTGAGCCTTGGTGACGTTGTAGATGGTATGCGTACTACCATCCCAAGTTTCAAGTCTCTATGACTTAGGGTTTGGTCTGCCCAATCAGTTTTACTTGGAGATGATTCTTGGCCATTCTAACAATTACAAAAGGGGGTTAAGAACGTAGCTTATTAATAGCAAACATTGACAAGTAGGCCTATATGGTCATGAATATGCAGCAAATAAAAAATATAAATTGAGTAACATCTATTTAGAGCTGAAGGAATAATATAATAACTAATAGCTCCACATCACAAAGCACTGTAGGGAACACAAACAAACTCCAGATTTATCACCCATATGTCCTCAAGTGACTCAGATTTAGTGGGTTTCGAGTGAAGCCATTATTGAAAAGGAGTTATAAATGCATTGAATGATCACATCATTAAAACAGACTATTTCTACAGCCAAAAAAAGAAAAAAAATTGTGACAGTGTAGTGGCTAGTGTACATTGTATTAATGAGTTTCTGCATGAAATGTATTCTGGTAACATAAATGTATTACAAGAGATCTGTCAAGGATTTGTTAAACAACATGTTCTCACATACTCTACAACTGAACTACAATACCTCCTACACCACACACATTCTCCACCGCCAAAAGATCTGTAACATATTTGGTAGCTAGAGAAGGAAACAAAAGATTTAACCAGAAACAACAAGCATCTCTTCCTTACTAAAGGAAGTACCTATTGACCAGTCTGTTCTTGCCTTGGTTTTGTGTACAAATGCTACTTAATACCAACATGAATATACAGTCCTCTCACAGAGCCAGAATCCTGTTGTTCACATGCACATTCTCAGGAGGAATCACAGAATGACATTGCAAATGTCAAAGGACCATGACAGTCTCAGCACTGTAATCAAATCCTGCAAGTTTCCTACTTTGAAGATGTGTATTACCACATGTATCCAGAGGTCACAAGCACTAGCAAATATGAAAGGCAAAGCAGATAAGTCTCTCGTCAATCACTGCTCTAAACACAAAATACTTAACAGTAGTGATAGTTTCGCTAATATAGATGATGACTTCACTGCTGTGAATATTAACTGCGCACATTTGCAAACACAACAAGCCAAAAGAATTTCAAAGAAATTTGAGTCTTCTATTCGACTAGTCATATTGACATATATAGAACCTTATGAGCAGCATCTACAGAAACTAATTTTACTCAAGTAAAATATCATTTAATATGATAAAATCAACTTGATATGATTACGTAAGAACAAATAGGGTTAAAGGTTTAGACCAAGTGAACCTGTAAATATTTTCAAGAATATGCATCCATATTGTTGCCATATCTGCTCCTTTCCAGAAATCTTACCATATTGACAGCTTGTTATTGAGATCAAAGCCTATCAGAAAACAATAACAGTCTTCTATCCAGCAGCCTTTCTCCTAAACAAACGTCTCCAGACTCCCCTAATAAAACCTCATATTATTCTCACTATTCTAGAAAATGGCCAGGATTGGACAAGAAACTCCAGAGACTCAACTTCTTAGCCAATGCCTGTTCAGCCTTTAAAAAAGCTCCACCCTTTTTCTTCATCCCTTTCTAATCCAGTGCCACCTCTATGTGCCCTCCATTGCCCCATATTTAGCTGAAGGATGGACAAGTGGTCTCAATGACATTTCCTTGCCAATAAATAAAAGGTAAATAAATAAGGAAAGCAATGCAAGGTTATTTAAGCAGTGGATTAACAGTTTCCAGAAGCAGATGTTGGCTACAATCAGTTCCACACACAAGGTTGGATTTGTTCCCTCAGCCACATGACTGTGTTTCTTCACCTTATCTGTCAATTGCACCATCTAGAAGTCAATTTGGCTGAGTATCCCTGTCTATACTGACTTGGATCTGCATCAGATGGACACGTATTAAGAAACAGTGAGTCACAACAAGACAATGAGATTCATGTGAGGCATCAAAATCAGTTGGTCAATGTACCACCCTGAAGGGGTTTATTACACAGCTACACTCTCTCTCTCAAAAAAAAAAAAAGATAAAAAATATGTTGCTAGGGAGGAACCCCGGACCACAAAACCAGTCAATGTTATAGTTTTTTATTTAATGCCAAAAATTATAAAGATATTAAGCCAATATCATGTTCCAATAAGATATTTAGTAAATTTCTTGAGACACTCGCATTCAGCATATTTAAGTAATCAGCCATCAAGCTTTTTTTTACCAGATTGTTCCATTTTTTTTTATTTTATTTTTTTTATTTGGCATATGAAAGAACTACTCGCTTTAATAATAATATAAAAATACTACAAAATAATGCATCAATAATTGTGTGGGTATGTTGGTAGGGATGTCAGAGTGTGGTTTGCATGTCTTTACTGAAAATTTAATGTGTGTAATTAGTTTGAAAGAATTATATTGTACTGGCAATCAAAAATCCCACTCCATGTTTATGAGTCTCACCCTTGGCAGGGTCAATGGTGCCATGTGAAAACTATGAATAAGGTCAAAGAAGGATAATGAGCTTTTTCACCCAAACACACATTTTAATCCTTGATTGCACTTTTTAATTTGTTATTGTTTTTGTACAGAGATAAAAGGTGAGCTTGTATTTGATGTAGAAGTTCAGAAGCTCCTAAACACATTGTTTTTGTTTTCACCACAAGAAAATGCTGATTGTCTGGTAGATTTTATACAAAGTTCTTCTTCGCACAGCAAAACCTATAAATATTTGGGGGCTAAAGGGCTTGGTCATTTCAGTGCTTGCAAGATGAAGAGACGTTACTCAGCAGAGGAAGCTCTGGAGCTAGTGTTATATAATATTTATATATTATAACATTAAGGCCCGGTTTCACAGATAGGGCTTAGACTAAGCCAGGATTAGCCCATAGATCAATTAAGACATTTAAGTAATTTTTATAAACTTGCTTAGAAAAAAAAACATTACTGGTGTGCATCTTAAAACAAAAAAAGGCACTGATGTATTTTTAAGATCAGTCAGTGCAAGTTTATTTCAGTTGAAACAGCTCAGACTTACATTTTAGTCTAGGACTAGGCTTAAGCCCTGTCTGTGAAACCAGGGGAAAGTGTTCTTTTTTTTTTTTTTTAAATCTAACACTACTTAAAAATTATAAATACCTCATAATTAATGTTGTTGTTCTTCACTAACACACCCAAGAAGCTAATAAGCAAACAACAAAAAATCTGCTTAGCATTAAGTATTTGGAAATTAACAGCTATTTTTAATTTTTTCATAAAACAAACCTGTGGCATTATGTAAACAAACCTGCATTTAAAGGCTTACATTTCTGAAAATTATTGAATGTTTGGTATCTATGGATAGAACAGATGCTGGTTAAAAAATTGACATCAGTGAAAGTGGGAAAAAATATTAATACATCATATTTTTATGACAGTTTTTGGACATGGACATTTTTGTCCATTTTGCACCTATGTTAACTTCTTCTTCTTTTTTTTTTTACGCACAAGGGTTAAAAGTAGAGTAATCATGGCATAATCTACCCGTAGAGTAATCATTACCCGTTTACCTCCAATTGTTCCCAGTGTTTTTCTGCAACCACTGCAAGTGACAGAACTATGACATTTACTCTGAATTGGTCTATAGTATAACAAAAACAGTTGCTGGATTATAGCCTTATTGTTAACACACACTGTGGACACACATCAGTGTTCAAACACCTTATAAAAATGAATTTTGCATTATGGGCCCCCTTTAAGAACTGTATACGAACAGGTTTTTGGGGGAATCTAAAATGATTCTTCTATGAAATAACTGCAAAAGCCACTTTTCAGAACCTTTATTTTCAATACTGTTTAATTACATCACATGATGTCACTGAATTTGCTGTCAGAGTCATATGCTCTTTTGAATAGACTAGAGCAATCAAGTTTCTAAAAAGAGCTATCCATTTATCCTTGCATTACCTCATGCATGATCAGTACCGATTTTCCTCTCTCTACTTATATTTTCTTCAATTTGACAGCAGACGGCGTGACCTTGTCAGAATCTTAAGGCTCATCATCATTACCCTTGCATGCCTTATCCGGTTTCTCCAAATAATCCTCTGACTGCTAGAGTTTCATAGGCTTTGCAAATCCATCTACTCCCAGCACAAGTCTTAGTAGATAGTCTTGATCCACATGCTGAACGCACCCACACCCATCACTTATAAACACTATAAACTCAAATTGTAATACAATACAATCAAAGTTACGATGTGTAAAGATGTCATAGCCAAATGTAGACTTGTGTCATGGTCTGAATTAAAGGCACCAACATGCTAAAACAATGCCGCCTTGCTTTTGGGAATCAGACTAAATTTCATGTTATGTAGTTCTGTACATCGTTCAAAGATATGTAGTAAAGCGAGTGAATCTACCACACATGCACACACACAGTATGAGAATTAAAAAGGATTAATTATGTGCTTTTACTCTTAACTTTTTTTTCTACTCCTCCTTTTCTATAAAATGACCTTAATTAGACAATTAATGGTAAGTCTCATTGAGCTAAACCAGCAGAGAAGCCTGTGGCAAGAAAATTAATGAAAGCTAACTTCTTTCCCAGTGAAAACTTTTTATTACGCTGGTCTGGTTGTGAGGAAGGCTCTCTATTATCTTATGAGCTTATTTCTCCCTCAGATCCTGGACCACAAAACCAGTCTTAAGTAGCACGGGTATATCTGTAGCAACCGCTGTCACGATGGGTGTAGGAAACGTGACACAAAGTAGAAGTAAATGCAAAGTTGACTCAATCTGACTAACTGAAGCCCAGGCATCACACGTTTTTCTGTGAAATTAGAAACACTGAGATCATATAGAGCCACATGAGGTCAATGTACTCAGTGTGCCTCAATGACTCACAATGTTTCTTACTGAAGTACATTTTACTAAAAATTACTATTTTAGTCTTTCATAATTCCACATTAAATTCATCGTAGTATTTAGTTGTTAGTGTACATGTGAAATTTAAACTAGAGTGAATTCAGAGTGAAAACACAAGTAAACACAACATGTAGTTTTTGAATGAAGTTTTTTATTATGAAGGGAAAATAAAATCCAAACCCACATGGCCCTGTGTGAAAAAGTGTTTGCCCCCTAAACTTAATAACTGGTTGGGCCACCCTTAGCAGCAACAACTGCAATCAAGCATTTGCGATAACTTGCAGTGAGTCTGTTACAGCGCTGTGAAGGAATTTTGGCCCACTCACCTTGGCAGAATTGTTGTAATTCAGCCACATTGGAGAGTTTGAGCATGAACCGCCTTTTTAAGGTAGGATTCAGGTCAGGACTTTGACTAGGCCACTCCAAAGTCTTCATTTTGTTTTTCTAAAGCCATTCAGAGGTGGATTTGCTGGTGTGTTTTGGATAATTGTCCTGCTGCAGAACCCAAGTTTACTTCAGCTTCACACATTGTCCTTCAGGATTTTCGTAGACAGCAGAATTCATGGTTCCATTTATCACAGCAAGTCTTCCAGGTCCAAAAGCAGCAAAACAGCCCCAGACCATCTCACTACCACCACCAGATTTTACTGTTGGTATGATGTTCTTTTTCTGAAATGCTTTGTAACTTTTACGACAGATTTAATGGGACACACACCTTTCAAAATGTTCAACCTTTGTCTCGTCAGTCCACAGAGTATTTTCCCAAAATATTGGAATCATGCAGGCCATTTTTCTTTCCAGCCACTCCTGGGAAGGTTCACCACTTTTCCAAGTTTTCGCCATTTGTGGATAATTGCTTTCACTGTGATCTCAATTACTTTCTTTCTCATTTGTTCCTGAATTTCTTTGGATCTCAACATGATGTGTAGCTTTAAAGGATCTTTTGTGTGACTCAGGTGCAGAAGCAGACTCTAATTGAGCGATTGAGATGTAATAATGAACACAGCTGTCGTCATTTACTGAAGATGCAGAGGAAAACGTTACTTTCACTTTTAAAAGGAATGCGCGATCCTGTCTGCATATGCCTCTATGTTCGTTCGAATCATTCCTGATGCAGCTTCACCCACCGCAGAAGTAAGTATAACGATTTTTTATGCATCTTTGTGAATGGCATTTCTTAATAATGTACTTATAAGCAAGTTTCACCGCTAAATGCGGCTAAAGTAAACAATATATGTCTGTAATCCTAGAGAGGGGCGGGGCGAGCAGAGCTCGTTGGCATTTAAAGGGGCCATGTCTTAAAACGAGCTGAGTTTTTGCAGAGCTGATTTTAACATGGTAAAAGGCTGTTTTTTTACACTACTGTTGAGAATTTTTAATCAAAGTATATTATAGACTTTTCATTAAGACCCTAAAGAATCATATGAACTTGTGGAAAATGGGCATCCGATGACCCCTCTAAGTGATTTCTTAATTGCGAACAGGTGTGACAGTAATCAGGCCTGGGTGTGGCTAGAGAAACTGAACTCAGGTGTGATACCGACAGTTATGTTTTAACACTTTTTCACACAGGGCCATGTGGGTTTTTTTCCCCCTTCATAAAAAAACATTCATTTCAAAACTGCATGTTGTGTTTACTTGTGTTATCTTTGATTAATATTTAAATCAGTTTGATGATCTGAAACATCGAAGTGTGACAAACATGCAAAAAATACAAAATCATTAAGGGGCCAACACTTTTTCACACCACTGTAGACAGACAGACAGACAGACAGACAGACAGACAGACAGACAGACAGACAGACAGATAGATAAAAAAGTTTCCATAAACTTATGAGGATGACTTTGAGCATCAGAATAGCTGCTTACTCATCATGGACAGATTTACATAAATGAACAAATCACTCAGGGCAGAGTGAGTGTCCTGTCATCACAGTTTCTAATCCAGCCACCATTCAGTCCATAAAGCAGACACTACTGGTGGGCCTGTTGCACATAGGTAACCTCTGGAAGCTCATTTAACAAGCATTTATTCTTCATGAGTGCCTAATGTCATCCCAAGCTCTCAAAGATGCTTAAGTTGTTAATTGACAGCAGCAACTGTCAACCTCTCGTTCCAGTCCCTCTGCTTAACACTCCCCCTTTTTCTTCGCTCTATTCTTAGACATTCTTAAGCACGGCAGCTGAAATCTTGGAGAACAACTAGATGTGTAGCAAACTAAATAAGGAGAGAGCAATGAACGCCCCTGCTCTTGTCCTCTTCCTAAATCCCTGTAATCTGCTCTGTGATTCTATAGCTGGACCACTGAATGCCAATACAAGCCAGTCGATAGGGCGATAAATGATTATGTTTGATCAATATCCTTTGAACTTGACCGTTTCTTTGTTTTCTGTAGAGTTTTGGGAATTGCATGTTCCACTCTTTTCAATCACAACACAAAGGTTTTCACTTAGCTCAAGCTGTGAGATCTCTTCCTACATCCTTTCACCATCATTAGTTCACTCTCATCTCTATTAACATTTTGTTAGTGATAATAGAAGATGAAATCAAATATGAAATGAAAAGCCATTAGTAGACTGGGCTACTCATTTACAGAGGCATTTATTATTACTATTTAATTTTATGTTTAATTGAATTTTATTTTGACAGTCCACCTTGCATGTTGGGTGAAGCCGAATGTAGCAACTAGCATTTTAACTCTTAACCAAGATTTTGTTTGTATAGCCTGCATCTCTAAGTGCAGATTAAAAAGAAAATGTCTCTCCTATAATAAATTACAAATAACACGGTAGTTGTATAACATTTATGGGATATTCAAATTTATGTGACTTGATAAATTTCCTAGTGAAAAATAAATACTGTATACAAAAGATTTATTTAAATTACACTTATTTCACGCTAAGTACACTACAAATAAATTGACATATGCACTCAATAAAAGCACCCTGCAATTGTTCTTATAGTACACTAAACAGATATATTTAAAGTCTGCTAAATTGGAACAACTAATTTTGTACTTACTGCACTTTAATTGTGTGGAAGTAGTGCTGAAGTCCAGCTGAAGAAATACTTAATTATATTTGTGCTATAGTGGAACTATTGCAAGTATACTTTCTGTAAGTACAATTTACATATTTAGCTTTTAAAAAACAATATTATTTAATATGGAAGCCCGTTATCGCCACTGAATAAAAAAAAGGTAATTGTGGCTTTTTATCTCGCAATTTTGACTTTTTTTCTCAGTAATGAGAGATACAAACTCACAATTGAGAGAAATAAAGTCAGCATTGTGAGATATAAACTCGAAATATAAAAAAATTCTCATGATTTCAAGTTTGTATCTTGCAATTTTTACTTTCTCACAATTGCGAGTTTGTATCTCATAATTCTGACTTTTGTTTCTCAGAATTGTGAGAAATAAACTCACAATTGCGAGTTATAATGTCAATTTCTGAAGGAGAAAAACTGATATATTTACAGAAATGCAAGTTTATATCTCGCAATTCTGACTTTATTTCTCAGAATGTTGAATTATATCTCACAATTCTGACTTTACAACTCGCAATTGCAAATTTTTATCTCACAATTCTGACTTTTTCCTCACAATTGCAAGGTTGTATGTCATAATTCTGTCTTGCAATTGCGAAATTGCATCTCACAATTCTGTCATTTTTCTCAGAATTTTTCTCAGAATTTTCCCCCCACAGACTAGCTTTGAAAAAAAAAAAAGTCAAAAATGTCATTCTATAATTATACTTTTCCTAAATAACACGTACTCCCATATAATAACTGCGATGTTCTACAAAACAACAAGCTTCAAAACACTTTTTTTCCCTTACTGCTGAAAGTGACATTACTTACTGTGAAATCCGTTTTTTCTCAGATACATCACTAGTGTAAGCTGCATGATGCCTACTTGTCAACGTAGTCCATTTACAACAAAAATGTATCTCGACTTTATAGTGGTTATTTTGAGAAAACAGGGTGTCGTTTTACCCCAAGGTGGCGTTCTACGCTATAACAAAATCGTTGCAAAATCACATTTAGCCTATGGGTCAAAATGATCAATTCTCTTTAATGCCAAAAATCATTAGATATCTTCCATGTAGATATTTTGTACATTTCCTACAGTAAATACATAAAAATATTACATTTTTGATTAGTAATATGCATGATATGCATGATTTATTTTTGCACCCAGATCTCAGATTTTAAAATAGCTGTTTGTCGGCCAAATATTGTCACAAACAGTTCATCTAAGTTTACATTTTTGTTGTGACTGACTGGAGTGACTTTAAAAACTGAACTGGTAAATGTAAAGAGTGTAGGCTACTTGTTGTTTGCGTATCAACATCAATTGCATTTATAGTCAATCAATTAAAAATAATTTCTAATAATTTAGTTGGTCAATAGGCTATGTAGGTTATGCATTAAAATAGTTTCTATCTATTTTAATCAAACGATAGATTATTCTAATTGCCTATATATTGATTTACTAAATATTTTAAAAGGAATTAAATAGATGCATTAGCTAATACTGTTACATTTTTACACTTATATACAAACGCACATTGTCCATTACAATAAACAACATTAACAAGCATGAACATTTTTTATATTATGTTATTTTTTTGGTCAGAAAGCAAGATCCTTGATTTTTAGAATCCATCCTAATACTCCCGCGGTTTTAACAGTTTAAACGGGTCAAGGTTAATCGAGGCAACTCTCTCAACTGGTTATTTTCACTATAGATATGCTCTTTGAATGACTTTAAGCCCCACCTTCGTCTAAGTCACTCACCTGTCTTTATATTTTCTGGACACACAACGCGTGCAGGCGCAACAAATGCGAACATCAGCCACAGCGTCGTCAAACTCCCGAAGTGCTCGTCGTCGTCCAAATGAGTTTCTCACGTGCTGTACCATGTTTCATACTATGGACTGCAGCCTGCGCGTGTCCGACTCCAAACCAGGATGGCAACATCACTTCAGACGCCCTCCAGCAGTTGAACCAGGGACGCTGTCTCTTCAGATCCATCCTCCCGTCAGATACAGCTGTGCAGGCACTGGTGTGTGTCTTTGTGGTGATGACCATCATCTCACTTGCCATCAACAGCTGCACTCTGTTCAGTCTCGGCAGTTCAGAAGACTTATCCTGGGAGCCACGCTTTGCCCTGCTGAAAAACCTCATAGTAAGTGACATCCTACTCATTGTAACCCAAGGTCCAACAGTGGCATACTGTCTGCTGCAGAAAACCACACTGCTGTATGGAGCTTGGTGCCTCACTCAGTTCTTTATTAACACTGTTTGTGTTTTCTGCACTGTGCTTACTATCACCTGCATGGCTTTGGAGCGTTACCTGTACGTGTGCCAGGCTATCTACTACATTAGTATACTAACCACCAAGCGCCTCAGCTTGATGGTCGGGCTCACGTGGCTTATTTCGCTGTCCTTTTCAACAGTGATCACAGCTTTGCTCAGTTTGGGGCACAAGAGCTCATTGCTAGGGAAACCCATTACGGGACTCCTTTGTGAGCCGGACACCTTGGAGGCCCATCTCGGCTTTCCACGTGGCTCTGCGGTGTTTCGGAAAGTAGTTGGGCTTGTGGTGACCCTGCTTTGCATCTGCTCCTACTCATTCTCATACCTCCGCATGTATCAGGAGGCGCGTAACGCCGTTCAGCCTTTTCAGCAGGTCAACAAGAGGGCACGCAACACCGTGATATTCTACTGCTCCATGCTGCTGCTTCAGCTTCTCCCCATCTTTCTAAAGATAGCCTCAGACGCTCTGTGGGAACTCGAGGGCAGCATGGCCATGATCCGTTCGATGGATTACACTGGAGACTGGATGTCGGCAGGGACCCTCCACATCATGCTGCTGGTGATGCTTCAGGTGCCTCCTTGCATTAATCCGCTCATCTACGGTCTGCGAAACAGGGAGGTGAGGGAAGCTCTGCCCAGGCTGCTGTGGAGGAGGAGGAACAACCGATAAGTAAGACAAAGGTTTGACATGTTTCAGGGAATTTTCAGTCACCTGGCAACATTCTGAAGAAACAGTCTGGAAAAGGACAGAAGAGTGTGTTATGTCTGATTGTCATTGTTTATTTATGCACAATATAAAACTTTAATGCAAGACATTTTGAATGCAAAACAGCAAATCTGACTGAAATGTAATGTGCCTTTTGTTTACATAAAACATGCCTCTACTTATTAAGTCTTTATATAAATAGGATTTGCTAACACTTCACAGATAGGTTCAAATTCAGTTAATGCATCATGAACTGACAGCATTTGTGTTCATTTATAAATTGACTGTCATTCACTGTTAATTTAGGTTTGTTGTAAATGTATTAAACTGATGCATAAAAACAAACTTTAGCATTACTCAACATGCTGTAAAACTGAGGCATTTTGGCATTTTGTAAAGTATTAAAGTTGAATTATTATTTTCTGTCAGTAAGTCTTAAGTGATATGTCAATACATATTAATGAATTTGAAGTATACTGAAGTATGAAACAAATTGTGTTACTTGGGTATTAATATATCTTTAATATTTTGATTGTTTGTGTACTAATAACCACCTATTGTATTTGGTCTATTTTTGACAGGAAAAGAAGTAATTGACTGGTAATTTCACAGAAGCCCCCCGATGTTTACTTACGCACTGTTTAAAGTACATAGTGCACAGATTTATATATAACCATGGCAACATATGCACATATGCCTAAAGCTGTGAAATGTAATTATGTTAACATTCTTAATGATTTCCAGCCAAGAATATGGATGCACCATTATGCACAGCAGAAATGAGGTGAAACAACTCCGTTTCTATGTTAGTGAAACAGATATCAGAGTTTAATTGCAGACTTATACTGTAGCTTCAAAATGATTGCTTATGAGGGAAAACAAAAAATGTAATGTGAACAGATGAAGAAGGGCGTCATGTTTTAATAGCTACATTTTGTTTATTTTTATTTATTTGATTGTTTATTTTATGTGACAAAAATGTTGAACTTTTGTACTGTTGATTTTTTTGGTATGTTGTAGTTTGAGTAGAAATGTAAGAATTTAGCTACATTTAATGTGCAAAACTAACTTGATTAAGCTTCACATCATGGTGTCTCCACAGAGATGTCAGATACATGCAGTTCCCATGCTTAATAAACCATTGAAAATGGTGAGCAACTCTGTTAACTTCATTGTCCACAGACTCTCATTCATCTCTCAATCAGTGGTTGCTACTACCAGTAAGTGTTTAAAATGTATTGTTCTCACTATTTTCTTTAATTGCATGGCTTGTTGAGAAGAGGTGTGCTAATATTTTCTAAGCATTTAGACTTAGTATTTTTGCCTGATGTCTAATACAACTGCTAGAGAAGAAAGAGAATAAAGCTAACCATAAATTTAGACATAAAGGACAAACTTTATGCTTTATGTCTTGGTGTGAAACCCATATATAGTGGGCGGAATATTTTACAATGTTTGATAGACAGAGCAAAATACTAACAAAACACAATATTAACAAAACAAGTTTTGCACTCGAATTTTCTTCAGAGAAGCTGTTTTTACTTTGACCTCGTGGAACTTGCTCCATTACTGCCACATCTGCCAGATTTCTGCCACAATGCATCTCAAATGTGATCAGTATCAGTCTTCATATTATGCTCATTTTAATCTTGGAAAAGTGCTTTTTAGGACAGGCCTTTAATTACAGCTGTTTTTTAGTGATAGATGTTCATGAGTCCCAGTTAAACTGCCTGCTGGTTTTCCAGCATTTTTGTTTTGTGTAGTTCCAACAATGCCTGTATGATTTTGAGATCCATTTTTTCACACTGAGGGCAAGTGAGGGACTCATATGCAACTATTACAGAAGATTCAAATACTCACTGATGCTTCAGAAGGAAACACAATGCATTAAGAGCTGGGGGTGAAAACTTTTGAACAGAATGAAGATGTGTACATTTTTCTTATTTTAAATATATAACTTACATAAATATATATGTTATATATTTAAAATAAGAAATCTGTATCTGTGAAGTGTTAGCAAATTCTATTTATATAAAGACTTAATAATAAATATATAACTTCTCGGGTTAGACCTAAACAAAAAATAGCATGCATTTTGCATGATTTCTCTTATTTTGCTAAAATAATTAACATTTTGCAAATTCTGCAAGATGTATGTAAGACTTTGACCCTTAACTGTATACTGAAAGTATTATCACGTGTGAAATCCAGTGGCAAAACCACATTTGCTTTGTCCACCAGCATGCTTCCTATTACCTAAGCATGCATATAATCAGATAAAGAACAAAAATATGTAGCTATTGGTTAAAAAAATTGTTTTTAACTGAAAGGAGAGAGACTTTTACCTAACAAAAGCTTTTGTATTTTTCTGTTGATTTTTCTGATGCTGTACTTACTTTCTAATGCAACTGGCCTTGCTTTAAAGCTATAGGCTATAGACAGTTATTGGTGAGCTCCCTCTAGTGATAAAGAGAGTAACATTTTACAAAATCATTTGAGAGGCATTGTTCTGTTCTTGTACTTTAAGCACATCCTGTATTTAAAGCCCCCTTTAATTATAAGAGTTCTTGATAACCATTTTAACTAATATTAGAATTTGAGTTTATATACAGAAATATAGTAATACGTCATAAAAAACAACTACTTGTACATAACTATAATTGGCCTTGGAAAATTAATTAAATTCAGTGAAACCAACAAGAGAAAACAAGCCTGTAGTGATCAAAAATGTTCTTCCTCTCAGGTGCAAAAAAACAAAGGAATGAGGAAGTGATGAGTCCTTGTGCAATCAGTCACTTCATAGATGCATTACAGGGAAATTGAACTGTTGCTCACACAAGCCACAGAAACTGACCTAAAACCAAAGAAACACATGCTGTATAGGTGAGTGCTATTTTCCAATTCATTATCAGTTGGTATTGTCACTATGTTGTAAAACACACAGCGTTTTGTGAGGAATATACAATACAGTTACAGTCTGCAGATTCTTTTGGTTTAAGTAGAGCAGGGCAAGGCTTAAGAATGAAACATTCTTCTCGAGTAGCTGGCAAAACCAGTTCTTTGTAGTCATCTAACTCTAAAAACTACATATAAAACAGGTGCAACTGGTATATAAATATATAGGCAAATGGTACCTCTGCAAAAATTACAATGCTAAATTACAATTTACACAGTTATCCAGGTTTATATTTGATTAATTAAATAATAGTTTATTAATTAAATAACAGTAAGAGAGAGAGAATAGAGGAAGATACATACCCTGTGTACCTTCAAAACTGCACAATTTTCGTCATGTGATTGTATTCAGGAAGTCATTATCATATTAAGCTGCACCATCATATCTAGTCTGTAAGTGAGAGAAACAAGTCAAAGTAAAAAACAAAACACACTCACACAAACTCATAGACATTGGCAATTTATCAACACAAAAAATGTCACTGGCACTGAAAATCCCCTTAATTTAAAAAAATAAAAAGGTTTTTTTTATTTACACTAAGGAAAATATTTAACCTCACAAAGATGGGGAAATACAAGGAGGAAGCATTCATATCTAACATGGCTGGAATATAAAATAGTTTCACAGAGACAACCAATTCACCTTGGTTTTATTTTATTTTATATGGACATATATAGAAATGTGTCATATTGCATATTACAGTAGTCACTCTCTTTGACTTCCATACAGTTTGTCCTCTTTTACTTTGCTTAATAACTTAGCAACTACATAGCAACTGAAACTTAACAACTGCCCTGGTAACCAATTAAAGCACCTTAGTTTATGAACAGAGTTTGACAAGTGCAAGCACCACTCCACCATTTTCTTTACATTTATTTTTATCATTTATTTGCAATTATAAATAAAACTGTACTCCAGTCATGTCACTTCCTTTGAAAAGTTCCTCTTAACACTTACATAATTGTCATTATAGTTAGAGGGATAGTTCACACAAAAACTCATCCTCATGTCATTTTAAATCCGTAAGACCTTTGTTCATCTTCGGAACACAAATGAAGATATTTTTGATGTGTCTGAGAGCTTTCTGACTAGGGCTGGACAATATGACCTAAAATCAAAATCTCAATTAATGAACGATTATTTTTATTTGGTTATTTATTTTATTTTGGAGCTCAATGTTATAGATGTGAATCTGACTCATGATTGCTGTTGCATGTGATCTTCCTCTCACTGAACTTGTTCTGCCACTCTTTATGCGCAAATACAGTTGAAGTCAAAATTTACATACACCTTGAAGAATAAGCAAAATGTTAGTTACTTTATCAAAATAAGAGGGATCATACAGGTGTCACAATGCAGACAGAAACGGACTAACAAAGATGGAAAGTCTTTAATAAAGCCACAAAAAAGTGCAGGAAATGCTGGAGAACACAAAAACACAGGTAACAACACCGGACAAAACTGAACAAACACACCAACTTATAAAGGCACACCGATTAACAAGGACAGGTGTAGGGAATCACGCTAACAAGGGGGAAGTCCAAATATGTGCAAGGGAGAAACCAATACACACAGTAGAGCGGGGGAAGACACTGGGAAAAACCAACATAGACAGTCCAGGGGTGTGACAACATGAGGCATGTTATTTTTTATTTAGTACTGACCTGAATAAGATGTCACATAAAAGACATTATATCTACATATAGTCCACAGAATAAATTAATAGTTAATAAATATCATATTTTTTCATTTGGTATTGCATTTCAGAAGCTATAGAAGACACTTACACGTTCCCCACAAGACAAAATAAGTTCAATTTGATCTTCAAATTCAAAGAGACTAACTATCTCTAAAAAAAAAACAGCAGTGTCATACAGGTAAAAACAGAGTATGAAGAATCAAGTGTGTGTAAACTTTTGAACGGGGTCATTTTTATAAATTTAACTACTATTTTCTCTTGTGGACTATAGGTAAATGTCTTTTATGTGAAATATCTATTCAGGTCAGTACTAAATAAAAAAATAACATGCATTTTGTATGATCCCTTTTATTTTGATAAAATTACCATTATGCACATTCTGCTTATAACTTGTAAACTTCAACTTCAACTGTATTCACTCTAGGTTCTTACTGGTCCTTCACAGAGAACACGTGTTTGCATCAAAAGTGCAAGACACAGTGCTCAGGAATGGTTTAAAAAACCATGTTACCATCAAATACAACAGTTGCTATGCCAACTTGCTACAATAAACAAAAGCTTAAATGCTTGGCCCACCTTCATTGTCTGTTGATTGGTCTACTGTTTTGAAACTGAGATTGATGAATGATGCTGTGTGTAAAAGTTTAAATTATATTAACTTGACATTTTAAATGCTGCACTTGCATGCGGGACGCAATGGTCATACATGTCTATTTAGCACTAACTAAATACATGGTAGTATGTTTTAAATGGAAAAATTTAGTTGGTTAGAGGTTCTGAATTTAGTTTCGATTACTTTTTGATTAATCATCAGGTCTTATTTCTGACCCTGCATAGACAGCAAGCAACCACATTCAAGGCCTAGAAAGGTAGTAAGGACATTGTTAAAGTAATTCGCGTGACATCAGTGGTTCAACCTTAATTTTATGAAGCTACAAGAATATTTTTTTGTGTGCGAAGAAAACAAAAATAATGACTTTATTCACCAATTTCTTTTAGACTTAAATTTCAGTTTAGACTTCGACACATGTTCTGTACCAAAATGCGATGACCTTTCTATTAGTTGCATTGCTGTCTTTGCAGGGTCAGAAAGCTCTCGAATTTCATCAAAAACATCTTAATTTGTGTTTCGAAGATGAACGAAGGTCTTACGGATTCTGAAAAACTTGAGTGTGAACAATTAATGACAGAATTTTCATTTTTGAGTGACCTATCTCTTAAAATGTGCTCATGTTAACTTCCATTCCAGCATCCATGGAGAACAAGTGGGATGCACACCAGCAACAGGAATCTTGCTCAGACAACAGCCTTGTATTTATTTGCAAGTTACCAGTCAGGGAAGGTTTCCAGTTACTGGACAGCCAGGATCCTGTTCAGATCAAACTCCCAGCACAATGCAGCGTCCACCAGCTTCGTGTGCGCCTGTGCATGGTTGCACAGGAGAATAGCAGACTCTCTGAGCCATTTGCACTTCTGGACCCAGAACGATACAGTCTGTTGTACCACAAGGAAGAAGAGTGGTATGAAATTTATGACGACTATCAGGTATTGAAAACTCTGGATGCACCCTGGTTTCAGGGTAACGATGGTCTTCAGACGGTCTGTGTCACCGTGTTGGCTCAGAAAACCACCTCTAAGGAGAGGATTAGCTTCCAGGGGGTTTTGGACGAGCTAATTGGCTTTGATTTGGACTCCTCAGACACTAATCGTTTAAGTGAGCTAGGCTACACCCGAAGAAAATTTGCCACACCAAGAAGTGAAGAATTGAAAAAACGTGATCCAAAAGCTTACGCCACTGAACCGTGGGTAACTTCCACAATGCTCCCAAATGACCAGCAAGGTTACCTTCTGCAGAACCTCTCAGTGACTCTTTATTATAATAGTTCAGTCCTTTCCATTAAAGCTGACCTGACAAATACCCCCAGTGATCTCCTCAAAATCGTCTGGGAATCATTGCCAAAGAATGACTTGTCATTCGAAGGATGGTCAGTTGACTATGTGCTCAAGGTGTGTAGCAGAGAGGAATTCTTGAGTGGGGACTTCCAGCTTTCTGACTACCTGTGGGTTAGGCAATGCCTTGAAAACATGCTGGAGCTTCATCTCTCAGTGGATAATATCTCATCCCTTCCAGAAGACACTGTAAGTAGAGAGTACTGGCCACTGGTGGACAGCCTCACTGGTCTCTCAAGCTCCCACGAGGAGCTTTCCCTCAAAGCGAAGAAAGTAGAAGACATTGTGATGATTTCCCTCTGGGACTGTGAGAGAAAGTTCAGGGTTAAACTCCTAGGGTTTGACATCCCAGACCTACCATTAAAGGTACCGCCACTTGTCCATGTGGAAGCCACCATAATCTACGGTAAAAAGATTGTGTCATCGGTTTGTTCAACTCCAAAAGAGTTCACAGATGAAGTTCTGTGGAACACCTGGTTGGAATTTGACATTCTGATCAGGGATATTCCTCACGGAGCTAAATTGGGCCTCACAATTAACGCCAGTAGTGTTGAAGGCACGTCGACCAAGGAGACAAAGTCAAACTCCTCTAAAGTATCTGATTACCAGAAAGGAAAAGGGCAAGTATTATACTTTGTAAACCTCCAGTTGATTGACCACAGATCTCTTCTTAGCCAAGGTCCACATACTTTGCACATGTGGCCTTTCCCAGAATGGGACGAGGAGGCATTTACTTATGAAGCAGACAAGCTGTCTACCGCCACTAACCCTGATATAGCCAAAGCAATGGCAATTACCTTCATGCTGGATCGCTACAGCTTTCCCGTTGTCCTGCCATATGCCAAGAGTTCCTCTGTTAGTAGTACATCTCCTGTTTCTGACTCTTCCACACTGGACCTTTCAGGAGAACCCAGACTCTCCTCACCATCCAATGAGGGTTCTCTAACAGCACCTTCCATCAAGACCGATTGCCTCAGAAGGCTTAAAGAAGAAAGTGTCCACTATGCCTCAAATTTACCTCAGTTTCTTCGTACGGTCGACTGGATGATGCCAAGTGCGGTCCAGGATGTTCACTGGCTGTTGAGTCACTGGGAACCAGAGGATATAGAGCTGTCTGTGGCCCTTGAGCTTCTGAGTGTGGATTTTGCAGACATGAAGGTCAGGAGATTGGCTGCTCATAGATTAGAGATCCTATCCAATGATGAGGTACTTAAGTACCTGCTGCAGCTGGTTCAGGTAAAAAGTTATACAACTCGACCTGTACACTGTCAAAGTAATGAGCTTTTTTAAAGGTCTTTCTCAGAACTCACAGATGGATAATTGAGCAGGCAAAACCTAATAAAGCTTTTCATTTTCTGTAGACCCTTAAAGTCGAACCATATCATGATAGCTGTTTGGCAAGATTCCTTCTTAAAAGAGCACTAAGGGTGAGTCATGTTTCCAAGCATGCAATGCTTCATCTCTATCAAAATAATGATTACACCATATCACCTGTCAGAAGATAAAGGTTAACTATGTACTACTCCTATTTCCTGGAACATAGAGCAAACGTATCGGGCACTTCTTTTTTTGGTATCTGCGGAGTGAGGTGGCAGGATGTCCTTTCTTCCGTCAGCGTATGGCAGTCATACTGGAGGCCTATCTGTTGGGCTGTGGAAAGGCAATGCTGACTGAATTTCAGCGTCAAGTACAAGTCGTCAATTGCCTGCATGACGTGGCTTTAACAGTGAAGGTACTCTACCCAGACAGAACGGATCTTCCATCAACAGGTAAAGTTCAGACAACTCTGCCCTGAGTATTGTGTATTATATACAGTACAGCACATTAAACTACATTATCATGTATTTGTGTCAGCTCCTCAGAAGCTGCAGGAGTTATTGGAGGAGTGCAATTTGCCCTCTGATTTCCAGGTGCCTTTTGATCCCCGTGTCAGAGCAGGAAGTATTATAGTGAGTTGGTATATTTATCTACAGATATTAATTGATATTATAGTTTCTAGTATATGCTTGTACAGTTGAGGTCAGAATCAGAATCTGCCAAAGGTAATTATTTTACCAAAATCAGAGGGATTATACAAAATGTGTGTTATTGTTTATTTAGTACTGAACTGAATAAGATATTTCACATAAAAGATCTACATATAGTCCACAAGAGATAATAATAGTTGAATTTATTAAAATTACCCTTTTCAAAAGTTTACACCTCCTTGATTCTTAACACTGTGTTCTTACCTGAATGATCCACAGCTGTGTTTTTTTGTTTAGTGACAGTTGTCCCTTGTTATCCTGAACAGTTAAACTGCCTGCTGTTCTTCAGAAAAATCCTTCAAGTTCCACAAATTCTTTGGTTTTTCAGCATTTTTGTGTATTTGAGCCAACAATAACTGTATGATTAAGAGATTAATCTTTTCACACTTACGACAACTGAGGGACTCATGTGCAACTATTACAGAAGGTTCAAACACTCACTAATGCTCCAGAAGAAAAAAACACATGTAGAGACGGGGGTGAAAACATTTGAACAGAATGAAAATTTATGCAAGGCATCAGTGAGTGTTTGAACCTCCTGTAATAGCTGCATATGAGTCCCTCAGTTGTGCTCAGTGTGAAAAGATGGATCTCAATATCATACAGTCATTGTTGGAAAGGGTTCAATAAAGAATTTCAATAAAGGATTTTTCTGAAGAAGAGCAGGCAGTTAAATTGTTCAGGACAAACAAGGGACTCACAAACAATTATCGAATAAAAAACACAGCTAACAACCCAGTATTAAGAATCAAGGAGATGCAAACTTTTGAACAGGGTCATTTTTATAAATTCAGCTTTTATTTTTCTCTTGTGGACTATATGTAAACATCTTTTATGTGAAATACCTTATTCAGGTCAGTCCTAACTCAACAATAACATGCATTTTGGTAAAATAATTAACATTTAGCAGATTCTGAAACAGGGATGTAAACTTTTGACCTCAATTGTACATTAAAACGATAAAACTTCATAAGCTTCTCTATGTCAGGGGTTTGATTTACCCCTAACCCAAATGTAACATGTTCACAAACTAGACTGTTTGTAAGTCTTTAAAAAAAAAAAATACAAAAAAAAAAAATTGTTCTTAATGCATAGTTGACCCTAAAATTTATTCGTTATTCTAAAGCTGCATGACACTAAATAAGACATTTTGGAAAAAAATAAAAATAAATTATTACTGTTACTAATGAAACATTCTTCAAAATATCTATTTTTGCATGCGGCCGAGGAAAGTAAGTCATACAGGTTTATAAAGACATCAGATTTAGCAAAAAATGGCAACAATTTTATTTTTAGGTGAACTATTCCTATAATTCTGGCAATCTGTTTCTCAAACAGCTAAAAGACTGTAAAGTGATGGCCTCTAAGAAAAAGCCACTCTGGCTTGAGTTCTCCTGTGTACAGTCAGAAGCTCCAGCCTCTCCTCCTGTCGGTATCATCTTTAAGCATGGAGATGACCTTAGACAGGACATGCTCATCATCCAGGTAAAGTAGCAACAGTTAAAAACAACTGACTGATTTTCCTTAGTAACAACAAACCAAATTTGGAATTGAGAGTTTTTTTATATGGTGTTTCTCAGACTCTAATGGTCATGGACTCGATTTGGAAAGAAAAAGGTTTAGATTTGAACCTGGTGCCTTATGGATGCATTTCAACAGGATATAACATAGGTAATCATCAGTCTCTTTCTTGTTTTTATATTGTGTGGTACAAAAATATCTAATGACAGTGATGGAAAGGTTCTTTTTTAGAAATGTCATAGGTTACAGATTACAAGTCACCCCATTTAAAATGTTATAAGTAGTGTAACTATTTCCATTACTTTGTTAAAGTAATGTAACTGAGTATGATTACTTTTCTAAAATTAAATAATAAAAATAAATTAATAAAGACAGGGTTAACCTTACAGTAGTACTCAACACTGATTACTGTTAGACTTTCAAACTCCATCACTTGAATTAAAAATGTAATGATTAATTTTAAAGCACAGCACCTCTTTAATTTGAGATAGTTCTGAGGTTAAATACTGATTTAAAAATCATTACTAGATGAGTTATGATTTAATAGCTATCATACTGTTTTTTTTTTAAATCAAATCTTTGCATGTGAAAGGAAACACTGGCATCTAACAACAGCTTGGGGGAAAATCTGTTGATTTTAAAAATAAAGCATATACATAAACCCAAGTCTCCAAATTTATATTCAGCATTTATATCTGTCTTTGACACAGGAATGATTGAGATTGTACGAAATGCGATCACTATTGCCGCAGTTCAGAGGAGTCAGGGAGGTGTGGCGGGAGCTTTCAAAAACAATGCCTTGTATGACTGGCTTCAGAGGAAGTGCCCATTCCAGGAAAAGGTAAGCAGATATACTGTACTAATAGTATGCCATGTGAGCTGCCTTCTTTCATTCCTCCAGATGTGGTTTCTGTAGTGTCCCTATAGTCTGACAATCATATATTTGATCCTTATCTTCCCTTTGTTTGAAACTTTGGTGCAACAGAACTTTCAAGCTATGGAGAAGTTTGTGAACTCATGTGCAGGCTACTGTGTGGCCACATACGTTCTGGGTATAGGTGATCGCCACAATGACAACATTATGATCACTGACCAAGGTAAAAGAAAAAGTGTGCATCTGACAAGACAAAATATTTAAAAAAAAATCATGTGAAAACCAGTAAAGTCGAACATATTACAAATAAATGATCCATTTCAACTTCAGTCATGATCTCGTTATATCTGGTTACTAAAATATAATTCATGTCACATATTTGACATCTACCATCCATTCAAAATGTTCAGAGCATTATGGTGATTTTTAGAGAGGTTTCAATAACACAGAACATGCCTTGAATAGATGGACAGTGTTTTACTAATGTCCACTTGGAAATGAACTAATGTTGAATTCTCAATTCTTCTCAGGAAATTTGTTCCACATTGATTTTGGGCACATCTTGGGCAACACTAAGAGCTTCCTGGGGGTGAACAGAGAAAGGGTACCCTTTGTCCTCACCCCTGACTTCCTGTACGTTATGGGAAGGGTGAAGGGCCGTCCAAGCCTCTACTTCCAAAGATTTAGGGTAGGTTCTGTTACACGGTTTCTCTTTGAAAATCTAAAACTATTAAAAACTGTGTTTGGTATTTAAAGCTGAAATAAAATAGAAATATTACTTTGAAAACTTAAACTCTAAAATTATGCAGTGCCTCTGTAACTAATTGAAATAAGTTGAAGTGATTACATGACTAAAACCAAACGCAAATAAATAAAAATAAACGCATTTAAAAAAAAATATTTTATGAAATCTAATGAAAATGACACAATACGGTCTAAGATCCAGTATCTGTTCTCTCTCTAGGACACTTGTATCAATGCCTATCTGTCCCTCCGGGCTCAGTCTCGCCTTCTTGTCACGCTCTTCTCTCTAATGCTGCTCACGGGAATCCCTGAGCTCAGCATGTCTCAGGACATGCGCTACCTGCGAACTGCACTGCAGCAGGATCAGGGGGAGGAAGAGGCTCGGAATCACCTCCTGCAGCAGATTGCCTTCTGCGAGCAGAAAGGTTGGACCGTCCAGGCAAACTGGTGGTTTCACTTGATGGCGGGCATTAAATAGAAAACATAAGGAAACTATGTACCTGTACCTTCTGACAGATTTTAAAGGGAACCCATTAAAAGACTTGTATTGCTTAATATAACATAAATGATGTCTCTTACTGAAATATGTAGTAGAAAACCTAGGAAAGATACAAATTTTGGACTATGGGGGTGCCATTATTTTGATGACTTAAATGGTTGCACTTGGTGAGCTAGTGGCGCTACCTATTGCTATTTTTACTGCAACACAATTTACATAACCGTGCAATGAATGCCACATTGTACGGTTTTGGTTGTAATTTTCATTCGAAGGGCAGCAAGAGAAGTTTTCACTGCTTTCCTAGAGATAAGAAGAGGAGAAAAGAATGGGAAGATGAATAAAAATTTCTCTCCACTTCAGCCCTGATACCTTTGAGGCTTTGAGTAGACCACACTCTTAAAAATAAAGGTGCTTTAAAAGGTTCTTCACAGCGATCCCATAGACAAACCACTTTTGTTTCCACAAAGAACCATTCAGTCAAATTTCTTTAAAGAACCATCTATTTTGTATAATCTGAAGAACCTTCTTTCACCACAAAAAGTTCTTCAGATGTTAAAGGTTCTTAATGGAACCGTTTAAACAAAAAGGTTCTTCTATGGCATCACAAAACACCTTTGTTTTTTAAAGTGCAGTGCTATTGAGAGAACTTACAATTGGCAGAGACAAGAAACGCTAGATGCCATCCTGGCCGCCGCAGCCACTGAAGGAGTTTCTCAGTGCAGATTTCACTCGATATCCTTGTGCATGGGAAAATCGATGGTGCAGTATTTGGTTGAAGTCTACGCCTATATCCATTGCCACCTGTAAGCTCTTTCAGTAGCTGTGGACTTTGTATCAGTATTTTATTTTCCAAGTTGTGTTGCAATAATAATGCAAGGTAGCGCCAGTATCTCAGCGAGTGCAACCATTTGACATCATCAAAAAAATGGCGCACCCATAGTCCAATATATATATATATATATATATATATAAAACAATGTTTATTTTTTAAAATACCTCAAATCTTTCTTGGGTTTTCAACTATATATTTCAGTAAGAGACATCATTTACATAATATTAAGCCATACAAGTCTTCATACCTGGGGTTCCCTTTAAGCTCCCTGGAATCAAATGGTTAAGAACCACTGACACAATGAAATACTTAACCCAAAATTAAAGATCTGTCCTCATTTACTCGCCCTCATATCATTCCAGACTTGATTTTCTGATTTATTTGCTAAGCTGAATACAAAAGGAGATGTTTCTCAGGATGTTCATGCTGCTCTATATTGAGAAAGTGACCAGGGGAGGACAAATGTTTGACACAAAAAGCACCATAAAGGTATGCATTTTAAATATGCAAATTCTAACTGGGCACATTGTTGTAATATGGGAAAAAAATATTTGTTTTTCCACAAGAAATCTGAAAGGATCAGGGTGAATTTTGGCTGAACTCTCTCCTTTCATGTTATATTGTATCATGCAAATTACATGAACGATTTTGTGTTTAATATAGACAATAAATTTTTGTTTGCTACTTTTTCATTAAACAATCATTGGAGAACCCGAGTCACAAATCCTAACCATTATAAAAGACATCAGTGTGTCATGATGGTACTGTGAGTAATGAGAATGATACAACAGGAAATGTAAATACTGTAATCACATGCTTTCATATGAGTGCCATCCTGCTATTTACAGTTGTTGCCTTTAGAGGGCACTCTGGCCCACCTTCACCTCACATGCACTGGGTCATGAGACAACGGACCTAAAAACACGTTGCTGGTAAACAATAGACTCTGAGATAAAACAGTTTCAGTTCTTGTTAACAGTATTAAAAGTAAAACACAAAAACGTGTCAATTCCCCCCGTAAAGGCCATGTTGTAGAGTTGCCGTGGCTGTTGGTGAGGCTAGGGAGAGAAGGGAGGGGTGTTTGGTGGGTGTATGGGTGTTTTCAAAGCCAGCAGTTTGGGGGGCATGGGCGGGGGGCTGTCAAGTCTGTCTGAGAGACTGTTTCCAGACAGACAAGCCTCCATGCTTCTCTTAGCTTCTCGTCTCACATCCACTGCATCCTCAAGCCAGACTTTTAATCGCTGAGGTATTATTTTCACGTTTCTCAGTTTAATCAAGTTTTGTCTTATTTATTTCACTCTTCCTCGATTCCTTTTTCTTACGCACTCACACACAAACACACACACACACACACACACACACACACACACACACACACACACACACACCAAGACGGCATCACTGTGTTTCTGACAAGGATGAGCACATGGTCGTCCCACACACTGGCTGAGTGTCTTTCTCGGGACTGTCCGTTCTTCACTAAGAGCTCTACAAAAATTTTGAATCGCTGTTAGAGCACATTTTCAAAAGGTAAGACTTTTCACAATAGATTGAACATTGATGAATATGCTACATTTTATAAATTTCTACATTTTTCATTTTTGGGTCTTCAAATACATTGACTTTCAGCTGCTGATTCAACATCTTCCTTCAGACACAGGTGAGTGTTACATAGACAAAAAAGCTATTAATTCTAAGATGTTATAAGTAACTATTTTTATTTACTATGTATATTCATAATAAATAATTATAATATAAAAGTATTAAAAATATATGGTTCTCATAAACTAAATGCTAATATTTCTAGGTAATATGCTACGACTCAAATATTGTGCTATACACTTGATACCCTATAGGTCTTGGTTCAATTACAGTGAACCAATTTCATAACTATAGCATTGCTTTACACTAAATCCTTTGTGTGACACCCTGCTTTTAAACCCACATACATTTGTGGTCATATCGCATTGCCATGTGCTCTCCAAGAGATCACGCCCTCAAAAAAAAAAAAAAAAATGAAATGCCATATCTGATTCAACCTGCTTTTCATAATTGAGAAGCTTCAGTAATTACTTGTAAGGGTGTGTCAAGTCAGTGGGCAAGTCAGTTCATATCTGTTTGAGTCCTGGTTACTGGGTGCATGTGGAGGACAAAGTCAAGCAGCAATGGTTTCCAGTGCAGAAAAGAGCACTGACCTAGTTCATGCCAGACAGAACAGCCAGACGAGCCCCCAGTCTCCCCACATCATTAAAAAAAAGAAACGAGAATGAGGATTTTACTAATTACGGTCAAATCAATGCAGTCATTTTCTACAATGACAACAAATTACTTTTTTTCTGAATTGTTATGGTGACTTTAAATGCAGACTTCAAAAAAGGACTTTAAAAGGAACATTCAGAAATCACAGTATATGTTGTTTGATTTTATAGGTGCCTAAAGTACATTTACTAAAACAAGGTAAGAAAAAGAACCTCTACAGACAGCAAACACGGACTTAAAGGAGACGTTCACTTCCAGAATGAAAATGACCTCATAATTTTTCATTACCTCACTCCCATGTCATCCAAGATGTTCATGTCTTTCTTTCTTCAGTTGAAAAGATATTAAGGTTTTTGAGGAAAACATTTTTCTCCATAATAGTAGACTTCAGTTGTGGCCAGCGGGTTGAAGATCCAAATTGCAGTTTCAATGCAGCTTCAAAGGGCTCTACACGATCCCAGCTGAGGAATAAGGGTCTTATCTAGCAAAATGATCCGTCATTTTCTAAAAAAAATACAAATTCATATACTTTTTAACCACAAATGCTCGTCTTGCAGGAGCTTCACCTCACACACCCCAGTGTTTACAAAGCGAACATGCAAAAAAAGCTAAATGCCCTTTTAAAAAAAAGGGTAAAACAACAATGTCAGATGACTTTGAAGTTGAAGGAGAAGATGCACATCGCAGAGCTAGTGCAAGACGAGCATTTGTGGTTAAAAAGTACATCAATTTGAACTTTTTTTAGACAATGACCAATCGTTTTGCTAGACAAGACCCTCATCCTTGGCTGGGATCACATAGAACCCTTTGAAGCTGCATTTAAACTACAATTTGGACCTTCAACCCAATGGCCACCACTGAAGTCTACTATGTGGAGAAAATTCCTGGAATGTTTTTCTTAAAAAACTTAATTTCTTTGCTGAAGAAAGAAAGACATGACATCTTGGATGACATGGGGGTGAGTAAATGATCAGGAAATTTTTATTCTGGAAGTAACTTTTCCTTTAACTTACAACATTTACTTGTACCCTCACACATCCCAGTGCTGTCTCTTATGATCACTTCAGTTTGTTTCTCTCAGTTGTTAGTGCTGCTAAATGAATAAATGTGAAATTTCTGCTCATAACAGCACTGAAACTAGAATTGTATTCCTTTTATAAATTTCTATTCCTCAAAAGTTAATAAAAAGACACGTTAGCTTATTCCTGAGGCAAATGTTTAAGACTGGAATCAAATTCCATTCCATTTTGTGTGTTTTTAATGACTGCAAACATTTTTTTTGGACACACCAAAGGTGTGTCTTTAATCAAATCTGTCTTTGCAGGTTAAGTACAGGTGTGGCTGACTACATTCAACTAAAACTGACTGAAACACAACTCATTGGACTCTAAGGATAAACCTAATCTCAAAACCCTAAAACACATTTTTTTTTGTTAATAGATGTGCACACATCGCATATTATGAAAATATTATCCGGAAAAAAACTGACATCAAACACTAATTTTAAATATTAAGCCCAAAGACTTTAAAGTAAGTAGTTAAGCTATATCGCGGACTACCTTAAATCTAATATTATTTTTACGGAGTGAAAATACACAAAGCTTTATTCATAGACATGGTCACGGTCACAGGTAAGGATGGACACCAGCAAACAGATATAAGCAGGGCAAGTTCTAGTACTTTTACTAGAACTAGAACAAGAAAGAATGTTGCTATCGCTAACAGTGATATGCACAAACAATACTCTGCGATCAGGAAGAGGAAGTCCATGGCTTATAAAGTGTGTTTGATTGGTTGCAGCTGTGTGTGTAATCAGTGCAATGGATGATGGCAAATGTAGTCCGGGGTGACATGCAACAGTTTGTGTAGTGTGAGAGTCAATGTAACTGGAAGGCAACATCTGTTGGCGAGCAGAAGGAAAACCACGAACCAGCTTCTGGACGCTCCCAACCCAAAATAATCCAGGAGGGCGGGGGAGCAGAGGCGGAATAGGGGAAGGGGCGGAGGGCCAGGTCCACATGGAAGTGGAGAGACCGGAGACTGAGGCAGAGCAGGCAGGGTAGAGCACCAAGGCGGAACAGAAAACCAGGGTGGAGCCGGCAAAGCAGGAAGGCAGGGCGGAGCAGGGAACCAGTGTGGAACCGGCGGAGCAGGGAGCCAAGGCGGGACCACCGTAGCAGAGAGCCTGGGTGGAGCTGGTGAAGCAGGGAGCCAGGGCGAAGCAGAGGACCAGGGCAGAACAGGTGGAGTGGTCGGAGCGAAAGACCACCAAGGCAGAGCAGACAGAGTAGAAGACCACCACGGCAGAGCAGAAGACCACCAGGCCGAAGCAGACGGAGTACAAGACCACCACGGCGGAACAGATGGAGGAGAAGACCACCAGGCAGAGCTGGAGAAACTGGAGACCCCCAGAGCAGGATAGAGGACCATGGCAGGAACTGGGACCTAGGGAACACTGAGACACATGAGACAGACAGTGCATTTGCGGTCTCAAGCAGTTCATCAGTGGTCTCCTTGGCACGGACACAGGTAATGGGGCAGGGTTACGAGTTCAAAGGCGGGTCTTTGGGCTGTGACAAGGCTACTAGAGTCTACAGGGAGCTCAGGTAAGGTTTCTGGTGTCGTGACTGGACTAATGGGGCAGCTGAGACATGACGAGGCTTTGGGAAATCAGCTGAGACGTAACGAGATTCTGGACGAACAGCTGAGATGTGACGGGACTCTGGAAGATCAGCTGTATCATGACGTGATGCAGGAAGATCAACTGTGATTTGACCTGATTCATGAAGATCAGCTGTGACTTGACCTGACTCAGGAATGGCAGCTGTGACATGACAGAGCGTCATTGTCGCTACCATTATGTGAGTGCGCTTCGGTGAATAACCCACCCACAGTGAATACCAAGCCAACAGACAACAAAGCAGGTCAAAAAAAACTGAGCGGGTGATGAATGCAGACCCTAAACTCAGATTGTAAAGGCTGATTCAAGCCATCACAAAAAACTCTATTAAAATAATGTCTGGTAAATCTGAATAATAAGCGATGGCTAAAACTAGTGAATATAGTTCTCCAGAGATCACAGGCCTTGTTTAAAGGCTAACAAAATTTGTGCTGTGTCCACACCTGGCCAATGTTCCTCGAAAAAGCTGCTGGACTCTTGTGCGTCGAGTATTCTGTTACGGAGTGAACAGGTTGAGAGACGTGCGGATCCATACGCAAAGCTTTATTCATAGACATGGTCAAGACAGGCAAGGGTCGAGACCAGCAAACAGATATAAACAAGGCAAGACGAAAGAGCAATCCAGGGACAGGCGAGGGTCAAACGATGGCAAACGGGTAATCCACAAAGAAGAAATAGTCCAGGCGGGGTGCAAACAGAGTCCGAAACAGCAAGATAAAGGGTTAATCCAAGACAGGCAGATAATCTGGGAACAGGCAATCAGGAAACACAATGTGACTAGACTTTGACTAGAACAAGATACACAGTGATATGAGCAAACAATACTCTGCAATCAGGAAGCAGAAGTCCATGGCTTATAATGTGTGTTTGATTGGTTGCAGCTGTGTGTGTAATCAGTGCAATGAATAATGGGAAATGTAGTCTGGGGTGATATGCAACAGTTTGTGTAGTGTGAGATTTCATGTAGAAGGCAGACATCTAGAAGGCATCTTGACATCTGTGAGCGAGCAGACGGAAAATCACGAGCCAGATTCGTGACAATGATGGCTATTAATAACTTCGAACATCGCCTTTGAAACCTGCACCATAATTTATTTGAGATGAAACATCAATGATTTGATTAAGAAGCTTTAAAATAGACAGCTTTCAAATACACAAAATGGAACCTCTGTAACCTTTGCATTTAAGAATGTGGGTTAAGGTATTTTAAGGCAACGTTTACACTAGTGCGTTTTTGTTTTAAAACACAACTTTTGCTACAACCTGTCATTTACACTACTCTGGCATTTTCGACCCTTAAAAACTGAGACTCTCAAAAACGCTTCAAACCCGTAAAAACCTTCCTCATCTACAAACGTTCCTCAGTTTTCACTGCATTTCAGAAACGATCTCCATCCACACTACATGACCAAAAACACATGTCACATGACCATTCACAATGAGCATGATGTTATTGTTTGAATGTGTGGACAGCCACGCCATAGTTTTCAAAAGTCTCCATTCTGGAAGGCCAAAACGAGAGGAAAAGATGTTTCAAACGAAAATGTATTAGTGTGGACAAGGCCTAAGGTGCCTTTCTAGTTTTATTTTGTTTTATCTCTAATCAGTCATCACTAGAAAGTGTCATTTATCACCAAGGTTTATGTAAAATTAATTCATTAATTCTTTTTTGTGTTCAACTTAAAATAACAGCATACGAGTTTGGAACAACATGAGGGTGAGTAAATAATGATAGGATATTACATTTTTTGTGAATTGTCCCTTTAAGTGTCTATCTATTCATTTAAACTTGAATGACTGAAAGATGTTGCTTTAATTTTATGTATAAAAATAATTTCGAATGTGTATGATTCGAAAAGCAATTAAAGCATGTGTTTAGGAAATACGTGTGTGTTTGTGCTGGTTATTTCCCATGTCTCACACAGATCCGCTGCCATGCTGTTTCTGGGATGTCCCCTCTTTTCAGCACTGATGGTCCATGGCTAAGCTGCTATGACACACCGCAGCGTCCTTCAGAGGGGCCCTCCAATTACCACAGAGACACACCAGCCACCAAAAACAATGTGTATGCTATGTATGGAAAGGTATTCAGGAAGCAGTCTATAAATCAGTATGAGTAAATGAGACTAAAAGAAGATTAGCAGACATGTGTTTGTGACTGACATTGGCATTCAATTAGCTTGACCTTTTAAATGCATTCATGCTATTTTGATTAAAAGCTTATTTAAAAAAAAAGTCTTCCGCTTTGCTTCTACCTTTTGTAGCGTGACTGATTTCCTCTGGTGTTCAGAGTGGACTGGGGTTTTCTAGCACCATTTGAAATCGGTCGTGCTGAAAGGTATGACGTCCCCTTCGTATGAGCAAACCGCAGACGACTTTGTAGACGATAAAAGGACAGGAAATGGTCAGGGTGAAGTTTCAAGTTGTTAACCTATTAACCACTCAAACAAGGTCAGGACTTAACCAGGGCTGAGGGCAAAAATGCCCCAAAAGGTGACAAAAATGGCACAGATGATTAAAATGGAAGGAAAAACAAGGCTCCCAGCATATAGATCTATTAGGTTTAGTGCCTTGATCTGTAGAAGATAATTACTCACCCTCATGCCATTCTAAACCTGTAAGACCTTCATTCATTTTCAGAACACAAATTAAGATATTTTTGATGAAATCCAAAAGCTTTCTGACCCTGCATAGACAGCAACGCAACTACCATGTTCAAGGCCCAAAAACGTAGTAAGGACATCATGAAAATAGTCCATGTGACATCAGTGGTTCAACCGTAATGTTATGAAGCTACGAGAATACTTTTTGTGACCAAAGAAAACAAAAATGACTTGTAAGTACCTTGTACAATGAAGAATTGTTGAATAAAGTCATTATTTTTGTTTTCTTTGTGTTCTCATAGCTTTATAATATTTAATATAAAATGATGAAAGGTCTTATGACCAAAGTTTGGAACGACATAAGGATGAGTAATGTTTATTTTTTGATGAAGTATCCCTTTAATTGTATTTAAACTACTTGAAATGGAATCAACTGTATCGTTTAAATATATTTTTTAAAATCAGAAAACATTGCAAAATGGCTTGTTTTCTCTCTTTTTTTGGTATTTTTTACTGCAAAGGTGAACAAAAAACTTGCTCTATTTTTCATTAAAGCTAAAATGAAAAAGGAAAATATGAAAAAGGTCAGAGGGTACTGGTTAAAATGCCTCAAAAATCAATTTCAGGGGACAAATATTGCCCCTTAATAAATAAAAATCTGCATCATCAACTTTCATACTACTAAGAACAGTTCTTCTTTTAAGCTGAAATATTTTAAGCTCAATTCAATATTCTGATTAAGTTAACAGAATAGTTCACCCAAAAATTCTGTCATCATTTACTCACTCTCCATTTGTTCCAAACCTGTATGACATTCTTTCCTCTGCTGAGCCGAAAAGAAGAAATATTGAAGGATGATAGTAACCAAACAGTTGATGGTAGCCATTGACTTCCATAGTATGAAAAAAAAAAGTGCACAGCGGACAGAGAGTAACTTATGACAGAATTTTATTTTTGGGTGAACTATCTCTTTAAGATTACATTCATTTCCATTCTTATTTTAGATAGTTTCAACCTTATTTTCGGTGTTTTCATAATAAGGTTTTAGTTTTACTATTGCAATGATTTATTAAATTATAACAGACAGGGAACTGAAATCTACAGCTGAAGTCAAGTTTACCTACACCTCGCAGAATTTGCTAAATGTTAATTATTTTACCAAAATAAGAGGGATCATACAAAAGACTGACTTATTTATTTATTTAGTACTGACTTAAATACAATCAGTTCACATAAAAGTCGTTTACATATAGTCCACAAGAGAAAATAATAGCTGAATTTATAAAAAAAAAATGACCCCGTTCAAAAGTTTACATACACTTGATTCTTAATATTGTTTTGTTGAATGATCCACAGCTGTGTTTTTTTGTTTAGTGACAGTTGTTCATGAGTCCCTTGTTTGTCCTGAACAGTTAAACTGGCCGCTGTTCTTCAGAAAAATCCTTCAGGTCCCACAAATTCTTTGGTTTTTCTGACCTAAATACTGATCCAAAGAAGATATTTAACATAAAAGACAATTACAGTCCCTCAGTTGTCCTCAGTGTGAAAAGCTGGATCTCAAAATCATACAGTCATTGTTGCAAAGGGTTCAAATACAAACTTTTAAAGAGAACAGCGGGCAGTTTAACTGTTCAGGACAAACAAGGGACTCATGAACAACTGTCAAAGAAAAACACAGCTGTGGATCATTCAGGTATGAACACAGTATTATGAATGAAGTGCATGTAAACTTTTAAACAGGATCATTTTTATAAATTGAACTATTATTTTCTCTTGTGGACTATATGTAAACGTCTATTACGTGAAATATCTTATTCAGGTCAGTACTAAATAAAAAATAACATGCATTTTGTATTATCCCTCTTATTTTGGTAAAATAATTAACATTTTGCAGATTCTTCAAGGTGTATGTAAACTTTTGACCTCATATACATGTGGTCACAACTACCATACCATAGAAGATTGTACAGTTATCAACGTGTTATTTTTTAACGTGTCTACCAAAGTCATTAGCATTTCATTTCTATAGACTATTACAGCATGACACAATTTACTTTGTCCCATCAGTGTCCTTCAGCTCATCAGCTTTAGGATTAACAGGACATGTTTGGACCCGCAGCTCTAGAGTCAATCATTAAACACACATGCACACATCACTTCTGAGCCAACACATACTATCCCACAATCCCAGGACAGCAGAGGCAAGTGTCAGAAGGGATGGAACTGTATTTGTCCTCATTCCTTAGAGGAATCAGGTGCTTTCTGTCACCTGGGTTACAAGATCTCCATGGATGTCACAGCCAACCCGCTGCCTGAACTGAGTGGCACAGCCCCACCAAGATCTGTCCCAATCTGATCTGGAGTCAGTCAGCTGGATGTCACTCCCAGGCTTTCTAAGAGTACAGAGAGAAAGTCACAGATGAAGACAGGTAAGAATACATGCCCATTTTTTACTGTATTTGCATTTTCCTGCTAAAGTTGTGGGCGATGTCATGAGCTATAAATCTAAATTTTTAGGCTTTACATCTTACATTTCTTTTTTAGAATGATTGAACAAGACATGATGTTGGAAAATGAACTGATCAAGGATGACTGCTATCTACAATGCCGGCAATATCTCATCAGGTGTGTGTTTTTCACTAATGGTGGGCCTTCTTGATTTTGAAGAAGCACAGTTTTTCAGTTGTCTGTCTTTCAGTTTGTTTGGCGAATCAGCTGCAGAGTATTTCCTCAGCCCTTCCTCTTGCTCAAAGGAAATACCCTCTTGGTTTTCCCAGCTAAAAGACGACATGAAAGGTATTTTTGGTTTTTACAGATGGATAACTGTATGCAAAATGATTTTTTGGGAGGTATATTTACTCGTTCAGTGATTTTTTGTTTGTTTGTTTTGTTTTGAGAATAGTCATCAAGGCTGTATTAATTAGTCAAAACAGTAAAAGCAGAATTATTATTATGAATTTCCAGCATCATTACTTCAGTCTTCAATGTCACATGATCATTCAGAAATCTAATATGTTGATTTGATTTTCAAGAAATGTTTTTTTATTGTCAGTGTTGATAACAGTGCTGCTGTTTAACATTTTTGTGAAACCGTGATACATTTTTAGTATTCTATAATGAAAAGAAAGTTCAAAAAACATTTGTGACCCTGGACCACAAATCCATAAGGGTCAATTTTTGAAATTGAGATGTATACATATATTATAAATAAGCTTTCCATTTGTGTATAGTTTGTTAGGATAGGGTAATATTTGGCCAAGATACAACTATTTGAAAATCTGAGGGTGCAAAAAAAAATCTAAATACTGAGAAAATCACCTTTAAAGTTTTTCAAATTAAGTTCTTAGCAATGCATGTTACTAATCTAAATTAAGTTTTGATATATTTACAATAGGAAATGTACAAAATATCTTAATGGAACATGATCTTTACTTAAAATCCTAATGATTTTTGGCAAAAAAGAAAAATTTATAATTTTGACCCATACAATGTATTGCTGGCTATATTTCCCCAAATATACCTGTGCTACTTAAGACTGGTTTTGTGGTCCAGAGTCACATTTATTTAAAATAGAAAGCCTTTGTAACATTATAAATGTCTTTACTGTCACTTTTGTTCAATTTAACACATTCTTGCAAAACAAAAGTATCAATTTCTGGCAAAAAAACAACAGCCAAACTGTATAGTGAACATAGAAACATCTCTAATGTATAGTGTGTGAGTAAATCTGGATATACACAAAGATTCTGGGTTTGTAAATACTGAAAGTTGAGAAATCTTAGAAAAGTTATGATGTGAAATTAATAAAGTATTTAAGTCTGGTCTTTGTTATTAGATGACATGAGTGCAGTTACCCTATGGGATGCTATGAGACAACGCTCTGCACTAAAAATGCAAGACTCAAACCCAGATCCCTCGATGGAGATTACTAATGAGGTCTAATTACACCTAACTCAATCTACACTCAAATCTCATCTTCTTCTTCTTTTTTTTTTTTTTACTACAAGACAATCAGCAAGCTAACACTGCTCTTCTTCAACAGATTGTGAGAAGGGTGACAGACTGGAAGACTCTCAAGAAACAGGATCATCTGATATACTTATCAGGAGTGAAATACATGTTCCATCGTGCTCAACGTAACCAGGCCATCTCTGCTCTCCTTCTACAACATAACCCACTTTTTGACTATGGGATAAATAATGGACTGAATTGATTCTTGTCCATAACGCAGAATCAACCATATGAGCTCATGGTGAGGTAAAACCGCAACAGAAGGGGTCCTGGAAATCAGATCAGCAAAACATTTAGGACATAGACAAACTGGAACTAAATTTAAACATTTATCCAGCACTTTAATTGTTCTGTTGCCCTATTTTAGACTTGCACAGGCTTGAGAAATGAGTCAGTTACAGTGGTGCACTGTGGTAGGCATTTGTACTTGCTGTTCACTACCATCGGAGGGCAGCAGAATGTTAATTTCTCACTTCTGAAATAATTTTATTCTCTAGCACAGTGGTTTTCAAGTGTTTTTGCTACAGGACCCTGATTGTACTTACCCATCACAATATAAAAAATGATAAACTGTATAAAGTTTAATCTATGTCATATTTTCTTTTGTGCATTTAACATTGTTTTTCCCCCAGTGAATCTATCACAAACAATCCACCAATAAACTATTGTATTTATATAAGGGCTGAATACACAATTTCAACTCTTTTTTTCTTCTTCAGGTGTTAACCTGCATTACATTTAGAAACTAAATGCGTTTAATTTCAGACGAGAAGATTTTCAATAGAGGGTTTGCACTTACGGTTTGGTCAGTTACCCAGATTTGCGGCCATATTGGAGATACTTGGATGTAAACAACAGCATAGGTTGCACGTTTAATGCATTACAACTTTAATGTTCTGCTAATTTATGCTGTCTAAACCACTGAAATAAGTGTGTGTAAGATGTTAAATCATATACAGAAAAGCCTAGTAAGCAGGAAAGGGTGCAATATTTTGACACACTAAAATTAATATGTGATAAAGATATATATGAGCAGTATTAATTATGATATTAGCCATAACATTTCAACTACCTGATCGGAAAAGAAGAAACACAAATGTTGTAAAGATTCTTGCTTTGGAAATCCTGGTTCAGTTTGGCCAACCACAAATGCCTTTTTTCCTCAGACAATTTTTTGCACTCTTCTACTAGCCTAGAATCTAGACGCGCCCCTAGCGGCAGCAAATTACATTTGCTTCTAAGGTCAGTCTAGTTACTCTCAATTCACTTAAATTTCCGAAAAATCCAAGATGTACCGGGCCAATCACGAGTCGGTGGGCGGGCTTAACATGATGACGTCTGACCTGCGACCATAAGTTCAGTCAGACATGAATTCCTGGTTCCGTGAATTAAGCGTGGAAAACTGAACAGTATTTATATATTTTTTTACTTTTGATACACAGCCACGTCCATGTGTCCTGAGCAGGAGCTCGTTACATCTGAACGCGCTGTGGTGTAGAATACGCAAACACCGGAAGCGATCTGTGGCGTGTATACGACACTCATTGTTTACACAGCACAAGAGATTGTGGATATAGCGGCTATTCAAAATGGTAATTACTTGTGCTTGTCCTGGTTGTTCAAACCCATTTAAAGCTGAAAAAGATTACGTTTGATTGCGCAAACTCATCCTGGACTTTTTTTTACATATTTCCCCTTTCGGTGTTTGCGTATACTACATCAAAGCGCGTTCACATGTGACGAGTCGAATCATAGATATGCTAAACTCGTGCTCATGACAGATGGACGTGGGTTTGTATCAAAGGTAAAAAGAAAATTATATAAATACTGTTCATTTTCTTGCAAAAACCGATCGTTTCGTGTCTAAGGACATCAATGTATCGTCACGAGCCGCAGGGTGTAATTTGGATTTGTCTGTGCATGTTTTTGTTTACTTTTAAAGGTTTAGTGCCCATCTATGTCTATTATTTAGCTGACAGACTGCACAGTGCACTGATTTTTGTTAAAAATCTTCGTCGCTCTGACTACGTCACCTGACCGACTAAGTCTCTGATTGGTTGTAGCGCTATCCTATTGCGTGGCGAGGAGTTTGAAAGACAACCGTTTATCCCACCCCTCCGGTTGAGCCCTGTCTATGGAGAGTGCCCAGACCCTACATTTATGTGGGTCTGGCTTGCCAGGCTACTCTTCTACATGATTTGCACTACAAACCATTGTGTTCATAATTAAGATAATACATTAAAATAATATGGTAAGACACACCAATTTGCAATATCAAACAACAAAACCAGCTGTTTTGTTAAGCTAAGAATAGCTGGAACCAGATGAGACCAGAAGCCAAACCCATAAAATTTACAAATTGTTCACTTTCAGAACAAAAATTTATAGATAATGTACTCACCCCTTGTCATTCAAGATATTCATGTCTTTCTTTCTTCAGTGGTAAGGAAATTACGTTTTTTGAGGAAAACATTTCTCTCCGTATAATGGACTATGGTGCCCCCGAGTTTGAACTTCCAAAATGCAGCTTCAAATGGCTCTTAACAATCACAGCAAAATTATCTAGCAAAACGACCTGTTACTTTCTAAAAAAAAAAAAAAAAAAAAAAAACAATTTATATACTTTTTAACTTCAAATGCCCGTTTTGTCTAGCTCTGTGTGTACTCTGTGTAGAGATTAAAAAGTATATAATTTGTAAATATTTTTATAAAATAACTGATCGTTTCGCTAGATAAGACCCTTCTTCCTCGGCTGGGATCATTTAGAGCCCTTTGAATCAGCATTTAAACTGCATTTTGGAAGTTCAAACTCGGGGGCACCATAGAAGTCCATTATATGGAGAGAAATCCTGAAATGTTTTCCTCAAAAACATAATTTCTTTACGACTGAAGAAAGAAAGACATGAATATCTTGGATGACAAGGGGGTAAGTACATTATCTGTAGATTTCTGTTCTGAAAGTGAACTATTCCTTTAAGAAAAAGGATAAATTTGTAAAAACACTACACAGTTTGACTGTAACACAAATATCGTTTTCTTGTTGATTATTAGTGCAGGTAATAAACTAGGAAGCCGTTTAAATAAGCCTATTAAATAAAATGAAACAATTGACTACAAAAGGACAAATGCAGAGACTTCGCCTCCTTATTTCAGAAAATCACCACACGCCACTCTCAAGTTACAAACGGGCGTAGGTCCTATATGTTCTTAAATCTTGTCATTTGATGACTATTTTAAACACAAGGCATGTCGTAGCTATACAAAACACTTACCTTTTTGTAATAGCCTACAGTGCCAGAAAAAACCGCGTGGACTCCTCCTTCAGAAGTGAACAGTGTGCTTGTGAACAGGTGAACGCGCAGCTCGTGATAGGCGCGCTGCTGCTTATGAGAGTCAACACACAGGTAAGAATCAAATCTCTGTTGTCTAACTTTGTACTTTGATTAAATTACATGCACTTTTAGCGGTTGTAATCTTATTTTAAAAATATTAACCGTTCAAATTCTTAGTATTGTTAGCGACTTTGGAAACTGGACAGCCCTGTAACGTTAGTATGAACTTCTCGTTTCAAGTTCAATCAAATGCTGCACATTTTCTGTTGTTTCTTTGGTTCTACTAAGAAATTAGTTTTATGTGTGAGAGATGGAACTTTTTAATGTGGCGTTTTAGTGTTTATCATTACAATGCGATTTATTAGTTGTTAGGATAGACACTATAAGGGTCGTAGCGTTTTCATCTCTCTATCTGTCTGAAGTGCACAAACTCGTAATGAAAACGCTTTCTCATTGTATTGAAATAGAAAAAGCATGCTCAGACAGAGAAAGAGTGGCAGATCATTTGTCATCATTTGACTGTGGATGGAGATCTGTCATCAGAATCAGAATTACAGTGGCAATGAAAAAAAATGACCTTCATGTTGTGTTGACATTTTCAACACACTGCAGAAAGATGCAATAAAAGACATTCAAAATTTAAACTGTCATGATTGAACTACTACATGAATGACAAAGTACAGTGTGTACATAAGCTACATACATACATTTCAATATAACAGAACATTAGGGCTAAACTGTGAACTGAATTTTGTCTTTGAACTGTTGGATAAGTGTGTATTCACATTCAGATACCTTCCATGTTCCCAAACATCTCCTCCGCACTTTCTTCTAAATGTAAGAACAGCTCAGAGGACGGACTTCCTTGAAGAGATAGTTGTTATCATATACTCATCCTCATGTCATTTTTCAAATCTGTTTTATTTCTTCTGTGGAACATAAACAAATATGTTTTGAGAAATGTCTGTGTTTTTTGTTATTATGTTGGAAGTCAGTGGGAACCAACACAATTTTCCCTGGTGAAAAAACAGCTAAAACCAGCCTAGGCTGGTTGGCTGGTTTTAGCTGGTCAACCAGCCTGGTTTCAGCTGGTCATAGCTGGTCAGAAGGATGGTTTTAGAAGGGTTTTGGCCACTTTTTCAGGCTGGGGAATCATCAGCTAAAACCAGCCTGGACAGTTTGGGGACCATCTAAAACCAGCTACTTCCATCTTAAACCAGCTAAGACCAGCCAACCAGCCTAGGCTGGTTTTAGCTGTTTTTTTCAGCAGGGTTGCTACCACAATTTATTAAAATATCTTCTTTTGTGTTCTGCAACAGGTTTGGAAATGATGACAGAATATGATTTTTTTCATTGAACTACCCCCTAGTGTTCTATTCAGTCTTTTTACAGAATGTGATCATCACTATAACAGCTATCATTTGCTTGTGAAGTCTGCAGTATAATTTGAGTTAATAAGTGTGATGTCACATAATGATATCAAGAATGTGATTCTTTAGTTTTCATTCTAAATATTTAGAAACCACTGAGAATTACACAGTTGTTTTGTCCAGCCACATCAGCATGGCATTGACCTTGAAGAGGTCTGGTCTGTATCAGTAAAGACTGATTATTTATACTCTCCTACATTCCCAATGATCTGAAGTGTTGCTCAGTTTCAGCACACTCTGGAGAAGTGCTTCACATTTCTTTTGTCAGAGTTGTCACATGTGCATGCCATAATGGCATAATCTATAGAAGCATACATGTTTTAATGAATCTTAAGGTGTGTACGCTGACAACCAGTCACAGGGCAACTTGAGGCACAGCTAGAGTCATAAAGCATGGGAAATGATCCTTTTTTTCTGAGTATAGCTTTAATCGGCTCTCTTTTGACCTTTAGCCTCATTGTTGTGGGTAACAGTGAAGTTTAAAGACTTCCACGAGTCCTAAACCTTTAAGAGGTCTTCAGATTTTTCCAGGCCTTGTTTGCTAGATGTTGGTAACTATGTCAGTTGAGCAACCACCACTGAGATGAAAGTGAATGTTAGTGGATAGCATACTCCAGGTTTTATAGACCTAGTTGAGCTAATAGATAGCTATGCCCACCTGCAATTGCTCACTCCCAAACACAAAAACTCTTGAGATTAGTGTAAACCCATGTTTTGGTAATGCTAGATTACGTCTGAAGCCCCTGCGATAATTACTCACAGATGTAGGAAAAGCTGTCAAAACATATTCTGCGTGTCTGTCTCTCATGATAGCTCCGCTGGCCATTCATTCTCTCTGGAGCCTTATTTAAAATGTCAGTCTTGTGATTGTTGGGATTTTTGAGTTTTTGAAGCAGTCTCATCAGTCAGTTGATGTATTCTTCACTGTCAGACGTGATGAAATGATTATGGAATTTGAAGTTCTGCATTCATTTTGTACTGTTTGATTTTAAATTTTTTGTTTAATTCTCTTCTGCTTACCAAGCATGCAAGCAGTAATATTGTGAAATATTTATGCTATTTAAAATAACTCCTTCTATTTGAATTTGAAGACATTTATAATGTTACAAACGTTTTTTTTTTTCAGATAAATGCAGTTCTTCATCAAAGAAACCTGAAAAGATTCTACTCAGCTGTTTTCAACATAATAATAATAATAATAATAATAATAAATGTTTTTAAAGAGATAATCTGAATATTAAAATGATTTTTAAAGGATCGTGTGACTGAAGTAATGCTGCTAAAAATTCTGCTTTGAAATCACAGGAATAAATCACATTTTTAAATGTATTCAAATAGAAAACAGCTATTTTAAATAGTAAAAATATTTCAAAATTGTACTGTTTTTGCTGCGTTTTGGATCAAATAAATGCAGTCTTGGTGAGCATAAGACACTTAAAAAATATAAAAAATCTTAGTGTTCAAAAACTTTTGACTGGTAGTGTAAGAATTAGAAAATATATGCAGAACCTAAAGTAAAGTATTTTCTGACTATAGTTAGAAAAAGTTTTTTATTTTTATTTAATTGAACCGTTTATTTTACGTTTAAAATGTAAAAATAAATCTAAATAAGTTTTTATATGCATTTAAGTACCATATTTCCTAATCAGATTTTTATAGTTTTTACAGTATGATATAGTAACAATAAGATGCAGAAGAAAAATAAGATATAGTAAATATAGTAATAATATGATACAGTAAGGTAGCTCACGCGTAAAGAGGAAAAAAAACACATTAGTTTATTCAGAAGTCCAAACTAAGAAAAGTACTAGACAATTTTAATATTGAGAATGGTGGGATTTCACTGGTATTGTCTTCAACTACCCTAGTTTAAATCAGCGTGGGGAGTAATGTCGCTTTCTCCGCTATTCTGAGAGGAATGCAGGGAAATGTACAGTTCCGGAACATCACTCGACACTCTGCTGAACATTCTGAAATGACCCTCTCAGGAAGACCTGTTCTTCTTCTCAATCTTTCATTCTGTGGAAGTTCAAAGGTGATCATCAAGTGCAACATGAGGAATTCTTTAACATGTAATTGGTTCTTTGATCATGCACATACTGTATCTCAGGATTCTCCTCATCCTGCACGCACCGAATGAAAGATATGTACTGCTATACTGTTACATGAAGGCACGGCTCTGTGTGCATTAAGGATATTGGTTTTCTGGAATTTCCATAATCCATTGTCATTTAATGATCTGTTAATGATCTATAATGATTATTTAAAAACACATACATACATACTTTTTTGTTCACTCCTAAGTTAAAATTTCTCACCCCCATGTCACCCAGGATGTTCATGTCTTTCTTTTTTCAGTCAAAAAGAAATTCATGTTTTTGAGGAAAACATTCCAGAATTTTTCTCCATATAGTGGACTTAAATGGGGATCAGTGGGTTGAACGTCCAAATTGAAGTTTCAATGAAGCTTCAAAGGGCTCTACATGATCCCAGCCGAGGAATAAAGGTAAAAACTTTTTAACCACAAATGCTCATCTTGCACTAGCTCTGCTTATGCAACTTTACGCATTACGTAGTCCTGATGGAAACGACACTGTTTACAAAGCAAACGTGCAAAGAAAAGGCTAAAACAATGACGTCTGGTGATTTTGAAGTTGGAGGAGAAAATGAGATGGAGTTATTCGGCCTACCCTGCCTATTTGAACTGAAGTACACAGACAAAGAATTAACTGTGCGTTACCTTTCCAGCAAGATCACGTAACTCATGAAGTCGCGGACGAGTATTTGTGGTTAAAAAGTATATGCATTTTTGTTTTCTTTAGAAAAAGACAGATCGTTTCAATAGATAAGACTATGCGTTGAACCCTTTGAAGCTGCACTGAAACTGAAATTTGGACCTTCAACCGGTTGATCCCCATTGAAGTCCACTATATGGAGAAAAATCATGGAATGTTTTCCTCAAAAAGATTAATTTCTTTTTGACTGAAGAAAGAAAGACTTTAACATCTCGGATGACATGGGGTGAGTAAATTATCAGGAAATGTTTATTCTGGAGTGAATAAATCCTTAAAAGGGATAGTCCACCCAAAAATCGAAACAGTCATGAAAAGCTGCTTCTTCTATGGCACTTCTTAGATATTTTGCACAGTCTTCCAATGATTCCCTCTTACACTCAGCCAACACTGACATCATTGTTGCGAAACATCAAACCCTGTCAAGGAGACTGATTGGTGATTCTTTGTAAATCAGCGATCTGCAACCTTTTTCAGGTCATACACCAGGTGATGTTTCAAGCAGCAAGAACAACAACTCTAGGTTTTCCTGACTGCCTCTATGATCACCAAATGTAACATTTCACGTGCCTAAAGTACTCAAATGAAATGTTACATTTGGTGATCATTTGATTTTGAAGTCACCTTAATAAATCTATTTTAATCGCGATTAACTTAAATGTGCTTTTGATTGTGTTTAATGAAAAGGGAGTGTTAGGAAGTGCAGTAGCCCTGTGACTAAAGGTAAGCAGTGGTTTTAAGTTTACTCTTGGCTACTGTTTGGTCTCACTCCAGAAAAGCCGGAGGGATTGAGCTCACGTGAAAGCACTCAGGTTGTCTGGTTAGAGATTAACCTTGGTGATAGATAGTCTTTAAACCAAGCACAGGAGTCGGTACCTGCTGTCCTGCATTAAAATTCAATATTATTCTTATACCAAGTGACTATGTACAACCAGCGATATATGCCGGTATGGTTTATGCAAGTCGTACTCCTAAAAGTTTAAATTTCCTCTATTCTATTCTGAATGCCACTGAACAGTATGTTCATGTTGGCTATTGGAAGTTTAGTTGGATCTCATGAGGTTTAGATGTTACATTGTGAATAATTTCTGTCAAATTAGCCAAGTAGTTACACTCTATTTCAGCTCTTTCTTAGTAATTAATTCAGTTCTGCTGAAGCATGTAACAACACCTCAGTTTTGTATGGTGAGCTTACAGTCAAGCCCGAAATCATTCATACCCCTGGCAAATTCTGACTTAAAGTTGTTTTTATTCAACCAGCCAGTTTTTTTTTTTGTTGACACAGGCTTCTCCTAGGGCTGCACGGTTAATCGCACGATGTTGTGAGGCGCGTTTAATCAATGAAGGCGGTACTTTAATTAGTAGTACATCTCCATCACGTGCGTTCAGCTGGAGCGGCAATTAATACACAGAGACGTAAATCACTGACAAGCTACGCCAAATCGCGCTCAAAATCGCATTCGATTTTGAGCGCGATTTGGCGTAGCTTGTCAGTGATTTACGCCTCTGTGTATTAACTGTCGAACACTGAACGCACGTAATGGAGATTTACTACTAATCAAAGTACCGGCTTCATTGATTAAACATGCCTCACAACATCGTGCGATTAATCGTGCAGCCCTAGCTTCTCCCAAAAGATACAGACGATGTACAAGAGACATCATTGTGGAAAAAATATTTCTCAGCTTCTGTTTACATTTGAACAAAAAGTGGCATGTCCAAAATTATTCATACCCTTTGCAAACTGTCACAGTCTATGGGAAAATCCAAAGTTCTATACCATTCCAAATAGTCCCAGCTGTTCTAAAGCATTCTAATTACCCTGATTCATTGGGAACAGCTGTTTTAATCAACTCAACAGGTGAAAAACAGAAGCTCTCTGCTGTTGGTTTGTGGACAGTCATGGCTAAGACAAAGGAGCCCAAGTCAGGAAAGGGCTATAAGACCATATCTAAATGTTTTGAAGTTCCTGTGGCTACAGTGCAAAGTATTATTAAAAAATACAAGATGTTCCGCACTGTGAAAAATCTCAGAGGACGTAGTTGGAAGCCAAAAGTGACACCTGTGCTGGCCAGGAGGATAGTGAGAAGAATCCAAGGATCACCACCAAGGCCATCCTGATGTATCTGGGCTCTGCTGGTGGCAACATCTCAAGGCAGACAGTTTAATGGACGCTGCACACTGCTGGATTCCACGGATGCAGACCAAGGAGGACACCACTTCTCCAGATAAGGCACACAAAAGGCCACTTTGCCTTTGCAAATGCTCATCTGGACAAAGAAGAAGACTTCTGGTCTTTTGTTTTATGGTCAGATGAAAAAAATTTAATTGTTTGGCAACAATGATGTAGCCTTCATTTGGTGTAAAAAAGGAGAAGCCTTCAACCCTAGGAACACCATCCCCACTGTTAAACATAGTGGTGGGAACCTAATGTTTTGGGAGTGTTTTTCAGCCGGTGGACCAGGAAACCTAATCACAGTAAATGGCATCATGAAAAAGGAGCAATGCATCACAATTCTCAACAACTACATCAGGCAGTCTGCAGAGAAACTTGGCCTTAGGCACCAGTTGACATTTCAGCACGACAATGACCCAAAACACACAGCAAAAGTGGTGAAGAAATGGTTAGCAGACAAAAACATTAACGTTTTGCAGTGGCCCAGCCAGAGTCCTGACTTAAATCCAATTGAGAATCTGTGGAGGGAGCTAAAGATCAGGGTGATGGCAAGGAGACCCTCCAACCTGAAAGAGTTGGAGCTCACCGCTAAAGATGAATGGGCAAAAATACCAGTGAGACATGCAAAAAGTTGGTCAGCAATTATAGGAAGCGTTTGATTGCTGTAATAGCCAATAGAAGCTTTTTTTTTTTAAATATTTTTTTACACAATGATGTCTCTTGTACATTGTCTTATTATCTTTTGGGGAAAGCCTGTGTCATTTCCGGTCAAAAAAAAAAAAAACTTGCTGGTTGAATAAAAGTAACTTTAAGTCAGAATTTGCCAGGGGTATGAATAATTTCGGGCTTGACTGTACATGATGACTCTATTCCCAGCATATATCTCTCTGAAACCCACCAGTAACTCATAGACTGAGACATCAGAAGTATGTTGTACCTGCCTCGTTCAGAGCCGACAACTAACATTTGCCGAGGGCTTTTATCTGACAGAAGACCCCTCAGCAGCATATATCTATATATGTGATTTTCTGATAAGGACTGAGTCAAATACTTCAGTTAATTCAGGTAATGCTGGCTTTGAATGATTTACTTCACTACAAAGTGAGTAAGTGAATGAATGAATGAATTTTCCTGAAGTCTTAATAATTTACCAGTGATAACCATCATAAAGCAACTGAGATTGATGTTCACCACATTTTACACCCGTATGTGCTTGCTCATGAGTCACTCATCTGCAGTGCGAGTACAAATTTGTAGTCTTTGTCTTCATGTGGTCAAGTTGGCCTTCTCAGTGGCTGATGTTTGCAGATAAAGTCATTAATTTGATGTCTTAACAGCTGTGTGCGTTGTACATGAGTAAGCTATCGCAGACATCCTGGCAGCCTATTGAACACTGAAGACCAACGTCACATTAGTGTGTAAGGAGTGTTTTAATATGTTATACATTAATATTGATCTCTATAATATTTTATCTGTGTTAGTTCTAACCTGAACGTTTCGAACACTGTTTAAACTCTGATTTAAATATGTTAACAAGATAACACTATCTAGCTGGCTGACAAGTTTGACAAAATTGATAGCCTTGGAAGCATCAAACAAATCAGTTTTACACAGAACTTTTTTATTTTTTTATGAATGGCCACAAGAAAAATTCATAATATTTATTTAGTTATTTAATTTTCAGCCAAAAGTAGAAAAAATGCTAGTGGTTCAAATGGGCCAGCTAAATTATTTATTTCAATTAATTAAATGAATAAAGATAGTTTTTTTAATTTACTGTATATATATATTTTATTATATACTTTTTTGGGGTAACAGAACAAATCTGTATTTCTGAGCAGGGCCGTGCAGAGACCTTTAAAGGGGCAGGTGCTCAAAGTATAAAAAGGGCACCTGGAACAAGACATTAAAGAGCCCCTCGGGTCCATCACCTCATTGTAGGCATCCAGTTACTTACGTAACAAGTAACAATGTCATTAATAAGACAAATAATGCATTATTCAAAGTTTTAATTGCATTTATGTTTAGTTCAGGACTCAAACAATAGAATTAGTTATATTTTTATCACTATAAAAGGGGCTCTCTAAATAGGGCTGTGCTCAAAACATCAGTACAGCAATACTGTACTGTATATTGTGACACATTCCTTGCTGATATACGTATTATTACAGAGGCTTCTAGCAGCCAATGCTGTGAAGCAGTTTTGAGAAAGAAACAGAACATAAAAAACCATTTTAATGTTTAAAAGATTAAAAATATTTTCTTTGGACCTATTCATTTTGATTAGAAATTGTTGTGTATTAAATTCTCAAACCTAAAGATTTTCTTCTCTCTGTTAAACACAATAATAAAGAACAGCTGTTATATTAAACTCTGTGTGGTCACTATTGAAAATATATGTGGCCCCTGATGTATTGTATTGTAAGATTGTAGACGGTAGGATATTAAGCCATAAAATGGCATGATTTATAATTCAGATACAGGTTCACACAAAAACAAAATATCTTATACAATGGAATTTCAGCCTTTATACCATTAAAAGGGATAAATCGAGTTTTTAATTTATTATTATATTTTATTTAAAACATAAATAGTACTGTCTTAATTGTTTAGATATTTAGAAGGCACATTAACATCTTTCACATTTACAACTCTATGTGTTTGCTGCATAAAAACTAGGTCGATCATTGCAATAATTTGACCATAAAGAGCTGAAAAATGTGGAAATAAAAATTCCTTCTCTGTCACGAGGGGGCGCTTTAGGAGCGCTGAAATACTACGGTTTCCATAGGAATGGCTGAACACAAAGCAGCATTAACGCAGTTTTATCAGACGTGAAAGGAAAATGCAAACGACATGTTTCTGAGGACAGTCGGTTCCCTTCAGATACATTCATATAAAGGCATCAGTGCTGCGTTTTGACTTTGAAACCTACAGCATGCATATTTATTCAATGACATCATTGCCTTTTGAAGTTTAATCCAGCCCTATCGCGATTCTTGTCTTTCCTTCCCCAAATGTAAGACCTCCTAAATTATAATGAAGTCTTTTCTTATACTATTTAACATGTATACAACATTTTATGGCCTGCAGGAGCCCTCTCCTTTACGTTAGATTTACGATTATTTTTACATGACATTAACATTATCGGCAGCTATTTCAGAGCAGACTACACATGCACAAGCTATAAAAAAAATTATAAATACTCGTGCATACTCTCTTTTCTTCACGTCATTCTTATAATAATAAGTAACTTTAAATCTGGTGAAAACACCACTTACCAACAGCCACGAACGTGTCTATCCTTGGCTTTATAAACATGATCGGATCGCCCTGAACTTCCGGGTGGGGTCGTCACGTGAAAGGTCATCACAAGGGTCATTCTATTTACAGCTAAAACATTATTAATTAATTTTACTAATAGTTCGATTGGGCAGGCTGTCGCGAATTCGTTATTTTTATAAATATTTAATTTTTATATTATTACAAGAAAAAAAAATCTTAACTAAAGGGCACTTTGATCACTAGGAGCCAAAAGGGCAGGTGCTCAAGCACCCTCCGCCCCCCCCCCCCCCTCTGCACGTGCCTGTTTCTGAGTCCTAAAATATGCACGTTATTCTTATATATATGTTCAGTAAATACAGTTGAGGTCAAAAGTTTACACACACCTGGCAGAATCTGCAAAATGTTAATTATTTTCCCAAAATAAGAGGGATCATACAAAATGCATGTTATTTTTTATTTAGTACTGACCTGAATAAGATATTTTCACCTTTACATATAGTCCACAAATTATAAGAAAATAATGATAAAAAAAGGCCCCATTCAAAGGTTTACATAATTGATTCATAATGCTGTGTTGTTACCTGAGTGACAACTGTGTGTTTTTTTTTTTATTTAGTGATAGTTGTTCATGAGTCCCTTGTTTGTCTTGAACAGTTAAACTGCCAGCTGTTCTTCAGAAAAGTCCTTTTGGTCCCACAGATTCTTTGCTTTTTAGCATTTTTGTGTATTTAAACCCCTTCCAACAATGACTGTATAATTTTAAGATCCATATTTTCACACTGAGGACAACTGAGGGAATCATATGCAACTATTACAGAAGGTTCAATCGCTCACTGATGCTCCAGAAGGAAAAACCATGCATTAAGAGCCAGGGGTAAAAACTTTTGAACATAATGAGGATGTGTACATTTTTCGCCATTTTGCCTAAATATCAAATAATATTCAGAAGCTACAGAAGATAATTACATATCCCCTAGAAGACAAAATAATTTAAACTGACCCTGATCTTCAAATTCAAAAAGTTTTTACTCCCTTAATGCATTGTTTTCTTCTAAAGCATCAGTGAGTGTTTGAACCTTCTGTAATAGATGCATATAAGTCCCTCAGTTGTCCTCAGTGTGAAAAGATGGATCTCAAAATCATACAGTCATTGTTGGAAAGGGTTCAAATACACACAAATGCTGAAAAACCAAAGAATTTGTGGGACCTGAAGGATTCATTCTGTGAGTTCAGATTGTGGGTTCTATTAGAAGGGAAGAGGGTGTGTGTGGTCAGAGAAAGCCAAAGCATCACTGCCCTCCCCTCTGTACCCCTTAACCAGCTCAATGCCCCCCTAAAGAATGGTTCAGTGCATTCCGTCAGCCTGGAGACCGGCTCCCCCTTTCAAACAGTGGCTTTCAGAGTGACAGCTGCATTTGAATAAGAATCGCTCTCCATTCACCCCATTGCTGCGCTGAGGGCGGGGAAAACTTTTTCCGTCCACTGTGATTGGCTTAAGCAGGTCCTTCTTTTTTTGTCCAGAAAGGCCAGTTGTGCCTGTAAAGTTTTTTTTTCCTCTTTTTTTTTTTACTTAACTTTACAGACTCACACTTTTTTGGCACACACCAGAATATATCACACACAGCCAGCCTCAGGCTTTTTGTCCCTCCAAGGGAGCTCTTCTGAGAAATTCCTGTCTAGAGGATATTTATCAACTCATGAGCTTGCGTGAGTACTATTTTGTTTCTTGTATTTTATATATAAGGATTTAGATAAAGAATCACAGGCTCTGCCGTGCTTTGGTTGGTCTGTACAGATGCAGGTGATGTGCAGGTCATGCTGGCTTTATCTGTTGACTTGCCAGCCAGTTTTGGCTCTGTAAATGTCTTCATCCTGTTATTCACTTTATCTGTGTCTTTTGTCCTTTCTCTTTGATTTAACAGTGTCATGTTGTGCTCTTTATCTGAAAGGCATCATACCTTAGTGTGCTATGATGGTCTAGATTTGACGACTGATTTGTCATTTAATGTCTCATATGACAGTAATTTCTTTCTTTTTTCAAAAATAAATGTGACCCTGGACCACAAAACCAATCATATGGGCCATTTATTTTATAATTGAGATTTACACATCAGGATAAAACAATATTTGGCTGAGATACAACTATTTGAAAATCTGAAATTTGAGGGTGCAAAATATCAAAATCTCATTTAAAGTTGTCCAAATGAAGTTCTTACAATGCATATTACTCATCAAAAATAAAATATGATATATTTACAGTAGGAAATTTACAAGATATCTTCATGGAACATGATCTTTACTTCATTATCTTAATACATTTTGGCATAAAAGGAAAGTCGATGTTTTTGAATTTTGACCCATACAATGTATTGTTGGCTATTGCTACAAATATACCTGTTCTACTTAAGACTGGTTTTAGGTTTCTTTACTTTAAACAAAGGTAAATTACTTGTGCATTTCTTATATCAGTCTAGTATACAATTATTTTGTGGCTCTGTGGTTTGAATGTATTTGCTGATATAGTCTCAGTGAAGCATTTTGTTCTCTATAGTAGTTGAGTGAGTGTGAGAGGATTTAGTGGCAGTGAAATATGGAGTGGAAGCTGTGTGGGAAACGGAGGCTGTAGTATTGTGTGTTTGAGCTGACCTGTCACTCCTCTCACCCGCTTACTGAAGAGCCTGCAGCCAGGGGCCCGGTGCTCCTCTCTTCAGATAACACTTATGGTCCCACCAGACAAAAGCTGGCTTCACGTTCACCTCTTCTTGTTTACCTCACCTTAAATGTTCAATATTAAATTGGTGAAGTTAATTTGCACTGTATGTCATACAGTATACTAGTGCATAAATATATATGTGACCCAGGACCACAAAACCAGTCATAAGGGTCAGTTTTTTAAATTTTGAAAATTTGGAATCTGAGGGTGCAAAAAAATATACATCTAACGCCTTTAAAGCTGTCCAAATGAAGTTCTTAGCCATGCATATTACTAATCAAAATACATTTTTGATATATTTACGGTAGGAAATTTACAAAATATTTTCATGGAACATGTTTTTTAAATATCCTAATGATTTTTGGCATAAAAGAAAAGTCGATAATTTTGACCCATATAATGTATTGTTGGCTTTTGCTACAAATATACCCATGCTACTTATGACCGATTTTGTGGTCCGGGATCACATATATTTTTTAAAGCAATGCATGATAACTTGTGTGCTAATTTAATGAGTTCATGTTTATTTATTTGAGCCATATATATATCTCGGAGTTACAGATATAGTATTGTAGTAACAACTGTTTGTGTAAAAACTGAGAGCGTCAATACAAGTACATTTATTGATTCCTCATCATTCAAGAACAGTTTCAAGAACTGCATTTTCTTTCATAAAAACTGTAGTTATTGAAAGAAAAAATAAATAAGAAAACATTTGAGTGTATGTTTTTATAGCATTTAATTAACTTATTAATAATATTAATAATATTAAAGCAATCAAAGTTAATTAAATGCTATAAAAACATACACAAAATTATTAATATATTATATTAATAATTTTAATGTTGATTATTAATGTTAATAACTGGGTAAGTGCTGTTTTTTTCCATTGATTGTATGGTTAATTTAATAAATTGTTTAATTTTAGCACACAATATGGAACCATTAAAGAGCATTTTAAACCATATTCACAATTGACCTTTCTCGGGGATCTGAGATATAATATTGTAGTAACATAAGTGTTTGTGTAGAAACTGAGAGCATCAGTACAAGTACATGTAATTCTAATTACCAATTCCTCATAATTCAATTAACTAGTTATTGAGGAAATAATAAATAAGATTTTTTTTATAGCATTTGAATCAACTTAGATTGCTTTAATATGTTAACAATAATTTCAATGTTGATTAGGAATGTTAATAACTGGGTAAGTGCTGTTTTTTCCAATGATTGTGTGGTTAATGTAAACAAATATTTAATATTTTACCACAATATGGAAGCATTGAAGAGCATTTTAAACCATATTCACAACTGACCCTACACGGGAAGTTTGACAGGCGATCTGACCAATCATAATGCTGAATCTGCTTAAAAATTAAATTTAAAAATAGTGTCTTGATGTTTTTCTGCAGTAAAAAAAGTAAAATACCTTCTGATATTTATTTTGTGCTATAACTAGTAAAGAAGAAGTGATGATCGTTTCACATGCTGCTTGAACTGACGCGCTACAGCAATCTGTCACAACACAAGAGCCATAAATGGTATTTATTTATTTATTGTTTGAATTTCTTAAGAAAATGACAAAATTTAAAAGTGAAGACTTTGTTTCATACTAGGGGTGAAAATCTTTCAGTATTCAAATTGATTTTTGGGGTCATGATTAAAAAAAAAAAAAATTCACGATTTTCAGTTGTTGTTTTTTTAAGATTCACAATTTTTCATCTTTTTTTTTTTGTTCACACATTTTAATACAAAAACCTACCAGTCTATAGTATGGGTAGTCCTGACTCAAGAAATCAGTGTTCCCTTTAAATATTAACTTATGAATAAATCAAAAAAATGTACTACGAAACCCCTAAATATGAGATGGGAGGAAAAATATATATTTCAATGCTTTCTCTGGCAATAATATCATGGGGTAATTACACTGTATATAAATTGCTAGCATTAGGGAGCCATTATTAATATACAGGGCATTGAAAAACACTTTTTTTGAATCGGCGCTTGCGTTTTACTTTCAATTTCTAGATTTGAGATCGCACGGAACGCACCACATGTTTTAAAAGATTAGATTTCCTCCTCCATTGCTGTTTTGTTCCTACAACATCATGCTATTATTATTATTATTATTATATTAAGTTTGAATCGATGCAAATCGCTAGAAGACTGAATTGCCATTCAGATGTGAATTGATTTTTTCGCCCACCCTTATTTCATACCAGAAGTAACCTGTTCTGTCTTGTCTGTCGGCATGTTGTCTCTCTTTGCTTCGCAATATACTTTTCAATGTTTGAAAACATGATGTGGGGCGTGAAAGTGCCATGGCTTGTAGCAGCAGTAATGAAGGGGGGTGGGTCTTTGTGAAGGGACCCATATAATATAATATAAAGAATTATATTATAAAGAATATAAAGAATTGTAAATCTTGTCTTGTGAATGCACCGTATGAGTAACTTTAGCACCTGATACTATTTTGGTTGTGAACTGAACGACTTTAATCTTACCTTTTCTTATTTTTCTTTACATTTCAGGCTCTTGGAAACCAGCTGCTCATGATTGTTTGATAGCCCGTGGTGATGGCCGGATATTTCAGTGTTCTCTTTCTGGGTAAGTCACATGTTAAATTAAACAGACTTCTGCATATACTAGAGTATGGTGGTCATGTCTTTACTTTCCTGATGTCAGATAAAAAGCTTAAGGTGGGATCATAAAATGACTGATGACAACACAGACAGACAATCCTGTGTGGTTATCAGAGTCTGAGTCTCCAGTGAGGCGAGCGGGGATAAGCTTCTTAAACAAAGTGAAGTTCAAACGCACAGCCCCCCACCTGCCCCTCACTCTCACAGTAGCTCCCACAAGAGGCCTTTTCAACAGAAAACAATATGGACTTAAGCAAACGAAAACATGACCAACCTGTTACCCCTCTCTCTTCTTCAGCATCAGTGCCTGGCCTTTCTCTCTCTGAAGAGAAGTAATCAGAGGCATTGTGTTTGCTTGTTCTTGCTTCTTTGTGTTTCATAATGAAATGTATATGCTTTATAGAGAGGAAACCATATACCTGCTGCGAACTCTGCTAAACGAGACAAGGAAAAGTTATGCCAGTGTTTGCACAACACAGAGAGATTACAAATCAAACTGTATTGACCACCCTGAACATGCAAACAGACACATGAAATTGAATTCATAATTAGCTGTGCTGCTTTAGTGTTTAGTATTTGGGGTTGTTCACACAGATTATATTCATTCCACTGCACTGCATTTCCATTGTTTTTCAATGTAAACATGTGCTAGGCAGACATTTTTGACTGGTTTGCTTGTGTCTTACATGACATGCCACTCTAAAAATGTGCTTCTCAAGTTAAAAGTTTTCATCACACTACTCTAAATGCGAAAACACATATTGTGTAAACATGCATTGGATGGACATGCGTAAGCTAATAAGTTAAAGGAATAGTTCACCCAAAAATAAAAATGTCATGTTAATTTGCTTACCCCCAGGGCATCCAAGATGTAGGTGACTTTGTTTCTTCAGTAGAACACAAACGAAGATTTTTAACTCTAACTGTTGCAATCTGTCACTCATATAATGTCAGTCAATGGTTATCAAATCTTTAAGAGTAAAAAAACATACACCGACAAAACCAAATTAAACCCTGCGGCTCGTGACGATACATTAAGGTCTTAAGACACAAAACGATCAGTCTGTGCAAGAAACTGAACAGTATTTATGTCATTATTTACCTTTGATACACCGGAACATTCAGCTGTATGGAACGCGTACACAACAGCAAGCGTGTGACGCGTCAACGTTGCGATGAATCAAAGATAAATAATGATATAAAAACTGTTCAGTTTTTTGCACAGACTGATCGTTTTGTGTCTTAAGACCTCAATGTATCGTCACAAGACCCAGGGTTTAATTTGGTTTTGTCTGTGTATGTTTTTTTTACTCTTAAAGATTTACTCTTAACCAATGACTGCCATTATATGACTGAGAGACCGCAACGGTTTGAGTTAAAATCTTTGTGTTCTACTGAAGAAACAAAGTCATCTACATTGGATGCCCTAGGGGTAAGCAGATAAACATCAAATTTTCATTTTTGGGTGAACTATCCCTTTAAAGTAAATGTGTCTCTAGACGTTACGTTTTTTTTTTTCATTCCACTGCCCTGCAACTGTTTTTGAATTGCTTTTAATGTAAACACCTGCTAGGTGAATGTTTGTGCCTGTTTTTGCGGAGTCTTGCGTGGCACATTCTAAAAATCCAGCACTCAAAGTTAAATTTTTAACATACTGTATCTAGACCTTTTTTGGTTTATTTCACTGCCCTGCTTCTTATTTTTAAAAAGCTGCCTTAAAACTATGCATGCATGTATTTGTGATAAATGAGTCACATTTAAGAACAGTGGTTTTCAAAACTGTCCTTGAGCAACCCAGCACTGTCTCCCTTACCTAAACCACCTGATTCAACTCGTCAGCTCATTAGTAGATACTTTAAGACCTTAAATGGGTCAGAAATGGTTAAGAGTTGTGAGGAAATGTGATGCGTATTAGATCTGTGTCAAGTTCAACAGCGGCAGCTCTTAAAGAAACAATAATAAGCTTATAACCCAGCTGCTTTAACGTTTGTTTATTAAGAACAAAAGAAAAAAAGATGACAATTAATAACTTTTGTAGCTTTAAAGATTCATCTATATTTAATTTAAAATGTAGTGTTTGATAACTTTATTCAGTTTTTGTATTTCATACTTGCTGAAGGGCACAGGTTTATATGATGATTATTTTAAGTTCACTTAAATTAGAAGTTATTTTTCTATAAGTTATAAGTCTAATAAATGTTAAATTAATAGTTCTCAGTTAGTCAATGGTTAATTATTAGGGAAAAAATATAAAGACATCAGTAATATTGGTATCAAAGATACTCACCTTCAGTCATAAAAAAAGATGCCAGTTAACAAATATTTAAAACATACTGTCTTTATGTTGTTTCTACATTAATTTACAGATTGAATGTGAAATTATTGCAATATAAGTATGTTGTTAGGTGTGATTACTATCACTATTAATGTGATTAATCACGATTAAATTAATTAATTTAAGATTAAATGATTAATTAATTTTTTTTATCAATTGACAGAACTATTTTAAACAAAAAGGTTTGTGTAAAAATGCTAAAAAAGTATTTATAAAGCATACATGTACTAAAAGTTCCCGGTTCCTTTTAGGTTAATTAGACTCATATACAGTATATTTAGACTCATATAATTAGACTGATTATACATTCAGTGCTGTTTGTCTGCTGCACATTGCATGCATGAAAACCATGGTTTTATTAATTGTGTAAGGCGTTTTAATGGTTTTCCTTAATCCTTGATGGGCTAACAGTTTTAACATACTTTTGACACATAGACCTGCAGAGAATGCACATTTAAATCCAGTCAATTTCAGTCTCTGCTTTATAAGAGCGTGAAAACAGAACAAGAGGTAGAGAAGTGGAGAATAAGAGTAGAAAGCAGGATTTCATTGGTGAGGGTGCTTGACTGAGAATGGAATGAGAGCAGTGCTGAGGATGGCCATTAGTTTTGACATGAGAGGGAGAGGGGGATCAACACGCTCAGTTTGGCCCATTATTCTCATTGTAGCGCAGTGCAATTATCAGTGCATTTATTATTTTATCAGGATCCTTATATGCTCAATCAGCAGTCATTTAGCTAGATGACTAAATGTATATCCCCTGTTGAAAGTTCTTCACTTAAAAGATTAAATGACTTGGTTTAGAATGGATGGAAAATGGAAAAACACTGCAAGATTGGCTCAGTTCCAAACCCTAGTGCACTGCCTATCCAGACGGCATGTTCAGACATCATACTGTGGGTCCGCTCCCAATGCGAGGCTGTTCTGAAAAGTAAAATTATGCAGCTTAATTTGGAGTCAAGTGGGTAGCACTCCAATATATGGTGCGGCAATGCCTTAGGTGACCTAAAATTAAGTTTTGAGCTGCATCCAAGGTTTCATTCTGTCTAAGTAGGTGCTGAGTGAACAAAATAATTATTCTATGCATGAATGTGTGTAGTCTGAATGTAATCCAGACTTACTACATTTGTACTATATGAATACTATGCCTTCAGATACACAACTAGTCAGAAGTTTTTGAACAGTAAGATTTGTAATGTTGTAAAGTATCTTCTGCTCACCAAGCCTGCAGTTATTTGATCCAAAATACAGCAAAAACTGTACCATTTTGAAATATTTTAATTTAATTTAATTTAATTTAATCATTATTCCAGTCTTCAGTGTCACATGATCCTTCAGAAATCATTTTAATATTTTAATTTGCTGTTCAAAAAACATTTGTTATTATTATTAGCTATATTTAAACCAGTTGAGTAAAAAATTTTTCAGGATTCAGGATAGAAAGATCCAAAGATCAGCGTTTATCTGAAATAAAAAGCTTTTGTAATATTATACGCTATACCATTCAAAAGCTTGGAGTCAGTATTACAGTTGTTTTTGGAAAAGAAATTATAGAAATAAGTGCTTTTATTTAGCAAGGATGCTTTAAATTGATCAAAAGTGATGATAAAGACATTTATAATGTTACAAAAGATTTTTTGTTTCAGATAAATGCTGTTCTTCTGTACTTTCTATTGATCAAAGAAACCTGAAATAAATGTTTTTGAGCAGCAAATCAGATTATTAGAATAATTTCTGAAGGATCATGTGACTTGAGTAATGATGCTAAAAATTCAGCTTTGAAATCACAAGAATAAATTACAATTTAAAATGTATTCAAATAGAAAAAAGTTATTTTAAATAGAAAAAAATATTTCACAAAGTTACTGTTTTTGCTGTACTTTGAATCAAATAAATGCAGGCTTGGTGAGCAGAAGAAATCTTACTGTTCAAAAACATTTGACTGGTTGTGTATACAACTCTTTTCACACTGTTTTTAGGCTACTATAGTAAAGTATGCACTTGGGGACTTGAGTTCGTCTCCTGGTCTTGTTCTTCTCTTCCATTGTTTCCTGTCTTCTCTTACTGTCCGTTATTCATAAATTGTAAGCAATTGTAAGTGTCCCTCTCATGTTTTTTAACCTGAAATGTGAATATGTGTGATATGAAGATATTATCTGCATTTTTTTGCCTTCTGACAGAGCTCATAAAGCTGTGTTTAAAGGTTCAGCTAGAATTTAGAGCATGAGAGGAATGTTTTGGGAATGATAACAGTCTCAGGTGTGTGTTTCCATACGTGCTTTTTTTAAAAAGATATTTTAAAGGGATAGTTCACCCAAAAATGAAAATTACCCCATTATTTACTCACCCTTAAGCCACCCTAAGTATATATGACTTTCTTCTTTCAGACGAATACAGTCAGAGTTATATTAAAAAATGTCTTCCAATCTTCCAAGCTTTATAATGGCAGTGAATGGCTGTTGAGATTGTGAAGTCCAATAAAGTGCATCTATCCATCATAAAGAACGCTCCACTCAGCTCCAGGGTTTAATAAAGGCCTCCTGAAGTGTATCAATGCATTTTCTAAGAAAAATAACCATATTTAAACAGTTAGTGGAAGCTAGAGAAAGTTTTAAATATGGACAAAAATGCATTGATTTACTTCAGGAGGCCTTTATTAACCCTCCGGAGCCATGTGGAGCTCTTTTTATGGTGGATGGACACATTTTATTGGACTGTTGAATATAACCAAGCATTCACTGCCATTATAAAGCTCGGAAGAGCCAGGCTTTCCTTATTTATTTTAAGTTTTGGGTGAATTATATGTAGTGGGTGAACTATAAGTACTTTAAGTAGTGGTCCAAGCCAGGAATTCAAATGCTAATTATCACAGATAAAATGGACTTACAGTATTTTTTGCTGGCACAAGAACAAGTTCATTATATGACACTATGGGCTCTGTGCCTATTGTACTCTTCTTGAATCAATGTGGGTCAGCGAGGCTGTGTGTTAATGATTGGACAAAAAATATGATCAAGGTGTGTAAGCATGTGCTATTGTAATGGAATGTCTCTATGAATCTTACAGCATGTGTACTTTGTGAACTCTGGCCTGTTTTGGAATAAACCGCATGTAGACAAAATCTATAGGTCTGCCAGTTTAGGGTGCATGTACTCCTACGTAAGAGCTTTATTGTACTACTATCAGTTTGATCTGGATATGGTGGAATGATCTAGTTCTGATCTGTCAAGTGTTCACTTGCGATTGTTTGACTTCAAACAACAATAGCTGCCTTGCTTTGTCTGTACCTGCAGGAAAAAAAAATCCGATTGTTTTTTCCACATTCCAGTTCTGGGTTTGACAGTGCATTGTCTATGCTAGCCCATCTTCTATTCCTGAATGCAGAAGTCTATTAATTAATTTAGGCATCATAGCATTAGGATATACAGTATGAAAACTGGATATTAGGTCCCACAAATTCTTTGGTTTTTAAGCAGTTTTGTGCATTTGAACTATTTCCAACAATGACTGTATGATTTTGAGATCCATCTTTTCACACTGAGGACAACTGAGGGACTGATATGCAACTATTATGGAAGGTTCAAATGCTCACTGAGGGAAACACGATGCATTAAGAGCAAGGGGGTGAAAACTTTTGAACAGAATGAAGATGTGTACATTTTTCTTATTTTTTCATTTAGTACTACCCTTGAGAAGCTACAGAAGATACTTACATGTTTCCCAGAAGACAAAATAAGTTAAATATACTCTGATCTTCAAATTAAATCGTTTTTTCTTCTTCTGGAGCATCAGTGAGCGTTTGAACCTTCTGTTATAGTTGCATATAAGTCCCTCAGTTGTCCTCAGTGTGTAAAGATGAATCTCAAAATCATACAGTCATTGTTGGAAAGAGTTCAAATACACAAAGAATTTGTGATTTTTTTTTTTTCTGAGGAACAGCGACCAGTTTAACTGTTAAGGAAAAACAAGGGTCTCATGAACAATTATCACTAAACAAAAAAACACAGCAGTGGATCATTTAGGTAACAATTGTAAACTTTTGAACAGAGTCATTTTAAAAAATTAAACTATTATTTTCTCTTGTGGACTATATGTAAACATCTTTTATGTGAAACATCTTATTCAGGTCAGTACTAAATAAAAAATAACATGCATTTTGCATGATCCCTCTTATTTTGGTAAAATAACTAACATCTTGCAGATTCTTCAAGGTGTATGTAAACTTTTGACTTCAACTGTAAGTCATGAGCATAATCATATTTTTGGAGACAAATTAATCTCTTCTGCGGTGGTCTCGGTTTCCATGTGACATGCAGTTCAGCACATGTGGCTTCTTGTCGTCAAATGTTTGTGGAATGCCATTCCTTTGCTACAGATGGGCATTTTGTAAGACCCGTGTGAGATACTTTTACACCTGGAATTTTTCTCTTAATGAATGACATTTTCCTGGCTTGGCATTCTTGTACTCTCGTCACTTTGCAGATGCTCATCTGTGGAACTGGAGACATTGTTGTTGTGTCTTCAGACAGATGTTTAGCTTGTACCTGTGTGTGTTGTAAATGTGGCATGCAGGTTACGAGGGTGTGCGGTTGCTTATGTAGCTTGTGGGTGTGTTGAATGCAGGGGCAAGCAGCCATGTGCCTGTCTCAACATAAAAGATGTTTGTTTTTGATCTTGTTTATAATAAGTTATATTCCATGTTCCAAACCTGTAAGACCTTCGTTCATCTTCAGAAGACCAATTAAGATATTTTTGATGAAATCCGAGAGCTTTCTGACCCTGCATAGACAGCAACACAACTACCACATTTAAGGCCCAGAAATGTAATAATAAAATGGTCCATGTGACATCAGTGGCTCAACCATAATTTTATGAAGCTATTAGAATACTTTTTGTATGCAAAGAAAACAAAAATAATATCTTTATTCAACTATTTATTCTCTGAGATTAGATAGCAGTATTTGTTTTTTATGTCTGTAATTGTAGTTAATTAGTTTGCTGAAAGATTTAAGAGGGAAAGCCACTGCATGTGCAAACGTTCATCTGTTTTCCTATAGGTGATGCCTATTTATCTCTCTTTCCCTCTGTCAGTCTTTTCTACGTTTGTTTTGACACTTTGAAGGAGAAAAGAATGTGTGGAGCCTCAATGACAGACTATGGCAAAACACAGTCAAAACCTATTCTTGCCTACCACTCAAATCCCCAAACACACACTTTGACAGTCACGTTTTCACCCTTGCTAGTCAGAACATGAGAAGCCATGAAGAAAAAGTGTTAAACGCTTCCTTTACCTCAGGGAATCTGTTATGAGGGATGTAGCAGTGTCAGCTCTCACAAGGCAGAAAACCTGTGGAGAAATGCTATTTTCTGGTGTGTGGCCTGTAAAGACTGAACTGCACTCTGTGCTTATGAAAGTTCCTCAGACGTCCGTCCTGTAATTAGCAACCTGTACTCATAACAGATAGCTTTTGAAATACCCCCATCTATTTTGTAAACTAGCGAGATTGTGAACGAAAGGTATTTGCAACAATTTTTTTTCCCATGGGAATCCCCAGCTCTCACTCTCACAAATATAATAAACAAAACACAAACATAGATCGAGTCCTTGTGGTTTTCAGATGTTTAGCATACAAGTATAGCTAGCATGACTGTTTACTCAGGGAGAGTCGGATGTGTGCGGAAACACATTCCAAAGATCAGAACCTTTATTCCTTCATTATGAGGAATTTTACAGTACGTGAGTTATCCATAAAGCCTTTCAATGGCCACACACACACTGTTTAGCACCTTGACGCAATCAAATGGAATTTATGATGCTTGTTTTCGCTTTTAAACTGAGAAGGGGCCAGGTTTCGATATTGTTATGAACTTTGTAGGCTTAGCCTATCTTTGTTCTTGTGCAAAGAACAGTGTTGGGTAATTGTATGATTTACTGATTATATGCCTAGTGATATATTGAAGTATCGCCCAGAGATATATAAATGGTTGTATAAATAGATAAATAAAACTTTAGCTGCATAAATACAGTACACTCACATAAAGCAATACAAAAGCTTATCATCACAAAATGTAAACTATATTATTCTCAGTGTTGGGGGTAATGCATTATAAGTAACGTGAGTTTCATAATCAGATGACTTTTTTTCAAGTAACTATTAAAGTAGCACATTACAGATCTTAGTTTTTTTTCCAAAACACCATCTCACTCAAAAAAAAACTGATTCAGTTTTTCTTCAAATGAATAAAAACTGTGAAATGCAACTCTGATTACGCAAACCTGCAATATTTAAATACGTTAAATAATATCAAAATATCCTTTACAAATACAATTATCCTTTATGTATTGTCACGGTTGAGAGATCACACAACAAGGCAGCTCAGTGCAAAAGCCCCGGAGGGTGGATTTTATTGAATACTTGTGCAAATGAAACGTGAAGAACGGTGCTCAGTGCGATCCAAACTGGTGCTCTAGTGAAGTTCTCGTGTCCGTGAAGGGGGTGTCCAGGCGTGCGTGCTGCGGCCGTCGGTCACTCGCTGCCCTCTGCGTGACAAAAGAGAGAACGTTAGCATCAGTGTGATCAGCGTGAGACGTGAGTCAGTCTGAGTGAACGCAGCAGCGGCGTCTTATGCTGCGGGCTGATGAGCGGCAGCTGGGACCGATCGGCCGCTGACGAGGAGGTGCAGGTGTTGCGTGTTGGTTGCCAGGGCGACGCTGATGAGCCCAGAGACACTCGTCACATCCCCCCCCCTAAGCGTCGTTCTGGTCCTGGGAACGAATGGAGACAGTAGGGGTGAATTAAGGGGTGGGTGGGGAATGACCCCTGACAGACCTGCAAAAGCTGTCCATATCCGTGAGAGCCCATCTGCATTGGCGTTGGCGGCCCCGGCGCGGTGGCGGACTTCGAAGTGGAAGTCCTGGAGCGCGAGGAACCAGCGAGTCACCCTGGCGTTGGTGTCCTTGGCGCGGGCCATCCACTGTAGGGGGGCGTGGTCGGTCACCAGGGTGAACTTGCGGCCGAGGAGGTAATATCGCAGTTCCAGGACTGCCCACTTGATGGCCAGGGCCTCCTTCTCTACGGCGGCGTAGTTCTTCTCAGCCGAGGACAGCTTCCTGCTGATATAAATAATAGGATGCTCCTCACCTTCCTGGATCTGCGATAGTACGGCCCCGAGTCCGGTATCGGAGGCATCCGTCTGCAGCAGGAAGGGGCAGCGGAAGTCCGGGGCGCGGAGTACCGGCGCTGAGGTGAGGGCAGTCTTGAGTCCGGCGAATGCCTCTTCCGTGGCGGGCGTCCAGCGAATCTTCTCGGGCTGCCCCTTCCTGGTCAGGTCTGTCAGGGGGGCGGCTAGAGAGGAGAAGTTGGGGATAAAACAGCGATAGTATCCCGCCAACCCCAAAAAGGCTCGTACCTGGGTCTTCGTCTGAGGCTGGGGAGCGGTGAGTATCGCTTCTACCTTCCTGTCCTGGGGCCGGATAAGGCCGCGGCCGACTTGGAAGCCCAGGTACTTCGCTTCGGAGAGCGCTAGGTGGCATTTGCGGGGGTTGGCGGTTAGTCCAGCCCGCCGGAGCTCCGAGAGCACCCTCCGCAGACGTTCCAGGTGTTCATCCCATGCCTCGGAGTGCACGACGACGTCGTCCAGGTATGCAGCCGCGTAGGCTTGGTGGGGCCTCAGGAGGATATCCATCATACGCTGGAAGGTGGCGGGTGCTCCGTGCAAGCCGAAGGGGAGGGTCCGGTACTGCCAGTGTCCACTGGGAGTGGAGAACGCCGTCTTCGGTTTTGCCGAGGGGGTAAGTGGAACTTGCCAATATCCTTTGGTAAGGTCGAGGGTTGAGATGTACCGGGCCCTCCCCAGCCGGTCCAACAGCTCATCCACCCGAGGCATGGGGTAGCTGTCGAATTCGGAGACTTCGTTCAGCCGGCGGAAGTCGTTGCAGAAGCGGAGGGTGCCATCCGGCTTGGGTACCATCACGATGGGGCTGGACCACGGGCTGCGAGATGGTTCTATTACCCCCAACTTCAGCATCTGTTGAATTTCCTCTTCGATAGCCTGCCGACGAGCCTCTGGGACTCTGTAGGGCCGTTGCCTGACGATCACTCCAGGGGGCGTTTTGATGTCATGTTGGATGACGTTGGTCTGCCCGGGCTGGGAGGAGAACACATCCTCGAACTGACTGACCAGGTGTTGCAGCTCGGTCTTCTGGGCAGCCGACAGATGGGGATTCATGTCGACAACCACGGGATCGGTGAGACTGAGGGCGGCCACCTGCTCGTTGGTCCCTTGCCATCTCTTGAGGAGATTAATGTGATAGAGCTGTTCGGTCCGTCGTCGTCCAGGCTGCCGTAGTCGGTAAGTTACTGGTCCGACCTTTTCCACCACAGTATAGGGGCCCTGCCAGGACGCCAGGAACTTGCAGGCGGAGGTGGGGACCAATACCATCACCCTGTCTCCCGGTTGGAATTCCCGTGGTTGGGCTGCCCGGTTGTAGTGGCGTTGTTGGGCCTGCTGCGCCTTGCTGAGGTGTTCCCGGACTAATGGCATGACCCGGTCGATCCTCTCCCTCATCTGCCTCACGTGCTCGATGACCGTGCGGTGGGGTGCAGGCTGCTGCTGCTCCCAGGCCTCCCGAGCGACATCCAGCAGCCCCCGTGGCTGGCGGCCAAACAGGAGCTCGAAGGGGGTGAAACCAGTTGAGGCCTGAGGTACTTCGCGGATCCCGAACAGGACATACGGGAGCATCAGGTCCCAGTCGCGTCTGTCTTCGGCAGCTACCCTCCGAAGCATCTGCTTGAGGGTTTGATTAAAACGTTCCACGAGCCCGTCGGTCTGCGGATGATAGACTGTCGTCCTCAACTGTTTCACCCGCAGCAGCCTGCAGAGGTCTGCCATTAGCCGGGACATGAACGGTGTTCCCTGGTCAGTCAGTATCTCTGATGGGATACCCACCCGGCTGGCCAACAGAAACAGCTCCTGGGCGATGGCCTTCGCTGTTGCTTTCCGCAGGGGGACTGCTTCCGGATACCGGGTGGCGTAGTCGACGATGACGAGGATGTGCTCATGACCACGGGCAGACTTAGGCAACGGCCCCACAAGATCCAGTCCGATCCGCTCGAAGGGCACCTCAATGATGGGTAATGGGATGAGCGGACTGGGGGGAGGAGTTCTGGGCGCGGTCCGCTGGCATGTGGGACAGGCCTGGCAAAACCGTTTCACTTCCGCGTCCAATCCGGGCCAGTGAAACCGGTCTCGAATCCGTTGTGCGGTGTTAGAAGCCCCCAGGTGCCCGGCCATGGGGTGGGAGTGGGCGAGCTCTAACACGGCCTCCGTTTTGGTCCGTGGAACGACCAGTAACTCCTTCTCCTCCCCCCTTCGCTGGGCGACGCAGTATAGCAGGCCCCTTCGGACAATGAAATGCGGGAGAGGATGGGGCCGTGGGAGGACGTCTTTGTCATCCACCGCGCGGACTTGTCCCCAGCAATGTTTCAGTCGATCGTCCTCCCGTTGTTCCTTGGCGAATGAGCCCCCCTCGCCGGCCTGACGAAACACATCATAGAAAAGGTTAGTATTTTGAGAGGGGGACTCACCATCTCTCCCGCTGTCCGAAGCAAGCAGGGCCGGTTGGCGGCGGGGTCTTCGGGGCCGCCTGCGGCGACGACGGTTCCCTTCCTGGCCGGCGGGTTGGGCGGCAGCGGCGAGCAGGCGGTCAAACCCCGGCCAGTCTCGTCCGAGGAGCAGTGAGACCGGCAGATTCTCCATGATTCCAGCCTCCACAGGCCAATTGCCATGAGCTGCAGCGATGTTGATACGACGAGCTGGGACCTGTTGGGTATCTCCGTGCACACACGTAATGGGTAGCAGGCTCTTTTGGTTGGGACGGGGAGGGCACAGCCGAGCTTGTATAAGGGTGACCGCACTGCCCGAATCCAGAAGCGCTCGCACCGGTTTTCCATTCACAGTGACGTCCGCTTCTGGTGCCGCCGGCGGGACGCGCTGATGTAGGATGCAACCCGCCAGCCAGGTCCGCGGAGGTGTTGTCGGCTCGGCGGTGGGCATCGGCTCGTCCATCGGCGAGGGAACCGTCGGCCTGCTAACTGCGCGCGGGGTGCCCTCCGGCGTGCGTCGCTCCTGGACCACCCTCCGGGGAAACGGCGGCGCTCTCTCTCCGACCTCCCGGTGGTGGATGGCGTCCGCCAGCTCGATCGCCTCCACAAGGGACATGACGGTGGTGGGGTTTTTCATCCCGACAGCTTGGCGAAGGACTCGGGGCAGGGCTCGCTGGAGGCGATCGACCACCACGCGTTCCATTACCTGGGCTGCGGTGGGCTCTCCTTCAAGCAGCCAGTGTTGTGCCAAGCGGACGAGTTCGGCAGCCTGGGCTCGCGCTGGCACCCGGGCTTTATATTCCCACTCGAAGAACTGTTGGGCCGCACAAATAGGAGACAGACCCAATCTGGCGAGAATTTCTCTCTTCACTTCTCTATAATCACCGGCCGCTGTTGGGGACAGCGAGAAGAACGCCCGTTGAGCTTCGCCTGTGAGGAGGGGCGCCAGCGCTGAAGCCCAGTCGTCCGGTTCCCAGCCTTCGCGGTGAGCGGTGGACTCAAACATTTGTAGGTAAGCCTCCACATCATCCTGCGCGGTCATCTTCGGCAGCAGCCGCGCTGCTTGCATCCGAGGATCAGGTAATGGAACGCGTGAGGCAGCTTGGGCTCGGAGGGCGGCGAGTTCCTCTTCGGTCCTGCCCTGCCGAGTAGCCAGATGTTCCATGATCTGCTGCTGGCGGACGGTGACTTCGGTAAGGCGTTGTAACAATTCCTTCGTCTCCATGGAGAGAGAGCGCGCTGACCGATTCTAAAAAAAGAGTGAACAGAAAAAAAGACGTCTTTCAGTGCGGGTGAATGCAAACACTTGTGTGTGATCTCTCATGCAGTTGCCCGCATTCTCCACCAGGTGTCACGGTTGAGAGATCACACAACAAGGCAGCTCAGTGCAAAAGCCCCGGAGGGTGGATTTTATTGAATACTTGTGCAAATGAAACGTGAAGAACGGTGCTCAGTGCGATCCAAACTGGTGCTCTAGTGAAGTTCTCGTGTCCGTGAAGGGGGTGTCCAGGCGTGCGTGCTGCGGCCGTCGGTCACTCGCTGCCCTCTGCGTGACAAAAGAGAGAACGTTAGCATCAGTGTGATCAGCGTGAGACGTGAGTCTGTCTGAGTGAACGCAGCAGCGGCGTCTTATGCTGCGGGCTGATGAGCGGCAGCTGGGACCGATCGGCCGCTGACGAGGAGGTGCAGGTGTTGCGTGTTGGTTGCCAGGGCGACGCTGATGAGCCCAGAGACACTCGTCACAGTATTCAATCCTATTTTATTAACCAGTGTCTTGGCTGCTGACCTTCAATGATCAAATTCAACCACACTAATAGGCAAAAACTTTTTTTTTAAATTGCTGAAGAGTGTCGAACTTTATTCTCATGTATACTCACTGTATAGATGTGAATTTTTCTTTTCCTTCAGGCTTTTAGTGTGAAAAAATAAAAAAGTTTATAAAAACAAACAAGCAAGCCCTGCCAGATTTAAAAAGTAATGCAAAAGTAACGTAATACATTACTTTCCATAAAAAGTAACTAAGAAACACAATTAGTTAGATTTTAGGGAGTAACGCAATATTGTAATGCATTGCTTTTAAAAGTAACTTTCCCCAACACTGATTATTGCCAAACTCTAATCTGCTAAATGCAACTGTAATCCATAAGAATATTAAGATATAAATGCTAACATCATGATTTTTTGTAAATTTGCTTTGAAACAATGTACATTGTGAAAAGCACTATATAAATTAATTTTATGACTTCATATACTGTGTATTTGTATTATATAATCAAATGATACATTTCTGTTAATTCATTCAAATAATGTCTAGAGATGCAGTAATATTCAGGTGGATACTAATAAATTACAAAAAAAATTATTGTTTTAAATGCTAAAAGGGAATTTAGACATCACAATATTACTGTATCAGTGTTGTTGAATTATTGGTGTTTTTAAAAGATTAATGTTAAAGAGCTATTCGGAGATGAAAATTCTGTCATTAATTATTCACCCCCATGTTATTCCAAACTTGTAAGACCAATCTTTGGAACACAAATTAAGATATTTTTGATGAAATCTGAGAGCTTTCTGACCCTGCATAGATGGCAATGCAACTGACACATTCAAAACAATCCAGAAAGTCCAGAAAGCTCTGGGATTTCATCAAAAATAACAATATATCTCAATATATCAAAAATATCTTAATTTTCGTTCCAAAGATGAACAAAGAAGGTCTTACGGGTTTGGAACGACGTGAGGGTGAGTAATTAAGGACAGAATTTTCATTTTTGGGTTCACTATCTCTTTAAGAGAGTGATGATAGCAAGGGTAATTTACTGTAAATGTAAAAATAGAGGATATATTCAATATTATCCGATTTAACACAATGCATTCCTCTAACAATAATTATATTATCTGGCTTTGTAACTGTCATGACTCTGGGCTGCGGACTTTTCCCTTCCCCACCAGAGGTCACTGTTTCCCTTCCTTCTCACTCCACTTCCTTTATTGTACACACCTGTCTGTGTTAATCACTCTCATTTCACCCACAGCTGTCTCTCATCACTAATGGACTATTTAGTCTCCCATCTCCCACTACTCATCCTGGTCTCATTGTATTCAGATGTCTGTCCTCGTGTCTCTGGAAGTCTGTCTCCTAGCTTGTGTTTCAGTTCGGTTTATTTTGTAATTCAAGTCGTGTTTGTGCCGTGTTGGCTGTTTTGTTTGCTTTATTAAAAAATCTTCACCTGCTTTTGGACCCTGACCTCATCCTTCCCTCACACGTGACAGAATGAGACCAGCAAAGATGGGTCCAGCGGGGAGATTACTGAACATTCGCCAGGGAGATCGGAGTGTAGAGGATTACGCCAGGGACTTCATGGACGTGGCGAGGCAGTCGACCACCGAGGGGACCTGCCTCTTGGTTTTTTTTGGGGGGGGTCTAGCTGAGCCCTTCAAGTCCATAGTATCATACTGGCTTCCCGAGGAGTCACTGGAGCAGTATGTGAATCGGGCTCTGTATTTGAAGGGCTCGGCCTTCAGGGTGGAGTTGGCTGCGGAACCCGCTCACGTTCCTCTTGCGGCGACCGCTTACGATGTTCTCGACGCGGCGGCGACCGCTGGCGATGTTGTCAAAGCGGTGGCGACCGCTCTCGCTGTTCCTGATGCGGCGGCGACCGCTCTCGCTGTTCCTGATGCGGCGGCGACCGCTCTCGCTGTTCCTGATGCGGCGGCGACCGCTCTCGCTGTTCCTGATGCGGCGGCGACCGCTCTCGCTGTTCCTGATGCGGCGATGACCGCTCACTCTGTTCTCGATGCGGCGGCGACCGCTCTCGCTGTTCCTTATGCGGTGATGACCGCTCACTGTGTTCTCGATGCGGCGGCGACCGCTCACTCTGTTCCTGATGCGGCGGCGACCGCTCACTCTGTTCCTGATGCGGCGGCGACCGCTGGCGATGTTCTGGACACGGCGACGACCGCTCACTCTGTGCCCGAAGCGACGGCGTCCGCTCACTCTGTGCCTGACGCGGCGGTGACCGCTCACTCTGTGCCCGATGCGACGGCGTCCGCTCACTCTGTGCCTGACGCGGCGGTGACCACTCACGTTCCTCTGGCGGCGATGCCAGCTCACGTTCTTCTGGCGGCGGTGCCCGCTCCAGTGCCCGTTTACGTTCCTCTGGTGGCGATGCCCGCTGATGTTCCTCTGCCGTCGATGCCAGCTCACGCTCCTCTGGCGGCGATGCCAGCTCACGTTCTTCTGGCGGCGGTGCCTGCTCCAGTGCCCGTTCACGTTCCTCTGGCGGTGATGCCCGTTCACGTTTCTCTGGCGGCGGTGCCCGCTGATGTTCCTCTGGCGTCGATGCCAGCTCACGCTCCTCTGGCGGCGGTGCCCGCTGACGCTCCTCTGGCGGCGGTGCCCGCTGATGTTCCTCTGGCGTCGATGCCAGCTCACGTTTCTCTGGCGGCGATGTCCGCTCACGTTCCTCTGGCGGCGATGCCCGCTGATGTTCCTCTGGCGGTGATGCCAGCTCACGTTCCTCTGGCGGCGGTGCCCGCTCTGGTGCCCGCTGACGTTCCTCTGGTGGCGAGGCCCGCTGACGTTCCTCTGGCGGCGGTGCCCGCTCACGTTTTTCCTGAGTCCGTTCACGCCCTGCCCGAGCTGCCAAGCCCTACGCTGGTCTCGCCCAGCCTCCCAGAACCTTCGTCTCCGGGCCTACTTCCGCTGCACGGGCCTGGCCCACCATCCCTCCCCCTGTTTCACCAGTCCCCCGTTCCACCTCCCTCCAGACTTGTTCGGTCTCAGGGAACGTCTGGAAGCCGTTCCTTAGGGGAGGGGTACTGTCATGACTCTGGGCTGCAGACTTTTCCCTTCCCCACCAGAGGTCACTGTTTCCCTTCCCCACCAGAGGTCAATGTTTCCCTTCCTTCTCACTCCACTTCCTTTATTGTACACACCTGTCTGTGTTAATCACTCTCATTTCACCCACAGCTGTCTCTCATCACTAATGGACTATTTAGTCTCCCATCTCCCACTACTCATCCTGGTCTCATTGTATTCAGATGTCTGTCCTCGTGTCTCTGGAAGTCTGTCTCCTAGCTTGTGTTTCAGTTCGGTTTATTTTGTAATTCAAGTCGTGTTTGTGCCGTGTTGGCTGTTTTGTTTGCTTTATTAAAAAATCTTCACCTGCTTTTGGACCCTGACCTCATCCTTCCCTCACACGTGACAGAAACGTTGTTATAAAATCAGCATCATATACTTCAAATATAATTGTTTTTTTTTAACAATCTCTCACTCATATCTGACATCCACTCCGTCTTCTACTTTCATTGTGTCCACTCTTGTTTGCTTAATTTGCTTTCACTCATTCTCTCATTATTCTGTGTTGGACGATGGCATTATTATTCAGAGTCAGTGGTGTGTGAAAAACGTTTGTACCGAAGGGCCCAAAGATTGACCAGGACATTGTATTTTCTAGAGGCTCTCAGCCCTTGACCCTCGAGACCTGTCTGTTGTAATGATAAAGCAGTGATAAAGAGGTCAAACACATTGAGATGGTCACATGGTTGGTTGGTTTTTCCAACTGCCAAATCAGTATAGTTTGAGGGTGTGGTTACATGCTATTCCTCTGGAATGATAGTTCCACAAAGTTGGAGATGAATATTCCATGTCCGTGTAAGACCTCCCACACATCTGGATTTGACAATGTCTGATAACCCTGTGATGAACTGTTGATTTTAAAAGGCAAACGCAGTGCATTTTGAGTCCTCCCCTTGCAGAGGTAACCATGTGGAACAAAGCCAGTTATTTTCCTGACTCATTGAGAAACTAAACCCTTAGTGTTTGATTCTGCCGCCTGGATGGGAGCATGAGCCGCATGAGGTCATCAAACAGAAGCCGTGCTGCTTGTGTGCAGTGCCATCCAGTCATTGGCTGTCATGTGGAAAGGAAAGTGAAAAAACTGATATATGAGTTTTTACGTTATCTTGTGGATCAGTACATTCACCTCTTTCTTAGTTGGTACATTCCAGTCACACGACTCTGGGATATTTGGTCAGCTTAAGTGAAATTTGTAATCGTACAGTTGAAGCCAAAAGTTTCCATACAGAATCTGCAAAATGTTCATTATTTTACCAAAAGAAGAGGGATCATACAAAATGCATGTTATTTTTTATTTAGTACTGACCTGAATAATATATTTCACATAAAAGATGTTTACATATAGTCCACAAGAGAAAATAATAGTTTTTTTTTTTTTTAATTTGTAAAAAATGACCCTGTTCAAAAGTTTACATACAGTCGTGGCCAAAAGTTTTGAGAATTACATAAATATTGGAAATTGGAAAAGTTGCTGCTTAAGTTTTTATAATAGCAATTTGCATATACTCCAGAATGTAATGAAGAGTGATCAGATGAATTGCATAGTCCTTCTTTGCCATGAAAATGAACTTAATCCCGAAAAAAACTTTCCACTGCATTGTTAAGAAGGCTTCAGGGCGTCCAAGAAAGTCCAGCAAGCGCCAGCATGGTCTCCTAAAGAGGATTCAGCTGCGGGACCGGAGTGCCACCAGTGCAGAGCTTGCTCAGGAATGGCAGCAGGCAGGTGTGAGCGCATCTGCACGCACAGTGAGGACAAGACTTTTGGAAGATGGCCTGGTGTTAAGAAGGGCAGCAAAGAAGCCACTTCTCTCCAAAAAAAACATCAGGGACAGATTGATCTTCTGCAAAAATTATGGCGAATGGACTGCTGAGGACTGGGGCAAAGTCATATTCTCCGATGAAGCCTCTTTCCGATTGTTTGGGGCATCTAGAAAAAGGCTTGTCCGGAGAAGAAAAGGTGAGCGCTACCATCAGTCCTGTGTCATGCCAACAGTAAAGCATCCTGAGACCATTCATGTGTGGGGTTGCTTCTCATCCAAGGGAGTGGGCTCACTCACAATTTTGCCCCAAAACACAGCCATGAATAAAGAATGGTACCAAAACACCCTCCAACAGCAACTTCTTCCAACAATCCAACAACAGTTTGGTGAAGAACAATGCATTTTCCAGCACGATGGAGCACCGTGCCATAAGGTAAAAGTGATAACTAAGTGGCTCAGGGACAAAAACGTTGAAATTTTGGGTCCATGGCCTGGAAATTCCCCAGATCTTAATCCCATTGAGAACTTGTGGTCAATCCTCAAGAGGCAGGTGGACAAACAAAAACCCACTAATTCTGACAAACTCCAAGAAGTGATTATGAAAGAATGGGTTGCTATCAGTCAGGATTTGGCCCAGAAGTTGATTGAGAGCATGCCCAGTCGAATTGCAGAGGTCCTGAAAAAGAAGGGCCAACACTGCAAATACTGACTCTTTGCATAAATGTCATGTAATTGTCAATAAAAGCCTTTGAAACGTATGAAGTGCTTGTAATTATATTTCAGCACATCACAGAAACAACTGAAACAAAGATCTAAAAGTAGTTGAGCAGCAAACTTTGTGAAAACTAATATTTGTGTCATTCTCAAAACTTTTGGCCACGACTGTACACTTGATTCTTAATACTGTACTTTTACCTGAATGATCCACAACTGTGTTTTTTGTTGTTGTTGTTTAGTGATAGTTGTTCATGAGTTCCTTGTTTGTCCTGAACAGTTAGTCCCGCTGTTCTTCAGAAAATTCCTTCAGATCCCACAAATGCTTAAGTTTTTCAGCGTTTTTGTGTATTTGAACCCTTTCCATGATTTAGATTTTTACTATGAGATCAATCGTTTTACACTGAGGACAACTGAGGGACTCATATGCAACTATTACAGAAGGTTAAAACGCTCACAGATGCTCCAAAAGGAAAAATGATGCATTAAGAGCCATGGGTGAAAACTTTTGGACAGAATGAATATGTGTACATTTTTCTTATTTTGCCCAAATATCATATTTTTATCTAGTACTGCCCTACAGAAGATACTTGCGTGTTTCCCAGATAAAAAAAAAAAAAAATTACATTTACCCTGATCTTCACATTTTAAAACTCTAAAAATGGCTCTTAATGCATCTTGTTTCCTTCTGGAGCATCAGTGAGTATTCGAACTGTCTGTAATAGTTATATATAAGTCCATCAGTTGTCCTCAATGTGAAAAGGTGGATCTCAAAATCATACAGTCATTGTTGGAAAGGGTTCAAATACACAAAAATGCAGAAAAACCGAAGAAGATCAGGCAATTTATCCGTGAAGACTTATGAACAGCTATTCAGGTAACAACACAGTATTAAGAATCAAGTGTATGTAAATGTTTGAACAAGGTCATTTTTTATAAATTCAACCATTATTTTCTCCTGTGGGCTGTATTTAAACATCTTTTGTGTCAAAAAAAAAACATGCATTTTGTATGATCCCTCTTATTTTGCAGATTCTGCAAGGTGTATATAAACTTTTGATTTCAACTGTATGTGAATATGTCCAAAAGGCACTTCAAACAGCTTCTCAGTGTTTAATAAGAAGTAAACACTTCTTAGGGAACCTGTGAAATAAAATACACAGGTATTGACTTCCGCTTTCTCTCTGTGTCCTCTTAAGTTCTTCCAGTTGTGGCTCAGGAGCTGCCCTCCGCCCCACACGGCTGCATGGAAGGCAGCTGTTACCCGGCGACAGGAAACCTTCTGATTGGCCGAGCTATTAACCTGACCGCCACCTCCACCTGTGGCCTGGATGTGCCTGAGCAGTACTGCATTGTCAGTCATCTGCAGGTAAATCCAACATTATTCCTGAACCGTTCTATCTCTTTCATATAGACAGAAACATGATCTCATGCTGTGTAAACCAAGCTCTCTGCTGCTGCATGTATAGCCTTGCCCTGTGCTCACGGAAATTGTTTGTCATATAAATGAAGATAAATGTGTTTGTGCACGTAGCCCCTTTACAAGTTTTTTTTTTTTTTTTTTAAATGTGAGGTAAATTTGTGCAAATGAAAACTTTCGTTCATCAAAATACCATTGTTATTGATTTTAGTTAAACACAGTTTTTAGTCATGCCAGGGATTTTCCTTTGGCTTCTATTGTTCGACAATAATGATAGAATAACTTACAACTCTGTCTGGTTGCCACAATGTATGTGTTTTAATTTTTAGTTTTACTATACTTGCATGGACTTTGGTCCCCAAAATAAAGACATAACCTTACCCACACACACACACACAGGTTACAAGTTTACAAGATACTGTACACGTTGCTGTCTTGCACGTGTGTTGCTCAGTATGCCACACCTCTTCCACTGAAGTAAAATCTGTGGCCTAAGGCTCTTCTGTTCGATACGTGTGTGATTTAAAAGAGCTTGTATTCATCCCGTGCAGCTACCTCTGTTTGCTTCTCGTCTTTTCTCCTGAATCACTACTCCTCCCTTTTTCCTTCAGGTGTCTATAAAGCGCTCTTTTCTGCCCTCATGAAATGTACTTTCATTGATGGTTTAATGTTTTATGAATGTCTATTTATAATGTTTGCTGTTCTTTTAGGTTCTATGTATGTTCCTCTCATTAGTGAGCTTTGTGTGCATAAAACTGACAAACTGTTGAACTGCCTGGAGGCACCATACATCATAGACGGAGAGAGTTACACCCGTTTTGTCCTCAGTGCAGGTGTTACCTGTCAGCAGCCTGACAATTTGTTTGTCAGTAGGGTGTTTGCAGAGTTCTCCACATTTCCGTTTGTGATGTGATATTTCCGTCAAGAGTGTCAAAATGGAAATGCTAGTTGTTCATTATTATTATTATTAAAAGCACAGAAGTAATTGTGACACTTGATCCATAATTTTTACACTGGTCTTTTTTTACATTTTCACAAGATTTATACCTTTTAACCATCTAAACATGCTACAGGCCAGGGGTTTTCAAACTTTTTAATGGCAAAGTTCTGCATTATATGAATATGAATGTGTGAATGAGTGAATGAAATTAGGAAATTAATTTAATTAATGAATTTATAGATGAATAAGGATGAATGAAGGAATATAAATGAATTGGGATGGATAGATGGATGAATTAATAACAATGAATAAGTAATTCTGAAAAAAGTAAGGATGGATGTACTAATTGATTGATTGATTGATTGATTGATTAATGAATGAGGATGAAATAAAGGGATAGTTGACCTAAAAACTAAAATTCTGTCATTAATTACTTACATGTCGCTCCAAACCCGTAAGACCTTCGTTCATCTTCAGAACACAAATTAAGGTATTTTTGATGAAATCCAAGAGCTGCTGACCCTATATACAGACAGCATATAGACAGCAAGAGTACTACCACAGAAAGTCCATAAAGTAGTTCAACCTTAATTTTGTAAAGCTATGAGAATACTTTTTGTATGCAAAGAAAACAAAAATAATTACTTTATTCAACAATTCTTGACAGGAGGGTGAATAATTAATGACAACAAATTTTCATTTTTGGGTGAACTATCCCTTTAATAAGGATGGATGAATAAATTAATGAACTGGGATAGATGGATGAATGAATATGAATAAATAAGAATTAATAAATGAATGAATAAGGATGAATAAATAAGGATGGATGAATGAATGAATGAATGAATGAATAGGGATGGATCGGTGGATTGATGGATGAATGAATGAGGATTAATGAATGAATGCATAAATGAGGATGAATAAATAAATCGTGAATAAGGATGAATGAATGAATAAGGAATAATGGATGAATGAATGAATAAGTATAAATGAATAAGGATGGATGAAAGAATAATACATTGTGATGGATGGATGGATGAATGAATATGAATGAATGAATATGTCTGTCTGGATGAATGAATAAATATGAATGAATGAATGAATGAATGAATGAATGTGAATGAATGAGTAAGGATGGATGATGGACTGATAAATGAATGAATGAGCATGATGAATGAATTAATTGGAATGAATGAATAAGTCTGGAATTAATGAATAAATGAGGATAATTGGATGGATGGATGGATGAAAGAATGAATGGATGAATATTGAATGAATAAATCTGGATGAATGTATAAACAAGAATAAATTAATGAATTAATAAGGATGGATTGATGAATGAATAAGAATGAATGAATGAATAAGGATAGAAAATAGATGGATGGGTGAATGAATGAAGATGAATAAATAAGAATTAATAAATGAATAAATAAGGATTGATGAATGAATGAATGAATAGGGATGGATCGGTGGATTGATGGATGGAATGAATGAGGATTAATGAATGAATGCATAAATGAGGATGAATAAATAAATCGTGAATAAGAATGAATGAATGAATAAGGAATAATGGATGAATGAATGAATAAGTATAAATGAATAAGGATGGATGAAAGAATAATACATTGTGATGGATGGATGGATGAATGAATATGAATGAATGAATACGTCTGTCTGGATGAATGAATAAATATGAATGAATGAATGAATGCGAATGAATGAGTAAGGATGGATGATGGACTGATAAATGAATGAATGAGCATGATGAATGAATTAATTGGAATGAATGAATGAATAAGTCTGGAATTAATGAATAAATGAGGATAATTGGATGGATGAAAGAATGAATGAATGGATGAATATGAATGAATTAATAAATCTGGATGAATGAATAAACAAGAATAAATGAATGAATTAATAAGGATGGATTGATGAATGAATAAGAATGAATGAATGAATAAGGATAGAAAATAGATGGATGGATGAATGAATGAAGATGAATAAAAAGGATGGATAAATGAAAGAATGAATGAATAAGAATGGATGAATAGATGAATGGATGAATGAATGAAGATGAATAAAAAGGATGGATAAATGAAAGAATGAATGAATAAGAATGGATGAATAGATGAATGAATAAGGATAAATGAATTGGGATGGATGAATGAATGAATGAATAAATAAGTCTGTATGAATGAATAAATATGAATGAATGAATAATGATTAATAAATATATATGAATATATGAATAACACTGGATTGATGAATGAACGAATAAGGATGGATGATAGATGGATGAATGAATGAATGAATGAATGAGGATGAATGAGTAAGGATGGGTGATGGATGGATGGATGAATGAATGAGGATGAATTAATAAGAATGGATAAATTGATGGACTGATGAATGAATAAATGAATAAGGATAGATGAATGAATAATATGAATAAGGATGGATGAATGAATCAATGAATGAGGATGAATGGATAAGAATGGATGGATAGATGAATGAATGAGGATAAATTAATAAGGATGGATGAAAGAATGAATAAATGAATTAGGATGAATGAATAAATAAGTGAATGAATAAGGAGATGGATGGATGAGAGGTATGAATAAATGAATGGATGAGGATGAATGAATAAAAATGGAAGGAGGGATTGATGAATAAGAATGAATGAATAAGGATAGATAATAGATGGATGAATGAATGAATGAAGATGGATAAAAAGGATGGATAAATGAAAGAATGAATGAATAAATAAGTCTGTATGAATGAATAAATATGAATGAATGAATAATGATGAATAAATATATATGAATAACACTGGATTGATGAATGAATGAATAGATGAGTAAGGATGGATGATGGATGGATGAATGAATAATGATGAATTAATAAGAATGGATAAATGGATGGACTGATGAATGAATAAATGAATAAGGATAGATGAATGAATAATATAAATGAATAAGGATGGATGAATGAATCAATGAATGAATGAATAAGAATGGATGGATAGATGAATGAATAAGGATGGATGAAAGAATGAATAAATGAATTGGGATGGATGAATAAATATGAATAAATTAATGGATGAGGATGAATGAATAAGAATGGATGGATGGATAAATGTATGGATGAATGAATTGTTTCCAAAAATAAAAATAATTATTCTTTTATAATAACTTTTGGAATGGAAATAATTGCATGTATAAACTGTATAAAGTAAAACGAGAAATATTTTCAGATCAGTTGAGAATTATTCGTAAACCACCTCTGCCAATAAATATTATTCCAAGGCCATGTTTAAAAAATAGTTTGTTTAAACTTAAATATAATTTAGCTTAAAAAAACGTACATCCCTAAAACATTTTTGCAAACAATTATTGTCTTAAATGTATTAAAGCTATTGTGTAATTTAAGTGTGGTGTCTTCACTGCAGAAAAATAACTTTTTAAACATATCGAAGTAATTATTTTTATAAATATAAATTTAAACTTAATGTGTATATGCATATATTCTCCCATCAAAAAACATCCTAAACTAGAATGGGAGTCCTCAAATATTAGATATTGCCTTTCTTCATCTCTATTATCCCTAATTTCAGTCCATGCACTTAAACTGTGTGAATCCACACAGCTGTTAAGTCGTGCTAGAGGAATTAGATATGTATTTTTTTGCAGGGCCCCAGCATAGCATTCCTGTAGTTCATAATCCAGTTGATCACTGCTAATCCTATTGTTGGCAGCTCACACTCAAAACTACCCCAGTAAGCATGTGTCTAGTGTGTGGCAAGCACAATATTGTACAAGTGCTGTTATCAATGTCCTGCAGAGCTTGTAAAGATGTGAAATAGATAGTGAGCTTCTGGTCGTCGCTGTGACCTTTTCAAGGGGAGCTGAAGAAATACACGTGCCTCAGTCGGTTTAGCCAGGCCACTGCTGGAGGTTTTGTTGCTCATGACAACAACTCGGCTTAGACAAAGTGCTCTGGCATTCATCCACGCTAACGCTCATGTTCTGACCTGATTCCAGAGGGCCCATTCCCTTCTCCTCCTCTGCTTCCAGACTGGCATGGAAGTTGCCCCCCATTCTGAGGGAAGATTTTGCTCAGGCTATGACCCAGATTTTTTTGTATATCTTGGCAGCTACCTGAGCCACGAGCCATGCTGGTTTAAGTCATTACAAATGAAAATGTACCTAAAAAAAGGTGTGGAGAGGCACCTGTCAGACTGCTGCTGTTGCTAAGTGCATTGTTCTCACTTTTTCTTTCTTATGTCTCTCTGCAGGACTTAAATAAGTGCTTTAAGTGTGACTCCCGAAAGCCGTACAATGCCTATCATCACAACAATAGCCACAGGGTTGGGAATGTCATCTACCAGAGAGACAGCAGAGGAGAACTCACCTGGTGGCAATCTGTAAATGGTGTGTAAGGGTTGTGTTTTGAGACCAGAAGTCTTTGTTGTTTCCATTTAATATGTAATAAGTGTAGTTAAAATAATTTGTTATTCAAATTATTATTAGTACACATTTTTCATGTTAATGTATGCTGTGTACACCACCTGTCAAAAGTTTTTGAACAGTAAGATTTGTAATGTTTTTTTAAACAAGTCTCTTCTGCTCACCAAGCCTGTGTTTATTTGATCCAAAATACAGCAAAAGCAATAATATTAAAATTAGGGCTGTCAAATGATTAATCGTGATTAATCACATCCAAAATAAAAGTTTGTTTTTACATAATATATGTGTGAGTACTATGTAAATTTATTATGTATATAAAAATTAGGGCCGGGATTTTAACGCGTTAATTTAGATTAATTAATTACACAAAAATAACGCGTTAATTTTTTTTAACACATTTTAATCGCACTTATTTTTGCACTGCGGAACGTTTCTCACTGGATAAGTTTCAGCGGACCGATTATACTGGAGCACCAACTAGCGTTCAGACAAAAACAAACCACAGTGAACGTGGGCAAAGAAGCTGATGAGACCGCTTTGGTTGGCCCTGTGGATGGGAAATTTTGTTATAAAAAATTAATGGATGAAAGCGTCGATAAGAGCATGGTTGTGTGCAAGCTATGCAACAAGGAATTCGCATATCACCGCAGGACATCGAGCCTATTGCTACACTTAATGGCAATATTGCACTGGTCTGTTGGACTTGGTTGAACAAAAATAAACAATATTTTGTTGCTTAAGCTTATGTATTCAGTCATTCAATGGTATAATTAAAAATCCATATGAAAAAAACTTACTCCTCACTGTTCTCAGGTCAAATATTTATATGCGATTAAAATGCGATTAATTTCGATTAATTAATTACAAAGCCTCTAATTAATTAGATTAATTTTTTTAATCGAGTCCCGGCCCTAATAAAAATACACAGAGTTTATATGTATATAGAATTAAATATAAATAGATATATATAGACAACTATTATTATAATATATACATGTATGTGTATGTATTTATATATACATTATTAATATACTCAGTACTCACACATTTATTATATAAACACAAACTTTTATTTTGGATGTGATTAATCACGATTAATCATTTGGCGGCCCTAATTAAAATATTATTACTATTTAAAATAACTGATTTCTGTTTAACTGTATTTTAAAATGTGATTTCAAAGCTAAATTTTCAGCATCATTACTCCAGTCTTCAGTGTCACATGATCCTTCAAAAATCATTCAAATATGCTGATTTGCTGTTCAAGAAACACAGTACACAGTGCATTTTTTCAGGATTCTTTGATGAATAGAAAGATCCAAAGATCAGTAATTATCTTAATTAAAAAGCTTTTGTAACATTATACACTATACAAGAGAAATTATATAAATGAATACTTTTATTTAGCAAGGATGCTTCAAATTGATCAAAAGTGATGATAAAGACATTTTTTTATATTGTTTTATTTTATATTTATATTTCGGTAAAATGCTGTTCTTCTGAACTCTCTATTCATCTAAGAAACCTGAGAAAATCAGCTGTTTTCTACATAATAATAATAAAAAATGTTTTTTGAGCAGCAAATCAGAATATTAGAATATTTTTAATAGGATCTATAGGATCATGTGACTGGAGTAATGACATTAATAATTCACTTTTGAAATCATGGGAATAAATAACATTTTTAAATATATTAAAATAGAAAACAGTTAAAAAAATATTTCAAAATGTTACTGTTTTTGCTGTATTTTGGATCAAATAAAATAAATGCAGGCTTGGTGAGCAGAAGAGACTTCTTTAGAAAACATAAAAAATCTGGTGTATTTAATAGAAAAAAAAATCTAAAACAGAACATTTTTAAAGTAAAATTAAAAACACCAAATTAAAACAGAATATGTATGACCTATGTAATTGTACTACCTGAAAGATATTAAATCCATGTTATTTAAAAAAAAAATGCTTTTCACACAATAATTTGTGATGATTTTTTTAAAATTAATTAGTTGTTATTGTTTTTTCTCTTTTAAATTTTTCATTTAAAATCTAATTTAATTCTAATCTTAATCTAATTTAATACACGATAAGTATTAATTAAATTAAAAATAATTATTTAAATCATTTTAATTGGTATATACAGTTAGTTGGTGTATATTGTACATTAAAAAAGAAAGAAAAATAAATAATTAAAATAGACCTTCAACATAGAATGAAAACATTTTCGCTAGTGGTCTTAGGTTTGTTGTCCACACCAAAGAAATGTATTTATAAATAATTATTTTACCTAAAAACTATGAATTTTGAATATGCTTTTTACTCAATAATTTGTAATGGAAAAAAAAAAACTGGATAAATTCCACTGAATACTTGTAGATAATGACTTTATCGACTTTTTTGTCTGTGTGCAGGAGAGGAGAATGTCAGTATTAGACTAAATCTTGAGGCTGAGTTTCATTTTACTCATCTCATCATGAAATTTAAGGTATGTATACAGTAAAAATTGATATACACAAGCACAGCAATATATCTCAATAATAATTAAAAGGATAGTTCACCCAAAAATGAAAATTCTGTTATTAATTACTCATCCTCATGTCGTACCAAACCCATGAGACCTTTGTTCAACTTCAGAACATAAATTATGATATTTTAGATGAAATCCGAGAGCTTTCTGACCCTGCATAGACAGCAATAGACTGACACATTCAATGCCCAGAAAGGTAGTAAGGACATCGTTAAATTAGTCCATGTAACATCAGTGATTCAACCGTAATTTTATGGACTTAAAGGTGCCATAGAATGGAAAACTGAATTTACCATGGCATAGTTAAATAATAACAGTTCAGTACATGGACATGACATACCATGAGTCTCAAACACCATCGTTTCCTCCTTCTTATATAAATCTAGTATTTGCAAAAGACCACCGAAAAATAGGTCAATTCCAAAGCCGAGATTGTTAATAGTTACGCTTCCAACATTTGCATCGCCCAATCATCATTAACGTCAGCACATCGTTTAAACAAGGCAAGCCACAGAAGGGACACGGTTAGCTTAATGCTAGCGCTAGCCTGTTACATTGCATTACATAGGATTTCACTTACCACATAAACAGAGAGATGACTGCGCTGATGATGGTGAATGATGGAGAAATAACTGCCTGATGATGGCGAATGAGAAGCAGCTCAACTTGTGTGGTAAGAAGCACTCCCTCTGCATTGTAACTTTACACAGAGCACATGCGATCACAGTAATCAGACTAAAATGTCCGCGATTCAAAATGGCAGATTGAACAAACCGCATATTAAAAGCGGCTAGAGCTCCTAATTAAATATATTTTTTTATCCATGTGCGAGCTATTGAGCTCTGTGAAACAGCCAATCAGAGCAGAGCTCATTAATATTCATGAAGCTTCCAAATAAGCCAATAACAGAGCATTTCATTCTAGGGGCAAATTCTAGGGTTGTAAATGGACCTGTAAACCCATTTCTGGAGTTTTTTTGCCCTTTCCTATGCCATATACCTTCTATGTAGATATCAGAGAACAATTTTAAATATTCTCTCAATGCATTCTATGGCACCTTTAATCCAACAATTTTTTAAATAAAAAAAGCTCTTGGATTTCATCCAAAATATCTTAATTTGTGTTCCGAAGATGAACGAAGGTCTTACAGGTTTGGAACACCATGAGGATGAGTAATTAATGGCAGAATTTTCATTTTTGGACAAACTATCCCTTTAAGTATATATCAGTGAACGTGAACCAGCTTCTTCACTGCTTTAACCTTCTGTTTGCATCTCCACAGACATTTAGGCCTGCTGCTATGATAATTGAGCGTTCTTCTGATTTTGGCCGTACGTGGAGGCCATATCGCTACTTCGCCTACAACTGCACCAAGAATTTCCCTCGGGTTCCTGCCCACTCGCTGCGGTTTATCGATGAGGTCATCTGTGAGGAGCGCTACTCTGACATTGAGCCGTCTACTGAAGGAGAGGTGAGTGTGTGCTAAGGCTATATTAATAAGGATATGTTTCAGTTTTATTGTTACTTTTGAATGCAGCATTTACCCACAGTCCCACTATATGTTTGCATTAATATTATTTTTTAGGTCATCTACAAGGTGCTTGATCCTGCGATCCAAGTCAAAGACCCATACAGTCTTGACATTCAGGGTGGGTGAACAATAACAAATCTTTACCATGCAACTGTCATGCATTAATTTTTATTCAAATCCACAGCTGTGTTTTTTTGTTTAGTGGTAGTTGTTTATGAGTCCTTTGTTTGTCCTGAACAGTTAAACTGTCTGCTGTTCTTTAGAAAAGCCCACAAATTCTTTGGTTTTTAGCATTTTTGTGTTTTAGCATTTTTGTCCAACAATGGCTGTATGATTTTAAGATCCATCTTTTCACACTGAGGACAACTGAGGGCAAATATTACAGAAGGTTCAAATGCTCACTGATGCTTCATAAGGAAAAACGATGCATTAAGAGCATACATTTTTCATTTAGTACTACCTTTCAGAAGATACTTACATGTTCCCAAGAAGACAAAATAAGTTACATTTACCCTGATCTTCAAATTCAAAAAGTTTTCACCCCCCAGCTCTTAATGTATGGTTTTTCCTTCTAAAGCATCTATGAGCATTTGAACCTTCTGTTATAGTTGCATATGAGTCCGTCAGTTGTCCTCAGTGTGAAAAGATGGATCTCAAAATCATAGTGTCATTGTTGGAGAGAGTTCAAATACACAAAAATACTGAAAAACCAAAGAATTTGTGGGACCTGAAGGATTTTTCTGAAGAAAAGGAGGCAGTTTAACTGTTCGGGACAAACAAGGGACTCATGAACAAATATCACTATACAAAAAAAACAACACAGCTATGGATCATTCAGGTAACAACACAGTATAAAGAATCAAGTGTTTGTAAACTTTTGAACGGGGTAATTTTTATCAATTCATTAATTATTTTCTCTTGTGGACTATATGTAAACATACTTCATTTGAAATATCTTATTCAGGTCAACACTAAATAATTCAGGTCAAATAATTAACATTTAGCAAATTCTACAAAGTGTATGTAAACGTTTGGCTTCAACTGTATACAGCACTGTATGTAATGTAGCTGCCAATCACACAGTGCGTTAACAATCTTCCCTCAGATTTGTTACGGATCACAAACCTACGGATAAACTTTACTAAACTGCACACTCTGGGTGATAACCTGCTTGACCGGCGTCCTGACGTGCTGCAGAAATATTACTATGCGCTGTATGAGCTAGTTGTACGTGGGAGCTGCTTCTGCTATGGTCATGCGTCAGAGTGTGCACCAGTACCCGGAGTGACCAACAGGGATTCGGGCATGGTGGGTATCGTTTAAACAGATTTGTAGTTTTGATTTCAAATAACAGCTTGATTATTGTTGGATTGTTAATGAAGCACACTATTTAATATATCCCATTCCATCAGATTCATGGACGTTGTGTGTGTAAGCACAACACTGTGGGATTAAACTGCGAGCGCTGCAGAGATTTCCACCATGATGCACCCTGGAGGCCCGCAGAGATTGATAACGCACATACATGCAGGGGTAAGATGCTGTACACGTGGATGTAGAAGTGTAGATGTAGAAAATGACTTATCCCAATACAAATAACAAATAAGTCTTACTTTGTGATTTTTTTCCCCAGAATGCAACTGTAATGGTCACTCCAACCAGTGTCATTTTGACATGGCGGTGTATCTGGCTACGGGCAACATCAGTGGAGGTGTATGTGATAACTGTCTCCACAACACCATGGGTCGCAACTGTGAAACCTGTAAACATTTTTACCATCAGGATCCAACTAAAGACATCAGAGACCCAGCAGCATGTATTCGTAAGTTGTTCATTTTCATGTCATAGTCTTTTTTGTGCATGGTTTCTCCTGCCTGTTGTTCATGTTGTTTCCTGTTTGTTTGCAGCCTGTGACTGTGACCCGGTGGGATCTGTCGAGGGAGGAATTTGTGATAGTCATACTGATCCAGATCTGGGTATGATTGGTGGTCAGTGTCGCTGTAAGCAAAACGTTAAGGGTCAGCGCTGCGACTACTGCAAAGAGGGACACTATGGACTCAGTCTTGACAACCCACTGGGATGTGAACGTAAGTGATTCTGTGCTTTTTGAAGTAAGTTCAGCTTAGGTTCATCACACGTGCTCTACTAACACTTGACAACTAGAAACTGTTCCAATTTTAAAGGGAACCCTGGGTATTAGGACTTGTATGGCATAATATAACATAAACTATGTCTCTTACTGAAATATGTAGTAGAAACCCATGAAAGATTTACATTATTTAAAAAATCCACGTCGTTTTATACATATTTTAGACTGGGGGGGGGGGGGGGCGTTATTTTGATGATGTCAAATGGTTGCACTCGGTTAACTGCTGGTGCTACCTGTTGCAATTTTAACCCCAACACAACTCTTGAAATAAAATACTGATGACTGATAACTTTTGGTTATAATTTTCAGTCGAAGGGCAACAAGAGAAGCAATGTAAGTCTTCACTGCTTTCCTAGTGATAAGACAAGGAGAAAAGAATGGGAAGATGCCTGTGGATGAATAAAACTTCCTAAAGACCTGCGTCTTTGTTCTCTCCACTTTAGTTCTGATGCCTTTGAGGCTTGTAGTAGACCACAGCTACTGAAAGAGCTTACAAACGGCAGAGACAAGAAATGCTAGATGCCATCCTGGCAGGATGTAAACATGCCGATGCTTGTCATGACGCCGCAGCCACTGAAGAACTTTCTCAATGTGGATTTCACTTGATATCCAGGGAGCATTTAGACTCATTTTGAGGAAAAAATCAATGGTACAGCATTTGCTTACGCTTATATCCATTGCCACCTGTAAGCTCTTTCAGAAGCTGCGGTCATCGTACTCAATATTTTATTTTCCGACTTCCGGTAAAAAATAGTGCAGATAGCGCTAGTAACTCACCGAGTGCAACCACTTGACATCATCGAAATAATGGTGCCCCCCATAGTCCAAAATATGTATAAAACAATGTGTATTTTTTAACGTAAATCTTTCAAGGGTTTTCTACTACATATTTCAGTAAGAGACATTTACGTTATATTAAGCCATACAAGCTGTAATACCTGGGCTTCCCTTTAAACAATACAAAAGTTTAGGCTCTTATGCTCACCAGGGGGGCTCTGAATGTGACATTTAATGTGTTTATGTGTATGTCATTGGCAGCATGTAACTGTGACCCCCGTGGCATAACTATGATTGGGGCACCGTGTGATCAGATCAGTGGTGACTGCTCCTGTAAGAGATACGTAACCGGCCGCTACTGCAACCAGTGCCTGGTAGGACTTCACTCTCTCCTTAATCTATAACCGTCACAAAAAAATTTGCAGTTTTAATATTGAAAATTCAGAAAATGCCTGTATGTATGTATGTGTTTGTGTGCAGCCTGAATACTGGGGACTCAGTAATGATTTGGCTGGTTGCAGACCTTGCGACTGTGACTTTGGTGGAGCAACCAGCAGCAGGTGAGTCACTGATGCCAGTTATTGCATTTAAATGGGTATTTACCCTTGCTTAGCAATAAGGAAGTGTCTGGTATCTGGGTGTAGTTTTGATATGCCAAGATTAAAGTCCTGCATTCTTTTGGGATTCGATTGGGATGGGTACTGAAGTCAAGAACTCTTTAGTTTGTTGCTGAACTGCAAGGTGAAAACAATAAACATTTTGAAACTATTTTCCAGATGTGTTTTCTATGCATTTTTTTCCTGTAAATATTTTTCCCTTAAATAATAAAAAAAAAAAAAAATCCACAGAACGTGAACTGATTTTATTATGAAAGCAAACCATTAAACCCCTGATTTGAGGTGTTTTGAAGATATCTTAAGACAATATTCTCTAAACTCTGTTCTCTTTCACCTTCAGATGCAGGATGGACAATGGTCAGTGTGAGTGTCGGCCTCATCTGATTGGTCGGCAGTGTTCTGACGTGCAGCCTGCGTTTTTCTGTGCTTCTTTGGACTATAGCAAATATGAAGCAGAGGAAGCTATAGGTCGCTCCCCTGATGATCCTGCTCTTCCAGTGAGTAATGCTCAATTGCACGGAGATCACATTTCTAAAATCCACCTAGTAATGGCATTTTAACTATGTATTGTTTTTCTTTTTGGCAGCCTAAACTGTCTAGAGTTCATGTCATATTATCAGGGTACTGTTATAAATCTTCCTGTTGTTATGAATAGGTGTCTGTTCTGCTCTTGGGGGTGATGCTGGTATCATGGGTCATGGAAACAGGATCAGGCACATAGATCGAGTAATGTCTGAGAAAGAATTCTTAAATTTTTCAGTTCAGCTGGATCTTTCGGTCCTTAAATGTTGATGTAATGTGTTTAATATAAACCGACAGGGTAGACGGTTTTACATTTATGTGATTTGAACCCTCAGGTACCTTCACTTCCACTGCTCTGTGTGACAAAACAATCAGAGCAGCATGCCTATCTGATACCATCATATCCTCTGAGTCACCCTTGGGTTTGGTGATAGCTTTGGTTAAAAATTCAGTGCAAAAACAACTTCTTTCACCTTAAAGGGATGGTTCACCCACAAATGAAAATTCTGTCATTAATTACTTATCCTCATGTCTTTCCAAACCTGTAAGACCTTTGTTCATCTTTGGAACACAAACAACGATATTTCAAATCTGATTATCAAATCTGAGAGCTTTCTGACCTTGCATAGACAGCAACGCAACTACCATGTACAAGACCCAGAAAGGTAGTAAGGACATTAAATGTTAAAATAGTCCATGTGACATCAGTGGTTCAACTGTAATTTTATTACTGTATTAACGACTTTATCCAACAATTTCTTCTCTTCCGCGTCAGTCTTTGATGCATGTTCACAGGAGTACTACAACCCATGGCTTCATAACATTACGGTTGAACCACTGATGTCACATAAGCTATTTAATGCCCTTACTACCTTTCTGGGCCTTGAACGTGTCAGTTGCATTGTAAGATTACGAGATTAAAATCACAATATTTCAAGAATAAAGTTGAAATATTTCGAGAATAAAGTAAAAATTGCGAGAATAAAGTTGAAATATTTCGAAAATAAAGTAAAAATTGCAAGAATAAAGTCAAAATATTTCGAGAATAAAGTTGAAATATTTTAATAATTAAGTAAAAATTACGAGAATAAAGTATAAATATTATGAGAATAAAGTAGAAATAATTTCGAGAATACAGTCAAAATTAAGAGAATAAAGTCAAAATATTTCGAGAATGAAGTTGGAACATTTCAAAAATAAAGTTGAAATATTACAAGAATAAAGTCGAAATTACAAAAATAAAGTCGAAATGTTACATGAATAAAGTCTTAATATTTTGAAAATAAAGTCGAAATAATACAAGACTAAAGTCGAAATATTTCGAGAATAAAGCCGAAATTACAGAAATAAAGGCCAGATACTTAAAGAATAAAGTTGGAATTTTTCGAGAATAAAGATGAAATATTTCGAGAATAAAGTCAAAATATTTCGAAAATAAAGTTGAAATTACAAGAATGAAATCAAAATATTATGAGACTAAAGTCAAAATATTAAAAAAAAAGTTGAAATATTTCGAGAATAAAGCCAAAATGTTTTGAGAATAAAGTCAAAATTACAAGAAAAAAGTTGAAGTGTTTCGAGAATAAAGTCGAAATGTTTCGAGAGTAAAGTCAAAATATTTTGAGAATAAAGTCAAAATGACAAGAAATTAATATGTAGCAAATTCTGAGATTAAAGTTATAATATTTTGAGAGTAACATTTCTGATGGCCTGGCAACTTCTCCTGGTGCTCCCAATCTGAGCCATTTGCATGCGCAGGCTATACTCTCAAAATATCATAACTTTAATTGCTAAAATTTGATTCTCGTAATTTCGACTTCATTCTCGAAAACATTTCAACTTTATTCTCAAAACATTTTGACTTTATTATCGTAATTTTGACTTTATTATTGAAACATTTAGACTTTATTCTCAAAATATTACGACTTTAATCTTACATTTTTTTAACATGGCACTAAAAAGCCAGTGTACTATTCTAGTGAAAATAAATCTTTAAAAAAATATATATTAAAAAAATATATATTTTTGCATTGGCAGTTTTTTCTATCATAAGTAGAGTTTTTTCCACTCTAGGCAACTATGGCATACACAAACAAACACGCAGATGAACTGCAGAATGCTCCAGAGATCCACAGCTGAAGTGACCCAGAATAAGATCTGAGAGCAGGACATATGCCAGCCTGTCAGAGAGAGTTATTAATGCCCACCACACATATAAACACACACCAGCACTGTCTGGTTCACACAGTCTCTCACTTTCTTCACCATCATTCCAGTTCACACTTTCACTGCCCGCTACCTCACTCACCTTTTTTTCAGAATGGGTGTCATGTTGTGTTCAAACGTTTGTGTTTGGGTGTTAAAAGAGTGATTGAAATGTAAACTGTTATTAGAAATTAACAACCTCTTGTATTTTAATATTTTTTAAATGTAATTTATTCCTGTGACGGCAAAGCAGAATTTTCAGCAGTCATTACTTTAGTCTTCAGTGTCACATGATGCTTCAGAATATTGTATAAAATGTTTTAATTAACTTTAGGCTGTCTGATCAACTAATGAGTAACAAAATACATTAAAAGTCACATTTGGTATTATTTCTGGTCAAGTGATGACTTTGAAATGTTTTTTAAGGGCAACCCAAGGCCTCAGGCTGAGACCGACTGCGTGCAGCATCTCAACAATCAGCTAAGAAAACGTCGTCATCATCGCCGACACATTGCCCAGCAGCAGAGGGCAGCCCTGAGACGCATCCGACAGTTGCAGCAAACTGTAAGTTGCAGATAATTCCATTTCCGCCTTCATCAGCCAGTCCATCCCTTACACTTCACTGCTGTATGTAGTTTAATATGAATCTGTGAATCTGTTTTCAGCCCAGCGTAAGCACAGTGCATAGAGAGAGACAACCAGGTCAGATGGTCACATGGACCGGGCCGGGCTTTGCTCGGGTTAAAGACGGCGCTGGCCTTGAGTTTACCATCAGCAACATCCCTTACGCTATGGAGTATGACATTATGATCAGATACGAGCCAGAGGTGAGTAGTATGAAACATGTGGGAGACTGCTTCAAAATAGCTGATTAGTAGCTGGACCAGGCTACATCACCATCTGGGACAAGCTTAGAACAGAAACCAGTTACCATGTTTCAAAACACAAATACATTTTCTCTTTTCCAGTATAAAAATTTAAACATTCTTAAATCAATACACATTTACTTAAGAAGGAAAATGACATGATTTGATGACAAGTTTTGTTTTTCTGAAAAATGTATTAAAGTTAAGTGAGTTTAGGCTGAAACAAATATCTGCCGGTGAGTCAGAAAATTAATTCAGAGATTAAACTAGTGAATGTTTTCTACCTCATTGACATATTTGGTAGCAGTTTAGAATAAGAAACATATATTCACTATTAATTACATTTAATATGTGCTTAATAAATGTACACTATCAGTCAAAAGTTTTTGATTGTAAGAGATTGTAATGTTTTTTAAATACTTCTCTTGTGCTCACCAACCCTGCATTTATTTGATCAAAAGTGCAGCCAAAACAGTAACATTTTGAAATATTTTTACTATTTAAAATAATTATCTATTTGAATATATTTTAAAATGTAATTTATTCCTGCGATTTCAAAGCTGTATTTTTAGCATTATTACTCCAGACTTTAGTGTCACATAATCCTTCAGAAATCATTTAAACATTTTGATGTGCTGCTCAAAAAAACATTTATTATTAATATTATTACTGTTATTATGTTAAAAACAGCTGAGCAGAATTTTTTCAGGTTTCTTTATTGAATAGGAAGTTCAGAAGAACAGCATTTCTCTAAAATAGAAATCTTTTGTCACATTATAAATGTCTTTTATCATCACTTTTGAACAATTTAAAGCATCCTTGTTAAATAAAAGTATTAATTTCTATGGTATAGTGTTTAATGTTACAAAAGCCTTTTAGCTTTTTCAGATCTTTGGATCTTTCTTTTGATCAAAGAATCCTGAAAAAGTTACTCAACTGTTTTAAATATTGATAAAATAAAAAATGATAAAAAAAATAAATGTTTCTTAAACAGAAAGTCAGCATATTAGATTGATTTCTGAAAAATCATGTTAAACTGAAGACTGGAGTAATGATGCTGAAAATTCATCTTTGATCACAGGAATAAATTACATTTTAAAATATATTCAAATGGAAAAACAGTTATTTTAAATAGTAATTTGGATCAAATAAATGCATGCTTGGTGAGCAAAAGAGACTTCTTTAAAAAACATTTTAAAAAAGAATAAATTCGATTTTTTTTTTTTTTTTTTTAACAATGTATTTACTTAATAAATTATCGCAAAATATAATCTTTGGTTTAAATTTAAAGTTTAGTATTACTTATTTTGTCTATTCTTTTTTAATGTTTGCAGTCTACAGAGGACTGGGAGGCACTAGTGAGCGTCACATCCCTGGATTTACCCACAAGTCTTCGCTGTGGAAACATGCTGCCCACAGAGCAGATGTACACAGTCACGATGTCCCACCACAGAAGGTAACATCATTGTGTTTATGTCTGTGTGTGTCCGTGTTTACCTGACATTTCAGGAATGCTTTGTTTTTTGATTCAAGTACGCATTCATATTTCTTTGTAAGCACTTCATTCATAGGTAGTGTAGTGTAGACTTATGTACTATTAAGTACAAAGCACTATTTTAAAACCTTGTATAGCCCACCCTCACTTCATGGGAAACAGAGTTCCACGGCAGTTGTTTTGATCATTTTCCTACATGGCTAAGTTTTTGGGTGCCATTGTAATCTGACTCTAATCTGATTTCTGGCCTCGTCCCAAGACTCAGGGAATGCAGAAGTAAATTAGACTTTGTCAAAAGCTGCATATCCTTTTGAGCAACCACAGAGAATTAAAAAATAAGACACTGGCTGAGTAAGAAAATAGGAGGAACAGGAGAAAATGAAAGGAGACGGGAAGTCAGGTGAGTTTGGGAAGTTCAATCTGGGTGTATTACTGGTCTAAGTCTTTGGATGGCGAAATAAAACCCAGGCAGGAGATAAGACTTCACAGACATTATCAGGCTGGTGGAGCTGCTGTCACTGAGGGAAACTAAATAAGGGTGGCTGTCTGGTGCTGGAAAGGGATTTGAGTCAATGAATGTTGTTAACATAGTGAGAGGAAGCAGCTGTGCTCCACCCGATTAAAGCTGGTGAAATATATTGGTAGTTTGTGAATAAAAATAACAATCATGTCTCACATAGTAATTGCATATTTCTGTCATGTACTGTACACTGCTGTTCAAAAGTTTGGGGCCAGGAAAATTTTAAATTTTTATAAAATATTTATTATTTTATTATTATTTAATTTATTTTTGTTAGTACTGGGCAATGATTAATCGTCATTAATTGCATCTAAAATAAAAAAAATAGTTTACATAATATATGTGTGTACTGTGTATATTTATTATGTATATATAAATACACACACATGTATGTACTGTATACATTTAAGATGTTTATATTATAAATATATATTTATGTAATATATATTATATGAATATAAATATATACATGTAAATGCATGTATATATTTTTAAAATATAACCTGTATGTGTGTGTCTTTATATATACACATTAATATACACAGTGCACACGCACAAATATTATGTATTGTACACAAATTTTTTTATTTTGGATGCGATTAATTGCGATTAATCGTTGCCCAGCACTCATTTTTGTTTTTGTTTTTTGAAAGAAATACTTTTATTTAGCAAGGATGCATTCAATCGAAAAGTGACAGTAAAGATGTTTATAATTTTATTGACTTATAAATTAAAATATTTCTATATTAAACAAATAAAAAATGAGAGAATTGAAGTATAAATTAAAGAATGCTAAAAAATACTGAGCGGCACAACTGTTTTCAATACTGATATTAATAATAAGTGTTTCTTGAGCAGAAAGTCCGAATATTAGACTGATTTCTGAAGGATCATGTGACACTGAAGGCTGGCGTAATGATGCTTTTTCATCACATGAATAAATTCATTTTTAAAATATATTCAAATAGGAAACAGTTATTTTAAACTGCAATAATATTTCACAATATCTTTTTTGCAGTATATTTGATCAAGTAAATGCAGTCTTAGATAAGCATTAAAACAAATTATTGGTAGTGTGTATATTTTCAGAATTGTTTTTTATTTTAAATAGAAATATTATTATATGATTATGATCTATTGAAATAGATCACAGTGTTATTTCATTCCATATTTATATTCCATAAATTTACAATTTAAAAAACTTAAAACTTTATTTATACTGTTAAATTAGACAATAAATGTAACATTTTCTTTCAATCCCATCAGATTTTTAGACCCTGTTGTACAGTCAAACCAAAAATTAAGACACCTTCAACATTTCTCACATTTCATCACAGTTTATTCACTATAGTTTAGAAAATGGTAATAAAATGTGACAAGAACTCAAGAGTTAAACTGTGTCAGAACAAATTCATCTTGATAATGCCAGATAACTTTGATAGAAAGGTATGTAATGGATTACAACTGTAGTATGACAATATTTACACAACTATCAATACTTTGATGACCAATTACCAAGCAATGCTTAATTTTGTTCAGTCTGTGATGTAAAAAGGTTGCATTAGCAATTTAAGAAAAAAACACTTAAGCAAAACTTGGTCAGGTCAAAGTATCTGAACAATTCTTGGTCCCAAATTTGTATCAGTTTTACTGGTAGTCCACTGTATGAAGAATTTTTTGGTATAATATGTCACAGTTTACTTTATTTTGCTATCCTCACTTACATAAATGAACTAAAGTGCCTTGCACCCACTAGTAAAAAAATATCCAAAATGATACCTGGTGTCTGAATAATTTTGGTTTGGCAGCATATGCGTAAACTTTAAAAAAAAATTTGCACAGTAAAAGTAAAGAAATATGCATTATTAGACTGTTTACGAATATTGTTAGTAATGGTTTGTAACTCAACAGGTATGTTGAAATGCCAAGGCCCTTTTGCTTTGAGCCCAACAACCAGTATGTGGTGTCCATCCGTTTCCAGCGCCATGCCGTGTCCCACCGACATCTCACTGCTTTCACCCTGATAGACTCAGTAAGGATCCTTTCTCATTTACAATTCTCAGTCATTTTTACATTTTGTTAAAAGCTTAAAACAAGGAAAGTACATTGTGCAGTTTCCTTACCACAGTTAAAACAACTACTGCCCCCTGCTGGTGCAATTATATAAAAGTGTTTAGACTTCTGATGATCTAATGATGACAAATGCTTACTCTTTCTCTCTTTCTCTCTCTTTCCACACAGCTTGTACTGATACCCAGGTATGAGGAGCTCCAAGGTTTCCAGGGTGATGATGAGCCAGATGAGCGTCGACGTCAGGAGATGGAATTGTACATGTGTTTGGATTCCTTCATGACCATGCCAATGCCTGCGCTGGCCGAGCTGTGCACTGCACTCATCTGCAGCATCTCTGCAATCATGTATAACGGTGCCCTGGGTGAGTCACATGTGATGGGGTCAAGGGTTGAAGGGATAGTTCATAGAAAAATTTTAATTCTGCCATTAATTACTCACCTTCATGTCGTTCCAAATACATAAGACTTTCGTTCAGAACAGAAATTAAGATATATTTGATGAAATCCAAGAGCTTTCTGACCCTGCATAGACAGCAACACAACTGACACATTCAAGGCCCAGAAAGGTAGTAAGGACATCATGAAAATAGTGACACACGCATGCGTTGTGGTAATCTTGTGAATGCGCATCGGAAGAGAAGAAATTGTCTGTTATTTTTGTTTTCTCGCACAAAAAGTATTCTCGTAGCTTCATGAAATGAAGGTTGAACCACTGATGTCACATGGATTATTTTAACAATATCCTTACTACCTTTCTGGACCTTGAACACGTCGGTTGCATTGCTGTCTATGCAGGGTCAGAAAGCTCTTGGATTTTTGAAAAAAAAAAAAATCTTAAGGAACGACATGAGGGTGAGTAATTAATGACAGAATTGGGTAATTTTTGGGTGAGCTATTCCTTAAAAGGTCCCTTCTCTGTGTCCTGTCAAAACAACAGTCACATCACAATGCACCAATTCCTTTTTTATTTAGAATACTCATGCTGATGTTTAGATTCTTATGAATGGCTTCTTAAAAATTCAAGTTTAAACTTTTTGTTTCTGCAGCTTGTCAGTGTGACCCTCAGGGTTCAACGAGTGCCGAGTGTGACAAAGTCGGAGGTCAATGTCATTGTAAACCCAATGTTATTGGCCGTAAATGTGATCAGTGTGCGCCTGGGACATACGGGTTTGGGCCCTATGGCTGCACTGGTAAGACACTTTTTATTTTTAGAGGATTTTAAGTGATATGTAATTGTGCTGCCAAATCCATTCATCACGATTAATCGCATCCAGAATAGAAGTTTGTGTTCTATGTATATTTATATGCATATATAAATACACACATGTACATGTATATTTTAAAGAAATATTTACATGTATATATGTATTCGTATTTATATATGATTTATATGATACAGTTGAGGTCAAAAGTTTACATACACCTTGCAGAATCTGCAAAATGTGAATTATTTTACCAAAATAAGAGGGATCATACAAAAATGTTTTTTTTTTTAATTAAGTACTGATTTGAATAAGATATTTCACATAAAATATGCTTACATCTAAATAATAGTTTCTAAAAATGACGTTCAAAAGTTTACATACATCTGATTCTTGAAACTTTGTTGTTACCTAAATGATCCACAGCTGTGTTTTTTTTAAGTGATGGTTCTTATTGAGTACTTTTGTCCTGTCCCTCCCACTGTTCTTCAGAAAAATCCTTCAGGTCCCACAAATTCTATTTTTTATTAGCATTTTTGTGTATTTGAACCCTTTCCAACAATGACTGTATGAATTTTAAATCCATCTTTTCACACTGAGGACAGCTGAGGAACTCATATGCCACTTTTACAGAAGGTTCAAACACTCACTGATACTTCAGAGGGAAAACAACGCATTAAAAGAAGGGGGTGAAAACTTTTGAACTGATTGTAGATGTGTACATTTTTCCTATTTTGCCTATATATATATATATATATATATATATATATATATATATATATATATATATATATATATTTCATTTAGTAGTGCCCTATAGAAGCTACAAAAAATACAAAATACAAAATGAGT